>NW_017728918.1:37934634-37975319 GCF_001723895.1 Crocodylus porosus
GAACACTGCCAGGAGTGACCAGGAATAACGGTCACAAGCTGGCAGAGGGTAGGTTTAGGTTAGATATCAGGAGGCACTACTTCACTGTCAGGGCGGCTAGGGTCTGAAACCAGCTTCCAAGAGAAGTGGTACAGGCTCCTACCCTGGGGGTGTTTAAGAGGAGGTTAAATGAACATCTTGCTGGGGTCATTTGACCCCAGTATTCTTTCCTGCCATGACAGGGGGTCAGACTAGATGATCTGCTTAGGTCCCTTCCGACCCTAGAAACTATGAAACCAACCTGGATTGATCATCCCCATGTCCACTGTTTCCAAGGCCCCTTGGCTCAACTCTGCCACAGACTTAGACTACAGTCCTGGTGTTTCTAGAGCCCCACACTTAGATCCTACCTGAATGGTTGTCCTAACTCAACGATCTTTGGGTATGAGAGGGGAAGGGACCTAGATTTGCCAGACCCCACCCTCATCACCTAAACAGTATTTACAGGTTCACAATGAGAATGGAGTTGCATGATACAGAGCAGCTGAATCCTACAAGAACTACTCCAAGTCTGGTCTCAGTAGTGGGATGCAGCCACAGCTGCACTGAATGCAAAGTTCCCCCATTGTGGCCAGAGACCCAGGAGTGCTATGGAAAAGCATCCCGGACTCCCTCACCCACCATACCCAGGTCTTGCTGGCATGGCAAATCCCCAGGATCACTGTAGGCAAAGCACCCCCCTGCACAGCCAGAGCTCCAGCTTCAAGAAACATCACAATGCTCATGTCTATCAACTGAGAGGGAGAGTGAGGGTGTTGTGAAGAGTGAGGCCTAGGAGCCAGTCAGCGCTGGCCTGTGCCATTCCATCACCTGTCTCCAGGCAGCCTGGAAAGCTTGCAAAGCACACTTGGATGTGTGCTCTGGGGTGTCCTGGTTGCCTTCAGCAAAGCAATCTGTCTGCAGAGCATGCAGCTGTCTCCATGCACAGTTGTACTCTGTTCTCCAAGGTTGTCCAGCTGCAGGAAAGTAGGGCAGTGAAGGACTCATGTAATTATACAGTCTAGCCCACAGCTCATGACAGGATAGGCCCTGATGAAATCATCTTGGTCAAAAGTGCATCTAACTTGTTCTTGAAAATTTCTAGGGATGGAGATTCCAACCCCTCCATATAGCTTCGTTCCAACCTTTCCAGGTGGCCTGATTCAATGCTTGACCATCCTCTTAGCCAGAAACTCCCTCCTAACCTCCAAGCTAAATATTTTCTCTGTTGCATTTTGAGGCAATTGCTCCTAACCCGGTCCCTTGCAGCCACAGAAAAAAAGCTGTCTTAATCCTCTCTATGATCTCTCTATAATCTCTCATCAAGTTCCCCCTCAGTCTTTTCTTCTCTAGACTATATAACCCTAGTTATTTCAGTTTTTCCTTTTAATTCATGCTTCCCAGGTTTCTAATATTTTTTGTCACTCCCTGCCGTACTCTTTCCAAACTGTCCACACCTTTCTTGATATGTGGGACTCAAAATTAGACACAATATCCCACGTAAATTCACGCCAGTGCCAAATTGAGAGGAAGAATGAGTTCCCTTGATTTACAAGTGACACTCTTGTTGATGCAACCTAGTATGTTGTTGTCTTTTTCTTACAAAAATCACACACTCTTGGTTCATATTCAGTTTAAGGGCCTAGGTCTTTCTTCTACAGTAGCAGACCCTAGCCACTTCTTCCCTAGCCTGTATGTATGCATGAATTATTCTGTCAGTTTCAGGACTTTGTATTGTCTTTGTTGAATTTCATGGATGAAATGGATGAAGGAATTTTTATGGGTATGGGGATCCATAAGGAGGACAGAACTAATACAGTGGAAGTGAAAAAGTGTGTGGTTGATGCAGTAAATCCGGAGAGTGTGTGGATACTGTCCATACACCAAACAGGAAGAAAATATCTAGAACATGAATGCTCAGGCCCTGTACAAGCTTCCAGAATTTCTTCCATCTTGTGCTACTCACCTGGTCAAGACAAGGGAGATGATTTTCCCAGTCTATAAGAGCTTCACTTTCCCATATATTTGATTTTTGGTGGCTGCATTTAGGCTTAAAAGATCTGAGCTAGGAAATCGTGATTTGTCAGGCATTTGACTTCAAGCAATGAAACATTTCTATCTGTTCATGGAAGGGGTAGAAGGGAATAGGAAGGGCAGAGATAAAATAGTATCATTCTTTACTTTTGATTTTCTTAGAGGAGATGTGAACAGATGGCATATTTGAATAGAAAATGTTACATTTTGTATGAAAATAAATTTTACCCCAGGCAAACATTGTACCACTTGATAGTCACTTACCATTCTGATTAACATTACACAAGGCGGATTTTAATGTGGAGCTTAAATACAATAGATTAATTCAGAAAAAAATTGAAATGTATTTATGCATTTATGATGTTAAAAGGGAATGAAAAGGTCTATACTTGCACTGCTATTTTAATAGAAAGGGACCATTTATTTCTTTTATAACTCTAGAGCTCTGTTTCAAATATAAATTTTAGGTGTAACATTTTTAGCACTTAGTTGTCTTTGATAAATGTAGTAAAAATGGAGAGTGGATTATTAATGCATCAGTGGGATGTGAACACCAGAGATACATTGGCTTGAGTAACATTTAAAAAATGAAAACAAACAAACGGAAAACTTATTAATTGGAGACCAAAGCAAATTCCCCTTGAACTAGTTGGTTTGAATTTTGCAGTCTTTGATTAACGGCAAGGGATACTGATTTTGGGCACTATGGTAAAATAATGAGTAAATACTAAGCCATAAAAATAAAAATAACTTAATAGATTTATAGTATGAAAAGAAGAAAGGTCCTAGAACTCTTAGAAGAGATATATTTCTGGAAAGGAACAGATGTTCCACTTGTACCTCAATAAATTGTACCCATGTTTGTCTCTGAACAAAAATATCTAGGGATGGGTATATTGAATTTCCAGTCAGGATTTTGCTTGTTGTGGCAGTCCCTCAATATGAGGCTGACTGTCTTCCCATAAATAGGGAAATCATTGGTGAGTCTAGACATGATCAAAAAAGCTGATCAGAGATCCATATATTCAACTGCAGACATGGCAAAAATTTCTGGGAGGAAGGAGTGAATCCTTATGATGTCACGTCACAGCTCTTTCCCTTTGTCTTTCTCATCTAGCTGCCTCCAAAGTAAGATGAATTTTCTCAGAATGATCAATGTCTTGTAGTATATCATGATACCATTGTGAATGATTTGGTACTCAGTCTCCAGGTATTGATATTAATATCAGTAATATACAGGGGGTACATCAACACATATGCTTAGTCATGTAATTACAGAGTAGACTAATTAGATCTACAATAAAATGTCACCATCTACACATGCGCCAGTATTAGAGTTCAGTAAATCAATTAATTCCTGTAAGATAGTACTGTTGGGGACAGTATTATTTTATGGTGGAGTAATTAATTATGATGAAACACATGTGTGGACAATGACTGTGACTGTAAATTGTAACTGGTCAGCACAGGCAACAGGGGCCAGACTCCTGCCTGACACCTAAGGCACAGCTCCACACTTTTGTCATTCTCATGCCCCAGCCAGCTGCTCCACTGCCCAACACCACTACCTGGAGCTTATGGCTGACCAGCAATTCAGGCCTACTCTGCCCCAGCTCCAGTTTCTGCTGTCCTGGGTGCAAGCGTTTAGATACTGCACCCAGGAGCAGCATACTCTGGCTCAAACAGCTCTGGAGTTTATCCCTTCACATTGGGCACATCTACACAATGTTTGCTGTGTAGTAGACAGATTAACTCTGCAGTAAAGCTTCGGTCACCAAAGACTGATTAACTCTGCACGAAGCTTCAGTCGCTGATTTGATTTGATGTGATTTGGCTAATTTGGTGGCCAAATCTCTGAATTTGAATTGAATCAGAAGACCCATTAAAAGATCCAAATCGAATCCGAAGCCTTCAAATTGGTTCAGAAGAGATTTGGAGATTTGGATCAGCTGGGGAGAGACAGGCACAACTGGGTGGCTGCAGGTTCTCCTGAGGCTCCTCCAGCTGTGCCTGCCTCTCCCTGGCAGGGGGGAGCTGTGGGAGAATCCTCCATGACTGCCCTGCCTGCTCCATCCCCTACACAGCCCCACGCTCCGGGCACTTAAAAAATGAAGAACCACCTCCCCCCCCCTCCACACTGACCAGCTGCAGCAGCGGGGATCAGAGCCCCACTCTGCAGCCCAGGTGTGAAGGCCAGAACCAGAGGGATTAATAAGCAATAAATATGTCCTTCTTAGAGGCATTTGGTATTTTGCCTAAACAGATAATATTAGTTAATATAAAGCTTGTAAGTGTGTAAACTGCAAATGTAACTTGTCTGTCATAAGTTTAACCAAAATGATAAATTAACTGTTCGTGGAATTGACTGGGCCCCATAGGCAAAGCTGTAGCTGAGAGATTAGGAGAGCTAAAGGTTTTTTGCTCAGGGTTCAGCCTTGATGATAAAACTGGATCCAACTGCCTGGCACATCCAACACATTCCCGGAAAACACATCCCAAGAAAGCATATTCAAATGAAACTTAAAAGAGGTTGAGGCTTAGGCAGAGCAGTGTCAATTTCAAACCTAAAGGTGCTGCATCATAATTTGCTTATTGGATTAACCCAAATCTGGGTAGTAACCTTTTATGATAATTTTAACACCTTTCAATCCCATAGGGTAACAGCTATAGGGTAACATTGTGAGTGGCTCTAAAGCCAACATATTAGCATAAAACTAGGTATAAAAAGCGTGTGGATCAGGTGATCAGCAGGAAAGAGGGAACAGAATGGTCATTTCTGTTCCAGTCCTAGACCCCGGACCCCTGGCGTGTGTGAGGATAGGATCCTGATCAAAGAACCGTTTCTGGTAATCCCTCTGACATCGTCGATCAGGGACACCTGACTTTGCTGGAATCACTTGACACACATCTGGCACTGAGGGACTATTGATAAAGTTGCCAACCCATGTCTGTCTAGCTGTTATTTTGAACAGCTAATACCCTTGCAGTGCCCAGTTGGCTTGCAACAGAATTAATCTATCTATCTATTGTTATTATCTGTTATTTACTATTAGCTCTTTAATACTGCATTATCTGCTTATCACATTTATCTTCCTGTTAACTGTTGTGTGTGTGTAAGCTATAATAAATTTGCCTTTACTTCACTCCTAACTTTGCCTTCTCAATCCAAAACTGAACCTAACAGCCCAGCTAGCATGTAATAAAATTAATACACTCGCAGTACCCAGCTGGCCTATGGCACCCAGGGCAGTGGGGATCACCCCTCCCCCCCGACTGGCACCTGCATGGGTGCAGTGTGGCTTGGCAGGTTGCTGCATGCTGTCTGGGACCTGAGGATGCTGAGGCTGAGTGGTGCTGAGTTCTGGCTGACTGCTGGAGCCATCCCAGCTCCCAGACAGCATGCAGCGCTCACGTGAGTGCAAGGCGGAGAAGGGTGATCTCTGCTGCCCCCCACTGCACAAGGGGGCTCTGCCATGCAGAGACCCTTATCACTTCTGCTACAGCTGGTGAGTGTTTTGTTTTTTAAGGGCCAGGAGGTTGGGATGAGCAGGGGATGGGGCCAGGCAGGGTAGTTATGGGGACTGCTCCTGCAGCTCCCCTCACCAGGGCAGAGACAGGCACAGCCAGAGGATAAAATACTTTATACTGGGATAAATCTGACATCTGTTTGCAGCTGCTGTGTGCAAATAATTAGCCAATAGACAATGTTGTAGATGCCATGAGTTGGGTTTTGTAGGACCAGTCCTAGTTGTTGCTGTGCATAGCAGATAATGTCTTATGTGTATTTTCTTATTTAGAGCTATTATCAGTGGTCAGCAGTCTCATGTTTGTAACTGTATCTTACAAACATTCTTAACCCTGAAACAAGTATCCAGTTTTGCTAATTTTGGTAGCATAATGAGGAAAGCATCCTTGGGTGGGGGATCCAGAATAGTGGTAATGATGGTGCAGCCATACAACCCTTTGGCTATGTGGCACACACTCAAGAGAGCTCATTCTGCATGTTCCACACAGTCAAAGGGGGTGTGAATAAAACCCTTTGTTGTGATTCTGGATGCCAGTGAGCTCTCTTGAGTTAAGTTGCATATCAACAGAGCTCCTGCTTGCTGCTCTGCATTGGCCATGAGCTCACTGGCTGGTTAGCATAGGGTCTGCCCAGATTCCCTGCTTTCAATCAACTCCAAAGTGCTGCTGCTTTTCCCTCTTCTGTGTCCCTCCTTTCCCATCTCCCTTTCTTCCCACCCTCAATTCAGCACCTGGAAAAAGGAGATGAGCAGCAGTGTTACATAGTCCCTGGTCTCCAGAGCTGAGTGGAAGCACAGGCTGAGCATTGCTGCCAGCTTCTCATTCCCTCCTTTCCCCTTTTGCTGAATTTTAAGAGGTGGGTGAGGGAGGAGGAGGGAGCTCATTATGCATGCATGACACAGATAAAGGTGGGGGGTGCAATTCTGCTGCCCACCCCCAAATCCATCCCCAGAAAGCATTGTTTTCTAGGATAGAATTTAAAGCTCTTGTCTTGAACCACACAATTGCTGATGCCTTTCTCTACTAGTCAAATCAAACTTACCTCAAATCTTGTACAATTAAGGTACACTAGTTACCACAAACAACTGAAGACATGGAAGCAATGTGTTTAGCATCAAATCTGGTTGCCGTTTGACTGCCTAACCAGAACAAGCAGGTACATATTAAGAGCTGAGGTAGTTTTCATCACAAGACCAGAATGGGGCTTTCAACAATATCTCAGTGGTTCACTGGTCCTCTGATCCTGCTTGCATTGACTTATTTGCCCTTAGTATGGTGACCAACTCTCCTAAATTTTCTGAGACAAGTCCAGATTTGAAGGCTATGTCTTGGTATCCCCAAATTGTTCCTGATATTAAAGTTTTGTCTTTAATTTGAACAACCTCTCTCTAGCCCCCCAAACATTCCCAAAGCTCTACATAGTTCCATGCTGAGATGCAGCACTCTCCATGTAGTTAACTACATCAGAAACAGTAGAGGCCTGTTCATAGAGTGCTTGCACCTGCATTAATTTGCACTTTTAGCACCTCTAATTAATCTGCCCTCAGGTACATACTAAGGTAAGAAGACTAACTGGAATGGTGTGGACTGCTTTGTGTGCCTGAGCCCTACAGTGGGTGCTGGATTCTTGGAGCCTCCAGGACTATATCCTGGAATCTGGTTAACAAAAATTTGCTTTAACTTCAGCCACAGCATAATCAGATGCTCTCTTATACTTAGCAACAATCTAGTGACAAGGCTACTTGCTCTTTATGTGTTTTCTGTGATAACATTGACATTGACCTTTCTATCAATTTCCATAGAAACATTTTTTTGTTGTGTGCTTATCTTTTAGTCCAACACATACATTTCGGGTATTTAAACTCTCTGCAATATGCTTATCACTCTTTTTTATTCTTTTTAAATACTGTTAGATTTATTTTGCGTTAAGAGCAGCTCATTCAAGTTTGTTCATTTTTTTTTGTACTGAAGTAGTGCTCATGCTAACTAGATTGGTGCTGTGAGCCTGGAGGAAGAATGCTGCAACTAGAGTGGTTTTGCAGCATTGACACTATATTTCACACTCTACCTTTTTCTTTTCCTGGTTCCTTTGAGGACTCCACACTCAAGAGTTGAGGGATTACATGTACTTCTGAAGATGGAAACTATCTTTATTGTGGCACCAGTGCAGAGACTGACAAGGCAAATTGCACCCATAACCCCAAGACATATTCATATTCTCTTTTAGGCTAGGGATAGACATTGGAAAAGTCTTAGCCTGAATTGATTCAATCTTTGCAGGTTAGTCTAACCTGAGTAGGTTGAACTGATTTGAAACTGGACAAACATTCTCTCTGGACTTAGGAAATTCAGGCAATGCCTGCAGGGGCTCAGGGTAGATGCCAGGGAGCACTAGAGCAGCCCTCCCTTCACTTCTGCAGGGAGCTGAGCTGAGTGGAGGGGAGGGCGTGGCCAGGCTCGGGCAGGACTCTTTCATTAGGGAAGTCTTCCTGCACAGGCCCAGGGTTTTCTTTGCTGACTGCTGGAGGGGTGAGAGTGTTGCCAGTCCTGGGCTAGCAGTCTGAGGCAAGGGAGTGGAGTGGGGTGCAGTGCATGCATCTATTGATGATACAGAGTTTTTCAGTGTGCTTCCCTGCTTTGTCATACTGCCTGCAGCAAATTGACAGGTGAGCAAGCCAGCTGGGGGGCTGATAACAATCTTTATCACCTGATTACTAAAATAACAGCCTCTCTCCACATTACTTCAAACTTCTTAAACAGCTTGCTGTCTGACCTGTTGATTAGCTCCAAAAATGCTAAGCAGTCACTGCTCTGTCTGCCTATCCCAGTGAAATTAGAGAGAAGCACATACATGGACACCTCTCAGCATTAGCACCAGACCATGCTGGCTCTGGTCTCTGATCTGGCAGAGAGGAGGAAAGGATCTCTGCTTAAACAGCAAGTGGGGAGAGCAGGGCATGGGGAAGCCAGCAGACCCTCCTGTGCCTGCAAGTCTGCTCTGAGCACCAGCCAGGGAGCAGAGGCCAGGGGCCAGGGGCCAGCTCTGCTGTGGAACAGAGAGCCCAGCCAAGCCCAGAGAGCATTCCAGGATGCTGGGGGACTCTGACTTAACTTAAACCAGGTAGGGGGCTGGGACAGACATTGCATGAACTGGTTTGAGCCAAAGCAGTTAAGTCTGATACTACATTCAACCAGGTTTATCTCAAACCAGGTTCAGCCATTTTTAAACAGTTTATGTGCACTGAACTTCTGTTCTGTTACAAGTTTAATCCAGTTTCTGATCACTTAAACCAGTTTATGTGTAAAGTCTATTTTAGGAAGAAAATCTGTGGTAGTATAAGGAATTAAACCCAAGTATACAACATCTCAACATCTCAGTATAATTTCCTAAACACAGGACCCTCCTCCCTCTCTGTGGGTGCCAGTGGCCAAATGCTGCATTGGGACTATTGGGGAAAAATATCAAGTTCCAAATTTAACAAAATAGGAGAAAAAATAATAAGAAGAGGTACTTTAATTTTTGTAGATTTGCCTATGACAAGGTGATCTGTGTTCCCCTGTTTATCTCTTCCTTTTAGAGGAAGAATGGGTTCACTTGTTTTGAAGTCAGGGTCAATGTCCATCTTGCAGACAAATTAAATTAGAAACATTGCATACATTTTCTTCAGCTCCAGCTCACTTCAGATACTGTGAAAGGACATGCACACAGCAGTGTATAAAATGGACAGAGTGATTTGTATGCAAAAGTCAGGATGGGGAGAGAGGGAGGGGCAATGCTGTGAGAGGCCAACAAGAAGGCAATACACCCATAGTAATAAGGGGCCTTTAGCAAGCTCATAATGCTTGCAGTTCTGCCTTAATATAATGATTATAATCCAATCACATGCTTCAGAAATTTAAGAGGGTCCCTTGCAAGACCTTGGAAGGCATTTTTCCACTAATGAACAATTGCCTAGATACATTCCTTTTTTTTTTTTCTACCACACCTTCCTTTGAAGCATCAAAATGTGATGTTACAGGTAACCTTTAAAACATCTTAACACTGTGGAATATTATGCCATCCCAAGGTTCAAGCAGTTTCAGCGCAGTTGCAGGTTAAGGCTTAATGCCATCTCACACCTGTCCAACTTTGACTTGCCACTAGACAGCCTGGTGAGCAGGGTTGTGGACAGAATCCTGGACTTTCTTCTTTCTCTGTGATGGGAGAGGAGAAGGGAAGGTGGTATGTAGCTCAGAGATAAAGAAACCACCATGTGACTTCTCTCTCTCTGCAGTCAGCAGGAGCTGCAGGTGAAAGGGGGAAAATCTTGAAAACAGGTTGCTTGAAGTGAATAGGCAGGAGGCAGAAGTAAAGAGAAGGCAGTGAAAAAAACCAAACCAAGCCAAAACAAAGGGATCAAAATCTTGCTTGTTTCACAGAACTGGGATTGGGCTAGGGGGACAGTTGGGTTTGTATTCGCATCAAGGCAGAGCTGAGACCCAGTGAGTTTGCTGCATAGGTTGGGCAGTGGGGAGGGGTGTTGATAAAGTCATTTCAGATGACTAGTGGATAAGTTCAAATTAATATCATGGGAGAAGGGAGGTTGAGTCATAGTGCAGTGGCTAGCAGAAGTGGGGTAAGGCTGGGAGAGGGGAGAAGATAGTTGCCCAGTACTAAAAGCCAATTTCTTGTGCTCTTTACTGCTAAATTGGCTTTTTAACTGCCCTCTTGAACCAATGACCAGCCAGCCGAGTGCAAAGGCGTGGTAGAGCAAGCAGCAAACCGGTGAGCTGCACTTGGGTGCTCAAAGTGGTCAGGGTGTGCTTGGGTCATACCCCTGGGGATAGGAAGAGGTGTTGGCTTGGGGCTAGCTCCACCCCACTGGGCAGTAGAGGTGAATGCTCCCATTCTAAGTGTCTTCATGACAGTTTAAAGGTAATCTGTAACACCACCCAAAGATGCTTCTGAGTTGGGACACTGGATGGAGAAGACCATTGTTCTGTGGCATTATCGATATTCCTTCTTCTGAAAAGTCTGTCTGGTATTCCTTGTTCATTTGCATTACTAGAGTTAGGATTTGGAAGAATTTTTTCCCTAGGTCAGACTGACCACTGGGTTCACCCTTCCTTTGCAGCATGGTTCCCTACTGGACATCCCTCACCAAATCAGTCCCTTACCATTGTTTTGGAATTTGTGGCACCGGATATATCTTTTTCTCCAAATGCAGTAATGATTTTAGGATTTTTGACCTAATTAAAACATTTGAATGTGATATAGGATACATGAATGATGCTTGTGAATGGAAAAATACAGGTAGCAAGACTAGGTTATTCAATACTCTATTTTGGCTTGAAATTTGATATACTGAGGAAAAATCATTCATTGAGACTTTTAAATAGATGCTTAATATAAAAGGAATAATCGTTAGATAATACCCATTACATACTGAACTAGGAAGTCAAAATTCCATTTGATCTACTTATTTTGCATACATGTATTCAAAATTTCATAGCTCAAAATAAGAAATAATATTAAAAATATGGCAATATTGTCCATATCTCTCTCTCTGATAAAGCCATTTAAAAATGTACATCCTTAAGTTTATCATTTCTTTCCTAGAGTACCTCATAAAAGGAAGATCCTGGGTTTTTCATTTCTCTGATACAGGGAATGTTCTGGTGGTAGAAATGCTAGGACCCTAAGCAGTAGGATGAAAGCAATATTTATTTTCAGAACTGGCCTTATATTTTTTTCCTCAAACATTACAGGCATGTACACATTTCTTTACATGCACTGTGTTTTCCACATGCATTATATTTACTCTCAGACATTACCTTAAAATATCTTACCTTAAAAATTAAAATAATTGCCCACCCACACGATCTATAGTCTCACAATTAACAGTTCAATAAATACATCAGAGAAATATGGTCCCTTGCAAATTCTATGTTAATCTTTTCTTTATAATAAAATGCCAATTATATTTTATGATAACATGACAATTATTTACTAATTTATTAATAGTCAACCCTGAGGATGAAACAAGGCAAATACAGAGTAGAGATTCAAAATTAAAAGGGCTAGTTTGCCTAAGAAACCTTTTCATCTTTACTGATCTGCCAGTTGATTTTACATGGGCATTTTCAGTTACTTTGTGAAAAATGAAAAGTGAAAATCAGAGCAAAAGTCTGGTTTTATATTTATACTACTCCACAGGAAATTTTCATGGGATTCCCTACTGGAGGCAAGGACTTAGGAAGGCTTTGTGTTGAAAGAGGGTCTCTCAGTTTTCACAATTGCTGCTAAGAAATACAGTGCAGTTACTGCTCAATGAGCAGAAGAATCACCTGTATGACTCCCATTACTGTTAATAGAAGTTGCCATCATAAAGCCCCTTGTGCATTAATGGACAGAAAAGACTTATTAATACTCTGTCATCATTATCTTAATTCTCTCCACCTCCATCCTTCACAGTCACTGACTCAGCTCTTTCCTACTCACTGAGAAGTCACAGTGCAACCTGTTTATTTTGGTCCTCTGCTTTCATCTTTCTTTGATCACATTAAGTGGTTGATTTACCCACTGGGGGAACTTAGGAAAGCACTTGGAGTGCATATTAATATTATTTGTTATCTTACATCATTTATCAACATTTATGTTTTTAAAAAACCAGACTTGTGCTGCATATTTAATACTTAACGGTAGGTTATTCAAGGGAAATGGTCTATAGGTCTGCCTGACAAGTGTAGCTTTCCTGACTGCATTGGTATGGACTCCCTTTTACCCCTGCACAAGTGAGAGCAGAATCACTAAAATAGCTCTTTCCCCACTTGTGCGTGACCACGATGCAGGTGCAAACAAATGTTAATTTCAAGCTTCCCTCAAAGGTAACTCCTAATTTCATGTCATTATCTGCTGGTGCAGAAAAACTAAAAAGGAGAATAGAAGAGGCATGATTAAAGTCTATTTTTATGTTCCAATGTAAACAACATGATTACTCTTCATTTTTCTATGGCAGATTCAATCAATCTTAATTGAATTATCTAGTATTAACTGAAACAGATGTGAGCAAAATAAGCAACAAGAAAGCCCAATACGAATCAATGCAAATGATTTGGTTCCTGGAGATCAGATCAAACAACAAACAGTATCAAATTAACTAGTGATCAGATTAAATGGAAGTCATTGTACTAGTAAGCTGTTTCCTTCCAAGCTGACATCCATTCAGTTCTATAAATACATGCTGTTAAACAGCTCCTGTTTGTTTATTTCATTTGAAACTGACGCACCTATCCCTGGCATTTATATGTTTCAGTGCCTTCACAGCTATTAAAATAGTTACCAAAGTACAGAATTACAAAATACAATTACCTCTTGGACTACTTATATAAAACCCCCATAATTGTGCTATGAATAGAGTACCCATGAGAAACTATCCTTTATATACCTGTCAGTCTATCCCTCTTCCAAAGTGCCAAAGAGATACCAATTAGCACTGTAGCAGTCCCTGAAATGTGATAAAATAGGGATCTGTTCCAGAGTGTCTCAATCCCAGCTGTAAGAAGAGGATGGTTGCTTTGTGACAGTTGCGTAATTGCCACCTTCACAATCTTGAATTACCTGACAGTGAACCATATGCTCATCTGGATACCACTACACGGTAGTGGTTTTTTAGTGTTGTCCAATCAAATCTTGGTTACACATGCAGAATCAGATGTCTCAATAAATCTATGAATAATGCTAATTTAAAAACATTTAATAACAAGGAACAAAAGAGTGAAGCACTGGCATCTTGTGTTCTTGAAATTCAAAAGATTAGACCAATGAAAATCAAGATTAAAGACCTTGGCCTCAGTTTTTGTTCAATACCTATTCTTCTTTGCTCATCTCATCCCCTCCCCACACTAAGGATAGAGAGGTCCAACCTCCATAATGCAAATTCTCTGTGTTCTCCACATTTCCATGCACAAAGCTGTGTAATTCAGCACTAGATCAACTTGGATAAGTAATAGAAGAAGCACAGTGGTCGTAGCTAGGTGCCTGAATAAAATACTTCAGGACAAAATGGAGGCTATGTAAAATCCCCAAACAGATATCAAACCCCTACACCCAATAATTCCTCATTCCACAGTTTATCCCTGAAAATCTCCCCCTAGCTTTTAGAGCTTTCACCTTAGGTAATAACACTCCTCAAATTCTTCTTCAAATTTCACTATGCACAGGTCTCTTGTCCCCATTATGTTGGTCTGTTGCTAAGTCTGACTACTGTTTGGAACAGGATAGAAAGCAGGTGCAAAACAGTGAAGTTTAATAAACAGCAAATACGGATGTTTCACCTCCATACAAAAATCCTATCAATCCTATATCTGTATTCATTTCAAGCAGTCACTGCCTCCTGAAGAATAAGTGTTTCACATATGGTTTTTTTTCAGATTTTAGTCTGTTTCCTAAATGAATTAAACATTTTCATACATATATTATAATTTTGTAAATCACGTCCTGGACAAACTGAAAAGAAGCTTCCTTATTCAATGTTGGAATTTAAAGTCACACACTGGAAATCGGATCAAGGAAATAAATATATATCTCATTAGGATTATCAGTTTACTTGGGGATTAAGAGAAGTGTACTATAACATACAAATGCTGATCAAACCATTCAAGCCCACGTTCATCCATGCTTTAGAAGATAATGAAATAGCTACATTAGAGAGTAATATGGATAATATGGCTTTACACATATAACTTTTTCTTAGAATTAAATCACATCTGAAATGTTCATATGTCCTTAAGTTATTGGACTGAACACTTTTCCATTTGTTTATATAGTTTTTTTAAACAAATTGATAACTTCCTTTATTTCAGAGCAGAAGATTCTGAAGTATAACTGATGAAAATCTACATTGTACTCTCTAATTTTTAAAATGCAGCTGTAGAAGTTGCAGTAGGTAGGGTGCTAATTAAGATGCAGCACAATCTTTTCTAGATACCATTAAACAAAATTCCACTAATGCATTTAGATAGCACTCATCACTAAAGGGAGAAATGCCAGTCTATAAAATTAGCCTTAAAACATCTCAATCGGGCATGAAAATATTTTTTCCATGTCACAGTTATGAAACTTTGGCTATCTATACATAGTGTAAGAGTGAAGTTGTAGCCAAAATGGTCTGGATATGTGAGAGGCAAGGATTTCATAGGGTGATATCTTTTATTGGACGAACTATGTAATTAATTGCTTGCAAGCTGCATGTGACTGCATAGTTGGTCCAATTAAAGATATCACCCTAAGAAAGCCTTGCAGTATGTATACGTAGCACAATGCAATGCTGTTAAAAGTAGCCTTTTTTGGTCAAAGAGGAAATTTGCAGTATGGCAAAGGATTGATCCCACATCTTCAGAACTCCAAACCAGGATCTCAACCTCAAGGCCATCCTCCCTCCTCCTTTCTTTGTTTGTTATCCTTATACAGGACATAAAATACTGTTACAATAACTAAGACGTTATTCTTTTAAAGTTGTCCAGTCATATTTACCACTGCTATAAACCAAGACTATCCTGTGCCCTACTCTTGGTGGTGGCACGTAGTCACCGCTTCCCCCCACCACTCATTGCACAGGCTCTGGCACTGATGGCAAGCAGCACCTCTGGCCCCTGTTGTTAGCCAGTGCAGGCTTTTGTGATGGCATATGCCACATGGGCTGTGTAGGTAGTGAACAGACCCTCCCCACCTCAAATCCAGTCTGTGGGCCGCTAGTTGGACAACCTTGCTGTAAATCATCAAATAGTGATTTATACAACAGAGATTCTAGTTCCTGAAGAGAAAGTTAGGAGGGAAATCTTTTTTTTTAATTTAAACATTTATCGACACAATGACTCAATTACTGCAGGACCTGGCTTAAATAAAGCCCAACTGGAGATACAATTTCTAGTGAAAAAAAGGGCTGGAGGGATTGTGATGATAAAAACAAGAACTGTAAATAACAGAAACTCTAGAAATACAGACATTCTGGGATGGTATCAGTAGAACTTTCCTTGCGTCTAATATGTTACACTGGGCTATGACTTTTTTAAATTGCTATTTACAAAGGTGATGTTTTACGGTAATCAGTCATCTTTCTGGAGCAGAGGGTAATATCACATAGTTTCACCTGTGAAGTTCATTTTACTTTATTTTTATTTTTTATTTTTTTTATTCTACTTGAGGTTGCAGTCCTTTGCTGAGTATTTAATAGTACTTAATCACAGGTCCTGGGGCCATTCTTTTGAGAGCGGGATTCAGGGAAAAGAGAGATATAAGACTTGAAGAGGATAAACTTGCCTGATGGATTTTCTTTCTGGTTTCACTGTTGCTTTTTTTTTCTGTGGAGTCTAAGTTAAGTGAAATAGTCTCCTCACTTTGTATCCCAGTGGATGAGCAGGTTTAGAATGAGATTCTCCTCAGGAGTGTAGGAGACACATTTCAATTTCTAGCCATTTCAAATGTTAAACTGGATTTTTTACACCTACTATAGCAGGAAATTGAAATTTGTCTGTGTTCCAGGAAAAAGTGGACTCAGAGCCAACCTGAACCTTCACCTAAAACTTGAAATTAGAGTTGGGCAAATATCACAAAAGCATTTTCATGAGTATTTCTTCTAATTCCAAAATGAATTTGCTTCAGCCATATGCACATATTCTTAGTGTTTCTTGCCATTTATATTCAGGTGATTGTGTTTTACAGGCATGAATTCTCAAAGAAAGCTAATTTTAGCCTTATATGCAAGTGCTGAGGCATAGTGAATTACAACCTGACACACAAGTGAACCCAGCACAGGATGTATAGGACACTATTTGCCACAGCAGGTAGCTAGGTACCAATAACATGGAGGAAATTAAATGAAGGAAACAATGATCAGATGGTATTCTAGGATCATGCATGCCTATACTGCACCATAAGCTCATTGGCACAGATCAGTGATTCTTAACCAGGTTGCTGGGTGCTTCCAAATCCTTTGAAGGCTGTTGGAAGATGTGAGGAGATAAGTAGGTATGAGAAGCTAGGCACAGGTTCAGGCTTGGCCCTGCCTGGATGATCTCTCCCACTGCCCAGCCCGCCTGCAAGAAGGTAAGAACTAAGAAAATTAGTTTTTGAAATGGGGTGCTGCATGATTCACAAAAGTTATAGAGGGGTGCCTTGAGTCTAAAATGGTTGAAAACCACTGGCACAGATCAATACTAATTTTAATCGCCTACCCTGGAAATATTCAACAAGAGACTAGACGGTCACCTTATTGGGGTCACTTGACCCCAGTTATCTTTCCTGCTCGGTGCAGGGGGCTGGACCTGATGATCTTCTGAGGTCCCTTCCAGCCCCTTACAATTTATGAATCTATGAATGTAGCTCTGCTGAAGTTAGTTATACCCTTTGGGCACATCTTCATGAGTGCCAATGTATGTTTCCCGGGGACAAAGAGCAGGGGCACAAGAAGTGCTGCTGCTGCTTGTCCCCAAGAAACACTCATGCGTGCATGTTCTGGAATGTAGCATGTTGCCCCAGGTTGGGTAGGGGAGGCTGGGACCAGCACCTAGGCTGGCTCCAGCAGCCTTACCTGGGGTCCTGAGGGCCTCCAGAGGCTGCAGCCAGCGCAGTCCAGCAGCGTGGAGCCTGGTCGGCAGCTGGAGTATGGCTCCAGTCAGCCAGGCTCTAGTTTCCAGTGGTGCATACTGCTGCTATGTGTGCTGCCCTGCTTTTTTAAAATGTGGGTTTTTTTGACACTGGGATCTTCTGGTATCAACAGCCCCCCCTCCCCAAAGCATGGGGAACACCTTTATGTGCGACCAGTCTGTAGAACTGCACACTGCATGTCCATGCTTGTCTGACTGTGCCCATTGATACCGAAGACTGAAGTTTAAACTTTGGAGCCCACCAGTAAGTCTTAATGTAGCAACCTTTTTCTAGGAATGATGGACCCATAAAGGAAAAAGTGTTAACCTGCTCTTCTACTACCTCTTCCTGTAACTCTTATGTTTAGGGGGTGTTAGCCAGAAACCAGAATTTAAAGAAAACTTACAGTCAGACTTTTCCCATAGGATTTCTTATATAAGTTCTAGACCAAGGAACTTCAGAAAAAGCAAATTTCAAATAGGCACCCAGATATTAGCATTCTGATCAGAAGAGAATAGAACCTCCACATCTCCACCTGGGCACCTGTCGCAAATGCACCGAACACATTTTTCTATTCTTTCTTTCTTTTGTTCTTTCCTTTTTTCTTTTTTTTTTCTTTTTTTGCACAGTTACCAGGATTTTGCAGTGAGGTAGAGATATCTGAGTAGAAAAACCCAGCTCAGATCAGCACCACATGTGCATTAAGCACTGTGGAAAACCAAAGTAAGAGTGTGTGCCTGGACTGTTTACTTTCTAAACTGGTAAGGTCGAAAAAGGATGGTAGAAATGAATTATCATATCATTTTTAGAGAAATGGGGAACTGAGGCAGAGAGATGCTATCCCATGGCCTGATTTCCTTCAGGAAGTCAAAAACTGAACAACAACAACAACAAAAATCCTGTATCCCAGTCCAGTTTACAAAATCCTCCTTTCTTCAAGAAGGAAAAACTACTAAATTTGTTGAATAAATTGTTGCTGTAAAATATTCATTCAGCTCTAGGGAGCCCATTGTTTTCTATCACGAACTAATGAAGCAACAAATTTTTCAATAGAACAAGTGCAAACTCTTATTCCTGATGCAATCTGTAGGGACTTAGATATATAGCCTATTGTGGTTACAGCATTATTTACTGGTGGTTCTCTCTTTTTGATCAACAATACAAACATAATGTTCAAGAGCAGTACATAAGATTAGTTATGTATTGTGGATTAAGATTAGTCAACTAGTTTTTTCATTATGATGCAGGATATACCAGTAACAACATGCCTCACTACAAAAACTGTATTAATACACTATTGATAGAAGGCTATCATGGTTCTTAACTAGAGCAAAAATACAGTTATCTCCCTCATTATAGGGAAGCTTTATAATGCTTCTCAGATTTGGCTCCCAGGGATAAATTCATAAAAGGACAGATTGCATTGTATCTGTTTTGATTTAATCCAGATATTATCTTAGGTTTTGCTACCACAGTGTAGAATGGTGTGGAAATAAATAGAAATCATTATTGGATGTGGGTTTTCAAGTATAGAGCAAGAATGTATCAGATTTGCTTTTGCTGCTGAGCCTGAAGTCACTGACTGTGACAATGTTTAAATTCCACTTCACTATTTTCTCTAGAGATTTATAATTAGTCCTGTGAAAGAAACAGTACTTTTTCATTATTGGTGGTACAGTGGTGGATCCAAAAGAAGAGAAATATGCAGCAGAATATCATAATGAGTTCATTTAAATTATCATTTAAAAGGAAAAAAGAAATGTTGATTTATATGCATACATACTTTTGTCAATCAAAGTTATTTATATATTAGTATGAAGAGCGTAGGGCAGAAATTTGCAGGAGGAAATACCAACATGAATATGTATTTCAGGAACATGTTTTCTTGGCAGCGCTCTTTACTTTGGAGGTTATAATGGGTAACCAAAGCATTTGCATACTAGATAAAGACAGGTGTTATAAAAAAAAATACATAGTAATATCATTCAATTAAATCTGGAGTTGAAAACAGATTATATACCAGCCTTATAGGTTTAAAACAGAGTAGGAACATTAGGGACATGTCTGTATCATCAAAGGACCAGCTAGGGTGTGGCAATGAACCAAACACACCTCCTCTGTAATCAACACACCCTGAAATAGATGTTGTAATATAGCTGCCTTAGCATGGCTTTGAGTAAAAGCTGATAAGAGCTCACAAAGACTGAGATAATAGGCATGTGCCCAGAACCTCACTGCAGTAGCTGCATTTCATCCATTTTGGAGTGTAGAAGAATATACTGTGAGGGTGTAGCATTCTTTACCGTGATGCTCCCTAGTATGGTCTTCTGATGGTGTTGAAAATATTTTGACTAGAAACACAGAAATATCCATGATCTTCATCTAGAGACACTTGATTCTGATAGAACCATTTCTCTACACATCACTGTTGCTCCTTCCATGCTTTTCCTTTGTGCTGGTGGACCCACCCAAATTCAGTGACCAAGGTCATTTTCTTCTCCGTCTTCAATGCCACTTCCTACTGGCCAAATAAATATCATTAGTTTGAGGGGCAATGACGTGCCTGTTACTTAAAACAAAGATAACAAAGAAAATAAAGCAATTCTGTCAGCTTGGCTGACTTATACCTGTTACATGGTTTGAAGAACACAACATTTTCATAGGTTGATTATCTCTCTTCTACTTTTCCCATATGAGCTGTCTTATATAGCAAGTTATTTGAGACTGGGACCATGTGTGGATAAGAATGCTTGACATCACTAATGTATGAAGAATACTATCAATGATGAGTGTGTTCCTGGTGTGTGAGTTATCACACATCTCCCCATACGAATGAAGGATGGAAAGGAAAACTCACTGAGAACATTTGGAAATATCCATTCAGCCAGTAGGTGGCAATCTTGTTCTATGCTTCCCATTAGTTGTACTTCAACTAGATAGACAACAGGAAACTTGAGTCTCCTTTATAAAACTTGAGCTTTTATATTTGCTGTATTTTAGGCCTGAATTATGTATGGTAGTTTTATGATGTGCACTACTGTCCACTAGGGATTATATCACTATACATAATTTCCTCAGGACTGTAGGTTAGTATTTTTCTGAGGTATAGGAAGGAAAGATGCTTTATTTAGTACCACTTCCTTAAAATAAACATAATAAAAATTAGTTGTCATGCTAAGCATACACTGCTATAGATACAATTTATGTTTGAAATATTTCTTAGTGTTTATTTAATCTTTCACATTTTTAATAGGGTGTTAAGGTGACTGGATAGAGAATACTCTGAACAATTTGATGATTTGGTTAGTAAATAGCTATGGCTTTCAATGAAATTGCTGCAAGTTTTCATCAAAGTTCTTGCGTCTTTTAATAGAAGATAATATTCTTACCCTTTTATTAAATAGTTTTTTTTAGCATTGTAGGCTACTTTATTCAAATGATTTTAAAATAATATATAGCTATTTGAAGGTTTTACCATTGCCTACATTACTGTGAAATTCTCTGGAACCATTCTTAGCTTTACATCTGAGGCTCAGTAATATTCTTGGTTTAAACTAAGAAAGAATATCAAGCTGATTTATAAATAGCTACGGTTGAATAGATAAAACTGTGTGGACACTAATGTTATATTCCATGTATGACACATGTTCTGGATGTAGTTTGATAAAACTTCATACTGGACCATATAAATCAAAATGTTGCTGATAGAAAGCTTTGAGATTCATTTTAGGCTTTCAAAGTTTTTAGGCTCCTTTTATGCATTTCTGATGCATCACAATATATCTCTAAGCACAATCAGGCTGTTATTTTACCTGAGCTTAAGTTAACTATCCAGTTTTATGTGTTCAGTTTACAGAACATAAAACTTAAAGAGTCATTTTAGATTACATATTTTGATGGGATTAAATAATAAGACACACTTCTCCAAAGAACAGAGATTAAATTCACCACTATTCAGTAAGAAAAAATGAAATAGAAAAATATTATTTTTAATAATAGTAGGTTTTTGATGGTCATCATGTGAAAGATAAATTGCCAGAAATACTCACAGCTGAATACCTCTCTGTAGTTTGCTACATTCTATAATTTTTAACAGAAAAAGGTTGCCAATCAGGCTTGGTATATCAAGAATATCCATTGGTATATACCAGCTAACAGTAGGCAGGTCTGCGTAAACCAGTAAACACAGCTCAGACCCTGATCTTTTTAATTTACTCTCTCCATTATGTGTTACTGTCTGGTTTTAAACATTCCCACATCATAAAGGATGTTGGCAAGTGAAGTGGCATATAGGAAAAGAGAATAATTGACAACGATGCTATTGGTTAAATTGACAGTACTGGAGAAGCAGAAATTATAACTGTTTGTTGTCCATCCTTATATTATTGGAATAATGAAAAACAAATTGGTTCTATGCTACAGATGGTCCTTCCAGATGAGGGTTAAGGCACATTAGCAGGGCACTGGAAGGAAGCTCATGCTTCTGTGATCCATACAGCACCTGTTCTCTATTGTACTTATTTATGCTATTACTCATTTACTGTGACTTCCATCTATAAAAATAACAACTCTGTACAACTAAGCAATCACTCCAGGCCCTTGGTCACCTTTGGCAAATATTAAAAAACACAGTTCTCCAGTGAGTTAGCAACAGAAATGATATAAAGCAGCAGCACTCCTTTTTTCCCTGCACTACCACCTCATATCTAATCAGGAGCTAGCACACTATTATATGGCTGCCTTGTGCATAGGAAACTACAGTTCCCAACCTCTTAGTTGGAAACCTTTTATTAACTTCCTAATTTATGTTATAGAAAGTATTTCCTTATCCATTTTTTACAAACCTAAAAAAGAAGCAGGTTATTTCTCATTACTTGTTTTTCTGTATCACCGATAAAATACCAGCAAAGTCAAAGCCAAATGTCAGTCAGTTCTGCCACAGTGATGTAGGCATGCATGCATTCCTTAGTATCCATGTATTGATGCATCTAGCATGCTTCTTTTTCCTCCCCTTTCCTGAAGTATGCTATTCCCTTTACTTAATGGTCATGATCACCATCCAGAGAGTAAGCTCCTCAGGACATGTGGACAGGATTTTGCCTGATCCTTTTGTAGAATAGGGGAGGAAAAGGACTTTCCACCCTTAAGGGGAGGGTGGAATGTTGATCTCTGCACACAGGGGACTGAAAGGCAGGGAGCTGCAGCTGGGCTGAATCAGCTCCAGGCAGGAGCCAGCTCCATGGCCCAGTGGGCAGGACTCAGCATGGCAGGGAGCACCGCACTGCCATGGTTGCCAAGGTGAGGCATGGCATAGTGGAGTTGTGCCCCTGCTGCTAGCAGGCAGGCAGGTGGCACCTCAGCTTGGTGGCCATGATGGTGTGGTGCTCCCTGCCACACTGGGTCCCTCCTGCTGGGCCACGGAGCCCCTGTGGGGAGGGCCCCAAGCCTACAGTGGGCAGCCCACATCCTCCCCTCCTCCCCACCACAGGCTTTGCTCTGGCCATGCTGCCCATGGGGGAACAGACGGGGCAGAGGGAGAGCTGGGCTCTGTACTTTGCTCCAGCTGCAGCAGCTGCTGCCTCCCATGGGTGGCAGCCAGGGCTTGGGTACTTTTGAGGGGGCAAGGGGGTGTGGGTCCTAGCCCTGTGGCACCTGCATGCTGAAGAAAGCTTTCAGAAGCACTGCTCTATTTTCATACCCTGATCACCCATAGAGGCATCCCATGAAGCATTTTTTTAGCTCCCTTGATACACCTAAGAGGCATCTGTTTTACTGAGTCAAAGTGTCTTTACGCTCTTCCTCTGTGATGGTTTTGTCTGTAGCAATGGATGATTAAGGGATATGTGGACTTTAATTAATGTCCCAGTTACTGGGATGACACAGTTTGTTAGCCCTAATGCTAAACTATCTGAAGTCAGAGAGTGATCATGTTTCATGATTCTTTTGAGATCTGTTCAGTACTATGACTGGTGTGTGATGTTTTGCTTAAAAGCACATTGGCAACTCCAGTGTATTCTTTTAAAAACACACACATTCAGAATCCTAGTCTCATATTTATCCAAGTAAATAAACTGTGCTCGTCTTGATGCTACTTGAACATTTTCTTGGATTTAAATAATTAAAACAGGTTTTATGCTGTATTTGGCCAAGCCAAGTAAAACATGTTTTAAACAGTTGTGTGACTACAAAGCTTCTTTCATGACTTCCATAACAGCTTATATAACCTTCAAATAACCTTCAACTATATTTTCTAGTTGCTGAAATATCTTTAAACTTTGAATCCAAAGAGAATACAATTGGTCTTGAAACTAACATCTTAACTGTTTTTTGTATATTTGGAGTTTAGCTTGAGTATGCAAATTGTGTAACATCCTCCAACATAAGCACTGGAGAATACACCTTTTCTGGTGTACTGGACATCATGGTGTTTGATCTTCACTTTCTGTTAAAGAAATAAGATCCAGGAAGTGACATGATTAGTATTTTAGAGTGCTATTTGGGAGTTTTGAGGGGGCATTGGTATAGAAGGAATGGAGAAGGATTTTTACTTCACAATGAAAAAACAACATTGTTTATAGTCTTGGACAACTGTTCAGAAAAATATTAGCTTTAATGTTACTGTTTATTAGAGTGTATAAAATACTTCTAATCCAATCAGAATATAGATTACATGCAATATAGCAGAATTTTGTGAACAAAAAGAAAAGAACATAAGATGCAAATGTTTTATTTCGCTGTTAATTTACTGCTGCCTTGAGAAAATAATATTTTTTGAAGACGCATATTGGGTGTTCTTTAATTTTTGACATTTCAGATACATGCATGTTTAATAAATCCATGTTTTTGGAGAAACACCTTCTTACTTGTTTCTTTCATCTGGCTTCAGATCTAAGCTCAATGATTCATTTATTTTACTTGTTCCCTTCCAAGAGTCTACAATTTCACTTCTGTATTCTGCTCTCCATTTCTCATTCTGTGTGGAGCAGTAATTTGGCTGGGCCTACCTTGCCAGGAAATCTTGCCAGATCTTTTTGCTGGTAAAACCCAGAATATTATAAATGTGGGGTTTTTTTTCTGTTTGGTTTTGTATCAGGTTCTAAGCAGTGCTTCAGCCGGAGCAGCTCTATCTTGTTCAGTTCCCTGGATCTGTAGCAAAGTAGAAATAGCTGTGGGGAAATGTAACTTCTTATAGGATATCTGCCTAAATGAAAATTAATTTCAAACCACATATTACTTGCATGGAGCCAGAGCTGTGAAAAAGTGAAAATATTATTTAGTTTCCTCTGCTTTGGAAAGCACTGGCCTCAAAGTGGCTGAAAGAGAAAATAAAATGCAGTGTGAGGAAAAAATAGGCAGAGTATAGAACTTGATCTTAAATGCTGAACAAGTGATCAAATTTAATGAAATAGGCTTTAATTAACAAATTCTGTGATAGTGCATATGGTAAACTGTGAATATCTGCAGCAGCTTGTAGTAAATATAAAATCTGCTATTAGTTGAATAATACGTTCCCAGAAGTAGTCACAACCTATGATCTGTGTTGAAATTAGGGTGATAAATTACTATTAGGAACTTTACTGAACTACCCTTAAAGCAAGCCCATAAGAGCTTTGATATATCAAAGCAG
This sequence comes from Crocodylus porosus, assembly GCF_001723895.1. NCBI lineage: Eukaryota > Metazoa > Chordata > Crocodylia > Crocodylidae > Crocodylus > Crocodylus porosus. Next base: position 37,959,465 of record NW_017728918.1, read on the forward strand.
CAGTTTTTCTTAATAGTCCATGCCAGCAATACTAGTTCAACTGGTGGTATGCCAAGCTAATAGTGTACCCTCAGCAATCACAATAGGACTTGACCCTGTTGTGAACAAGAGAACCCCAAAAGAACAAGAATAATTTTAAGGTCAGATAATCTTTCCCACCCAAATCATAGGCCATGAATATGCCCCAAACCTAAGAATACAGAATTGACAGAACCCTACTATAATAATGAGCCTTGATAAAAATAATTGAATTAATAAGAAGAATTGAATACAACTACTCTATACAAAATTTGAAAGCAATAGAGGAAAAATAAACTTATTTCAGCTAATATATTATTCTGAAAGAAACCTCTTAGCAAGAGCTGAAAGTTATTTTAATTAGTATCAGTAAAGGAAAGGGGGACACATAAGTAAACAGAGATTCTCCCCTGCTAAACTGACTACAAATCACCTTGTAAATAGTCATCAGCAAAATCTTTTCTTGAGGAGGTGGGTGATCTGTGTTAAAGATACTGCATTACCTTCCCAAATAAAAAAGGAGAGTTTGCTTATTATCAATGACTTAGCATAAGCATACTCTTAAGATACACCATTCAGTTTACATTATAAAGAGTAGAGTGAAGCCACGTATGTAAAAACAAATGTAGTCTTTCTGGATTTAGGAAGGCCTTTGACACTGTCTCTCACCTCATTCTCGTAAAAAAATTAGGAGATTATGGTATCGATGCCTACGCAGTCAGATGGGTTACCAATTGGCTGGAGGGCTGCACCCAGAGAGTGGTGGTGTTTGGGTCATTTCTGACCTGGAGGGATGTGGGCAGTGTGGTCCCTCAGGGCTCAGTCCTTGGGCCCACACTATTCAACATCATCAGTGACTTGGATGAGGGGGTGAAAAGCGCAGATGTGGGGAGAGGTGGGCATGCTAGAAGGGAGGGACAGGCTGCAACTGGATCTGGACAGGTTACAGGGGTGGGCAGATGAAAATAGGATGGGATTCAACATTGATAAGTGCAAGGTGATGCACCTGGGGAGAAAGAACCAGCAGCATACTTACAGGTTGGGGAACTCCCTTGTCATTAGTCAGAGGCAGAAAAGGATCTTCGAGTCATAATTGACTCCAAGATGAACATGGGTCACCAATGTGGGGATGTAGTTAGGAAGGGTAACCACATCTTGGCGTGCATCTACAGATGCATCATGAGCAGGTCCAAGGAGAAGATCCTCCCCCTCTGTGGCACTGGTCAGGCCACAGTTGGAGTACTGCGTCCAATTCTGGGCGCCGCACTTAAGGAGGGATGTGGACAACATGGAGAGGGTCTAGAGGAAAGCTACTTGCATGAACAGGGAGCAGCAGGGCAGGCCCTACGAAAAGAGGCTACGGGACCTGAACCTGTTCAGCCTCCACAAGAGAAGGTTGAGAGGGGATCTGGTGGCCATCTACAAACTGGTGAAGGGAGATCAGCAGGCAATTGGAGAGTCCCTGTTCCCCCGAGCAGTACTGGGAGTAACAAGGAATAATGGGCATAAGTTGACAGAGAGTAGATTCAGGCTAGATATCAGGAGGCGCTACTTCATGGTCAGGGAGGCTAGGATCTGGAACCAACTTCCAAGAGAAGTGGTGCCGGCTCCTACCCTGGGGGTCTTTAAGAGGAGGCTAGATGAACACCTTGCTGGGATCACTTGACCCCCAGCATTCTTTCCTGCCAATGGCAGGGGGTTGGACTTGATGATCTGCTCAGGTCCCTTCAGACCCTACCAACTATTGAACTGTGAAACTATGAAACTGTATTCTATCGGTTTTAGAAATAGAAGGGATTTCAATATTAACATAGGAGTTCAAGCAATTATGACAGATTCTTTATTATTAACTATATTTTTATCTTCTGGTCTTTCTCTTAGTCTGTCATTTCAGTAAGTCTTGTTAGAATCTGACTTAAAGTACTGATAGAACAGCACAGATCTACTTGGTCCTAGGTTACCCGTCTAAATCCAGTTTATCTGGATAAGAGACAGAGCTCATCTTCAGCTGATGTTCTCTGGAAGCTGTTGTAAAATGCCTTGGCTGTCTCAGTTGTCAGGGGCTGAGATTATTCTCACTTCCTATCTAACACAATTAGGATTTAGGCCTAATTCTGATTTCACTTACAGTTTTTACCCAATGTTAATCTGTCAAATTTAATGGAAATGCTTCTGACCTAGGGATGTGTAAATGAGAAGGAAAACAAATCAGGCTCTTCTTTCATTTCCTCCCCATTGTTTTGGAGATTTTCTATGTTACGCTTTGTTATTGACTGGAGTAGAAGGCTAATGAGACAAAATGTGGTGTAGCCTCAGGAAGTCATTTTTGCAGATAATTTGTTGGGTGTCTGTGTTGCAGCATCTGTCTATTGCTCATTTTCCATTAATAGAAGATATAGTTAATTGGTTAAGTTCAGCTATATTTAACAAGCCACCAACACTGCAGCATATTTTAATACCCATTAAGTATTTATGATTTCCTCCTTTTTTAAATGATTTGACAACAACTAAGGCATCAAGATCATAAGTCACTTTTGAACATGTATGTCTTCTACAGTAATATATCCATTAAACTTACAAAAAACAGGGAAGGAAATCTGGGAATTAGATTTGCACAGGCTTTGTAGAAGTGCACATATAAGACAGAAGTTTTTCTATATAATTTCTTGTAAACCTGTACAAAAATAATTTCTTCCCTGACAAATTTTCCATTGGATTTTGAGAAACTTGAAAAAGAAGAACAACTGTATCACTGTATCTTTGATTTTATATTCATATATTCTCTTGTACAGCATATCTCCAGGACACATTTAGGAGGCATATACCACTTCCAAAAGAAAAAAAAATGATAGCATATATTGACAAGAAGAGACTCTATGGTAAATGGGGAATGGTTACTGACCTTGCCCTTCTAAAAGGCTATCAGTCCATTAAATGATATTTTATTCTCAAAATATAAAATTTTGATCAAATGATTGAATTATCCAGAACACATTGAAGTGAGTGGGACTTTTTTCATTGAGTTTCCTAGACTTTGGATCCATCCTAAGTTAGCAAACTTTGTTTACAGGTACATTATACAGAATGGGATAAAATAATGAAAGCTGATACAAGTTTATGGAACTACAGTGAAATATATGAAATAATGTAAAAAACTTTGAAGAAATGTGAATGAGATGTAGGATTAGATGATGTGATATAGTTAAACATGGAGAATAGTTGTTTGCTAATGTTGTGGTTATGAAAAATATAACCTAAATTTACTTATTTAGTTGCTAATGACAGTGTTAGATGGTTTTGGAAACAAATGTAATGAACTTTGCAGGTGAGAAGAACCTGAACAAACTGCCTCTTCCTACATTCAAAGTGAAGAAGTAGTATGGAAAGTAGTGTTGTCCCTAGTGAATTTGAACATGTGTACAGCAATTATGTTTCCAGTTAACTGTTTACAACATCATAAATTAAAATATACGTAGAGAATAAAGAGAAGACTAAATAAGAAGACTTCACTTCTAGGGAATGTGGCGGAGAGATGGGACAAAAGAATATCTTTGTGATCTGAAATGAGTTTATTATGGTATCATGCATCATAAATAAAATACAATTAATCAGTTTCTGTCATTGGAGTTATTTGGGTAGTATTTATCTATACTGCTGTCAAAAGCCTTCTAGATTTTTTTAATGACTTTTTTTTCATTTAGCAGCAACAGAGCCTAGTGATGGTGAGCTCAGGGCCAGAGGTTAAAGTGAATCAAAACATGAAAGGAAGATCTTCAGATGTGGCTGTCATCCAGACAGATCTGAAAATTGTGTGAATCTTGTTGGTTAAAGGCACAGCACAGGAAAGAAAATGGAACACAAAGAATCATTGTGTCCCCAACTAGTCCACAGCTAGACAAACAAATTTCTATCGATATGGAGTGTAAGGAGTTCATAGTTATTGCTAGAAATGCCCTTATTTAACTCTGATCAGGATGAAGAAACTGTGTGGATTTAAGCATTCTGTTCTGTTTCCAAAAGCATCGTAGTGTTTGGTCTTTAAATGCATAAGACTATAGCTCATCTATGATCAGGCCTCTCTTGTAAGTTGAAACACAAATTAAGGAGCAGTTAATTCCTTAATGATTCATTTTGTACACTAAGTCAAAGTACAATTACATTTCCCAATGATCCTCCATTCCCTTTTAGCAAGTAAGGTATTACAAGCAACCATGTCAGAGTAAGAGGCAAGAGAACAGTTTAGAGCTCAGCTATCTCAAAGCACAAGAATAAGCACTTGTCTGTAGGATATCAAGTTACCTGCAACACCACAAAACATATTCTTATATGGGCTGGGGGTGACACAGGAAGGAGGAGCAAGGTGGAATGCAGGCTGGCAGCAGGTTGTCTTGAATTTGGTTAAGTCTTCCCAACACTCTCCCCCCTCTATTTACACTCAGAATTTATATGTGGCTTATTTTAATAAATATTCTGACTGGTTCACTCATTGTCAAGAAGGCTGACAATGTACTGGGCTGCATTGTAGGTGTGTTGCTAGTTGGTCAAGTGAATGATATTCCCCTCTATTCAGGTCTGGTGAGGTCACATCTGGAGTCCTGTGTCCAGTTTGCCCCTCCCTCCCCCCACTATAGAAAGGATGTGGACAATTGGAGAGAGTCCAGCAGAGGGCAACAAAAATGGTTAGGGGGCTGGGGCACATGATTTATGAGGAAAGGCTGACAGAGGTGGGATTATTTAGCCAAATGAAGAGAAGACAGAGTAGGGATTTAATAGCAGCCTTCAACCACCTGCAGCGAATTTCCAAAGAGGATAGAGCTAGGCTGTTCTCAGTTTTGGCAGATGACAGAACAAGGAGTGTTGGGTGTACACGCCACAAAATTGACCTTTAAAGTGGATTAAATGCTAGGGCTGTGCAAAGCTTTGGTTGCTGATTTGATTGAGAGATTTGGCCTCATTTGGTGGCTGAATCTCCAAATCTGAATTGAATCAGGAGACCAATAAAAATGTCTGAATCTATTTGAAGCCTCTGAATCAATTTGGAAGAAAACTGAAGGAGATTTGGCGATTTGGGCAGTTCCTGTTTGCCACTGCAGGGAGCTGGATCTGGGCTCCATGCTAGTAAGTAGGGGCTGGGTGGGGAGGGCAGGGCTGCCATGGATGGGACTGAGAAAGTGGGCAGATTCAGCCAAATCTATTTGGAACAGTGATTTGAATCACTGAATTGAATCACTGTCCCCTGAATCAGCTGAATCCGAAGTGAATACTAGCCACTTCACACAGGCCTATTAAGTGCCCTTTTGCATATTGTGCTGTTGTTTGCATGTTTTGCAGTGTATTGCACATTAAATGACTTTGGGATGCAGTAAAATAAAACATCAATAAGGTGTTTTACTTTGCTACCTTACAGCCATGGAGGGAAGCACCTGTGGGTTTTTAAAAACACAGCTTCAATTTAGAGTGAAGTAAACCTCTGTGGTGTGTACAAATGGCCAATATTCTCAAGTTGCAGCAAGGAAAGTTTAGGTTGGATATTAGGAACAATCTTCTCACTAGGAGGGTAGTAAGACAATGGAACAGATTACCGAGAGAGGTTATGGAATTTCCATCCTTGGAGGTTTTTAAGACCCAGCTAGACATGATCTAGCCAGGGATGGTCCTGCTTTGAGCAGGGGGTTGGGCTAGATGATCTCCTTATGTCCCTTCCAGTCCTAATTTTCTATGATTCTAAGCTGTCTGCTTCAGCAAGCAGGGAGTTGTGCTCTAGCATCCTACTCCACTCCTCTCCCCCTCGCCCCCCAACTTCTGGTTTGAGCCACTGCAGGCATGTGGCTGCATTTCTGGAATAAAAAAATGAACGTTCATTTGCTTATCAGTTCAATGTACACAGCTTAGACTACCCTGCAATGATTTAATAATTTCAGGAGTGAACTAGATAACCTCTTGAGGTCCTTCAAACTCAGGCTCTTTCATTGTCTGTACTTATCCAGAATGCTCCTAGTATGCAGAGGCAAGTTATCTACTATTAAAATAGTTGTTGTGCACTATTATAATAGTAATGTTAATATTAAAAAATAAGATGTGCACCAAAGCCTCCAACCCAAAAGACTCCACTAGATAAGTTTTGTCGTCAATCTATTCAGAAGCAAGCTGGGCTTCTGTGCTGGGCTAATATCTGAAAAGAGTTTTTTTTTTATCCTTCCTGCCACCTCTTAAACAATTGTGTCTGTTGGCATCTAAGTCAGATATGTTTCTTTTCTTCATCACCAAAATTTGTACTAGAATTTTGATATAACTGTATTTCAAATTGTATGTTCTTCTTTCTGTGGACAGCCACAGAGGGATCTAGTCAACAGCAGTGTTGGACCATCAGAAGCCACATTTCTGGATTTGGCAGGGGCTTGAAGCCAGCCTTGCAAGATGGCTTGCGTTTTTGCACTAAAGTGATTGGACAGATCTGGCTGCCAAACCCACAGTCTTCTAATTTCCCTCCTCCACTCTTCCCCCCCCGCCATTCCCACCCCACCTTTGAATAAGGAACAGTCCATGAGGAGGAACTGCACCCATTTTTTCTTCCCCTTTAGTCACTCCCATAGATTTTTCCACAGTAAAGTGATTTGACTCTTCAGTTCTGCAACTGGAAAATGGGGAGAATACAAATAATTTGCCTTACAGGGATACTGTGAAAATGTAAGTACAGTGATAATGAAAACTATTATGTCAAAGATCATTATTATTTTCTATTATCATCTACCTTTGAATGGTGATTTAATTTGGATTATGTTTGCTGAACATACTTTTTAAAAATACATAAGCTGTTTCTTTCACAGCTCTGACATTTACCAGAGTACATGGATTTCAAATGTGCTTACCCATGGAGCTAGTTATTTTATATGTTTACTCTTTTATTACAAGAGCTTAATTGGAAGTTTGCTCATCAGGCTATGGAGAGTTTAATTAAACTCAAAGAAGAAACCACTGAGAAAAAAAGTAAGTGCTTAAATGTGCTATTTTTGTTCTGATCCTACAAAGACATTTTTCTCCCTGATTGTCCCATTCTTATATTAATAAACAGAACAATAAACACCCACCTCTGGAATCTGCTAATTTAAATGTTGGCAGCTTTCAGGCTTGTTTTGCATTCTCAGCCTGGCCTGATTTTAGCAGCATCTCCAAGTGGGCCTAAAGGGGCTTTTTTTTTCATTGGAGTTCATATCTCCAGCAAACACAAAAGAGCACTTATTTACTTATGTTGTTTTGTGGTCTTTCAGGAGTTCTGCTTGCTACTGAAGCACTCCCATCACCCTCACTGAAGTTAATGATAATTATGCATACAGATGGACCAGAAGAGAGGTGGGGGATGGGGGAAAATGAGAGAGAGAGAGAGAGAGAGAGAGAGGAAGGACCACTATATTGAGAGGAAGATGGGTTGGAAGGAGATTAGGGCCTTGAACAGACATTATGTTTTTCCTAGGAGAGTTGCTGCTCTCCCAGGAGAAATGACATATCTTCCAGAAGGCACAGATGTTCCAAAACCCCAGGCTTTTTCTCCCAGGGTAAAAATGGCCACTCCAGAAGAAAAATAACCTAGGAACAATATGGGTGAAATTATAGCCTGGAGAGTTTCTCCTCCAACAGCAAATATCTATACATGCCATAGCTTCTCTCAGAAGAGATCGCAGTCCTTCAGCTTCTCCCTCTGCTCCCTGGGAAGACAGTGTGTCACTCAGTGGACTCTGCTGCTCCAGAATGCTCCCCCTTTCCAATCTCCATATTGTACTTCAGGGAATCACAGGAAATGGGCAGTCTGGGTCAGCCAATCAGGGATGCCCTATGTACTCCTATGATCTGTCTCCAGGCAGACTAAGGAAACCTGCAGAGAATGCTGAGATGTATGTACATGGCTCTGTGCCAGATGCAAAGAGTCAGTATTGCAATCTTTCCGCTCTTCTGGGCCTCAGTATTTGAACGTCTGTAAACATGGCTCTGGGTAGGTTTATTTACTTGGGGAGCAAATCTGGGAGAATTCTCCCTGGTTATTTGAATGTTTGTATGCAGTCATTGAGATTGGGGACTGCCCCCCTTGCACTACTGTGGGGCACTCCATCCGCCCCACCATCTCAGCGTTCATGAGCTGCCTGGTACCTTGAGGTATGTAGAAAAAACATATAAATCTGTGTCTATGTCCAAATCATTGAATCTCTCTGAATCTCTCCAAATTGAATCAGAGGCTTCCGATTCAATTTGGAGAGATTAAGATGTCTCCTGATTTGATTCAGATTCAGAGATTTGGCCACTGAATTGGGCTGAATCTCCTTCAAATCAAATCAGCAACTGAAGCTTCACACAGCCCTATAAACAGACAGTTCTGTTGGAGATGGTGCTCCCTAGGATCAGCTTCTGACCATAGTCCTATTAGGGTACACTGATTTAATGGAGAAGTCATAATTAACAATGGGGTAATATACAAAATTCTCAGTCCTTAATTTCAAAAAAGGCTGATTCACCCTACTTAGTTTCCAAGAAGTAATTCTGTGTCCAATAAAGAAACAAAGGAAGCCTGTTCTGCCCCCAGTTAAAGTGATTCTAGGGCATAAACTGAGACAAAACAAACACAGCCTGGTACTTGTAAGAGGATTGAAAAAAAAAACCCAGAAAGGAGTGATGTTGTGCTTTTGATACGACAGAACATGACTCCTATTAGGGAGTAGTAGGAGCAAAACTCCTAACTAGTTTAAAGATGAAGCTTTACCAGGTTATGAAAATGATTATATGATATTGTTGCCTGTAATGCTGGGAGACTGGAGTCAGTGACCCAGAAGTCCCATCCACTATTATGTTCCTATAACTACCTACTAGTCCTGGGCATATAAAATGGAGATATGAGAGAGAGAAGCAGAGATAATGCCCTTGTGAGATCAGTTATAGGAATGTGACAGACATGGACTGCAATAATGGCAAGTTTCAGATCCTAAAGTAGAATCTTTTGCATCTTCCAAGGGATACTGAATGAGTACAGCCCATGTTGGGGACCAGATGCTATAAACCACACACAAGGGCATCAAAATTGCTAATTTGATTTGGATCTCATTTGTTTTCAATCCATCTTTCTGGATAGTTCGTGATCAAGAACAAACGGAAATGCAGCTTGTCACATCATGGAGGAGCTTTCTGATGTAGGGAGAATTAAAGATGATTTTTAGAGATTTTTGTTTGCACAATGATCCTTTAAATTCTAGGGTTTGAGCATTCACAGCCTCAACGATGTTTTTGTGGTTTTGTTCTTGAGAAAGTTTTGTTCTTGTCTTATAAAAAGAGAATGGGCCAGATTCTTTCATCTTACCTGCAACCATCTATACTTTTTGTAAATACAGAGAAGGAGTTGGGGAGAAGTTGTAAACTCTCCTGCAGGTGTGTGTGATGTGTTATACTACGGAGGGAATTCTCACAGGTTGTTGCATTGGGTTTGGAAAAAGGAATATTTAATATTGCAGAAACTACCTAGAACCTATACAGAGACTTTTGTCAAATATTCCAGAGTAAACTTCATGTGGCTTAACTGCAGCTCAGTACAGTCAATTGAGCTACTGTAGTTTTACTTGGGCATAAATGACAGCAAAGGAAGGCCAACTATTTTTGTAGTTGTTCAGAAAAGTAGATCATCATTTTTATTTAAATTGCAATAATACTTAGGAATGCCAGTAAGTGATCCGGACCCTACTGATGATGCATAGCCATGCAGTGACCTCTAGCTCAAGCAGTTTATATGCAGTCTTGTTATTCTGCATATTCAGTCTATGCAGAAGCCAAGAGACAGGCAAATATACAAGAGAATAGAAAGAAATTGTGAAAGAACACAGGTCAGCATAATAGCATAATAGATGGTAGACTTAGCATATCAGTTGCATAATTGCTTTCAGGTTTAGTTAGGTTCTTCTTCTTAAAATAATGTGCATATTTTTATTTCTCCTTCTTTGGATTACAAATGTATTTTGCAGCATTAAAATATACCAGTGGTGATCTACTGCTTGCCATACCCTAGAGACCCATGTATAAGATAAGTAAATTGCTTTACAAATGGCCACATAACTGTCCTTTTTAAAACCATATCTTTGTACGATGGAAAGTGCAGAGTAGGCCACTTTAGATGTTAGATAGCAGTGGCAAAGCATGGCTGGGAACAGGTCCAAAAAGCCAGGGTAAACAGCTAAGTTTCCAAGCTCCTGAATTCCATCATGGCAGAGCCTTTGCTGAAACTTGCTGTAAGGCTCCAATATTTGCAACCATTATGGGTTTAAACTGTAGCAAAGTCGATTTAGATTAACTCTCAAGAAATAGCTTCCTAGCCATGAGAGCAGGACAACTGAACAAGCTGCCCAGGCACATTTGGAAATCTTCTCCATTGGAAGTTTACAAAAAAAACCCTACCCTGTGGCCCTACTGCATGAACCTAGATTTTAGAAATAAGGGAATTAATTCCACAGTTCCCTGACAACATGCCATATTTAGTACACAGGAATAACTTTTAAAGTTCTCTATTATGTATTGACCTTTCTCTATTTTTTTTATCATTTGCATGTTTAACTTTTCCTGAGCAATGTCTATGCTAAGCTTCATGCCATACATTTACAAGTTTTCCCTGGACTCTGTATCTCTGGTGGACTACTTTCTTAACTCCACTATTTTTAGGCTTCCTTGTTCATTCATAGTGACCTTTTTTATTCCTTTACTATTTATTGCTATATGACATGCATAACCTTTGAATATACATTAATTTAACTTTAAAAGCTTTCCATTCACATGCTATCTCCCATTATTCTTCCTTCCTGCTGCCATTTAGGTTAAGATGCCCCAGAGTGTTACAAAACTATTGTGGGAATCCATGCTTATTTTTCCACTCTCCTGTCACACTTCAGTGATCCAATTAGTTCAACTGTAACCTAATTCAGCTATATCTATTAATGTTTAGATACCGCGTATGCTTAGATTATCAGTCATATGCTTTCTCGTTTTCTCTAAGCCTACTCATGGATTGCTCTTCCTGATTAGGGCAATTTCTCGGAAAAGGGAATTTAACCCTATTTAGATTAAGGAGGGAATTGAACTTGCATTTCCAACTTCCTGGTTCTAACCCCTAGGCTATTATTATAAATTAAGCATCATCTTTTTCTGGACATGTTTCTGAATGAATGTGGCTCCTATGCTTTGTACTGGACTCAGTGCATGTTACATGTGCTTTGAGCATTCCTACTGGACTGTATGCCTCAAGTAACTTTTAAGTGTCGCTGTGGCTAGTTTGTAAATTCCCATGGAGCTTTACATGTAGGAGTGGATGCCTAGTAGCTCAGAGCAGGGCAAGTCTGAATATATGGAGATGCCTTATGAACTTTTGGGTTAAAAAGGCAGGTGCCTTTTCAGCTTCCTTCCAAAGGTAGGTATCCATGAAGTGTAGTTTTCTGTGTATCAAAATTTTGGACTTAGTCTACTTAGGCAACAGATATGACCCAGATAAGAGTTTTTTGTAAGGGAGAGGGTGTGGTGGGGCTAGCAGCCTGCATTCACAATGAACTGCAGATACCACCATGGTATATACAAATACAAATAAACAGGTAGCGTGGTGCTCAAAATAAGAACACACTTATTTGCTTATATGCTGTGATATAAGATGTTTTTTAAAATGGACAAAAATTCTAATTTTTGTCCAGACAGATTAAATCTGTCTTTCATATTCTGGCTCATATCAGGGCTATGTTAGGGAAACTTCATAGTTCTCTCTACAATGTCATAACTGGCCACTGGAGGTGAACCAATGATTTTGGGTCAGTATATAGGCAATATTGTTGCTTCTTTTTAATGTGCTATGTCTGGGACAAAAAAAATGGAGATATTTCCAGAAGATTCTCATGTTGTACTATTGTAATCCACTCTGAAATCTCCTGGCACCCAGTTCTGCAATTTCAGGGCAATTTTTCATAACTTTTTGGAATTTAGTGGTGCCCTATTTAAAGACCAATTTATTTCTTACAGTACTTATTTTTTCATATACTAAAGTACCTTAAAGCATCTTGGAGTTATAAAGCAGGCATCAGCAGGTAGGGCACCCCTGAGAACATGGGTGAGGGGTGGTGGTTAGAGCTGACATGGGCTGCTAGGCAGGGCAGATTGGGAAGCTTGGGAGATGGTCATTAGACTCCTGAAGGAGGCAAGTGATCCTACAGCAGGGGATGACAGTGTCCACTGGTGCCAAATGAAGGCAACAGAGGCAGAAACCTGCTGTGCTCTGCTCTTTCTGCTGTCTGATCGCCTCCCTGTCCCAGGCCTGAGGGCAGCCTCTACTGCTGCTGCGGCTCCTCCTCCTCTGGGAGTCTCAGTGCCAGTGACCAGAGCCATCATTTCCTGTGACTCCTCCCAGCAGCCCGGGGAGCATGGAAGAAGTGGAGTGATGAGCCAGGCTAAAAAAGTGTAGCAGGCTCACCTTTCAGAGCTTGGGTTGAAGCCCAGGCTTGAGATCCTGCTGTTTTGATTGGTGGAGCCCGTCCACCAATCAGGAGGCAGCAAGAGAAATAAAGTCATGTCCCTTTCCTGAGGGGAGGGGGAGAGGAGCTCCCTGGACTTGATTGAAGACTATAAACTGTCAGGTCCAGAAGACTTCAGGGGTGGAGACCTGGAGCATATAAAAGGAGCTGTGTGCCCAGCACGAGGGGCAGATGTGGCAAGGGACTCAAGAAGAGCAGAGCCAAGAAAAGCTGGGGAGCTCTCCCCCAGTGGGCAATAGGTCCAAGGCTCCTGAAGCTGCCACTGGAGGAGCAGCCTTGCAAGTGGTGTAAGACCACTTGGGCTGTTGACAGCGCACAGGGACGGCGCACGGAGACCTGGACCTGAGAGTGGTATGACTGCTCAGACCCATCATGGTGCACGATTCAGTGCACAGAGCCCAAGCTTTGGGAACTGCAAGCGGCGGCTTGAGCCTGCAACTCCGACAGGGCCAGAGGGCCACACGGTGCATGGTGCAGTGCATGGGGCAAGGGCCTTGGGGCTGCAGTGAGGTGGCTCATGTCCCATCTCCCAGCAAGTGGGCAGGTCCCATGGTACACAGGGTGGTGCATGGGCCCGAGCCAGGGAGGAGTGGAGGCTGCTTGGGTTAGCCTCGCAGAGTGAGGATGGATGACTGGAGCCTGAAGGGCCCAGCCTGTACTAAAAGAGTCCGCAGTGCCAAACTAGGGCATGGGGAAATAGTAGTGCTGCAGCATGAGTCCCAGCACCCGGAAGCCAGCAGTGGTTGTGCAGCAGCTGAGAAGAGCTGAGCCCTCGGTGCCCAGAGCAGGGCACAGGGTGTGGAGGAACCCAGCAGCGTGGGAAAGGCCTGGAGATGTGCTTCAGCAGATTAGACCCCATCAAGCTGTGCCCTGACCACTGCCACCTTAGGGAGTGTAAGTCATTGGGCCTTTGGGTCCCACAGGAGAAAGAAGTTTGGGGCAGACAAACCCAGAGAAGGGGCTGGGTGAACAGCCCCCCACCTGCTCAAGGCCTTAAGGGGAGGGGCCCCGGTGCTTTCTGGACACCCCCCTCAAGGGATCCCATTAGAAGGAGGACTATCTCTTGCCATGGGTCAGGGACTCTATTAAGGAACAGGCGTTATTAAGATTGTTCCTGTTTGCGCTATATATTTTGTAATTGAAATATTGTATTGTGATGTTGTGTTGATGCTGCTGAATTTGTTTTATTGTGATGGGTAAATAGTCTTATTTAGGGTTTGACCTTTGTTATTGGTTAATATTCACTGTGTAAATGTATGTATATGATATTTAGTTTTTGATTATGTATATTATAACTCAATAAATTGTATATAGTTAAGAACTTTGGGCTTGGGCTAACTCTATAGAGGAAAGAGGGATCTGCTCGAAATTCTGGGAATCTGCTCACAGCACCCCCTTCTGCCTACCTATCCCATCCAATTGAGTATAGGGAGCACCCTTGGGTATACCCGGGATACAAAAGCATGAGGTATACCCAGGATACAAAAGCATGACTGTGTACCCATTCGTGGTAGAGGATGCTGCTTGCAGAATGGGGCATTTGGTGATGGTTCTGTTGTAGAACAGTGGCTGAGCTCCACCTTGACTCATTAACTCATTCCTAACATGCTCCCTGAGCTGGTGGTAGAGTCTGTGGAGAATGTTGCTGGGATGCCAGGATGGATGCAGAGTACCCTGTTTGTGGAGGAGCCAGTGCTTATCTCTTAACAGGGGCCAGGTGCCACAACACCTTTCCAAGGAACTTGCAGCAGAAAGATTCTTCCAGCTGAGAATCACTGGCCTAGAGGAAACCATATGCTGCTCCAACTCATGCCAGAGGATTAGACCAACATTAGCTGATCTCTGATCAATAGACTAAAACTGGGGTTAAATCTCATTTTGTTTTCCTCTGACCTATTTTCTGAATTGAGCAATCCAAAGAGCACAGCTAAGGCCCTGGACCTATTTGTTCTTTCCATAAGCTATATTGATTTATCTACTCAAAGATGGTCTCCTATATAAAATTCTTGCTGCTTATTTGTCCTCTGTAAAACCTGGCTTTGTCTTCCTTATGACAGATGCACAATTTTTTAAAGCCCGTCCTTTAAGATCAATATTGCTTAAATTTAATATGCAATAAAAATTGGAAGTGTCTAGTTGCTTTTAACACCTTTTAAATGGTCAAAAAATACAAGTAAAATCCTCAAAAGATAACATCTATACTAGTTATGTTGTGCTTTCAAATGGTCCCATCTTGTTTCTCTCAAGTACTCCTCTTTATATGCTGCCCATATAACTACTATCTCATTTCACTTCAATTAAATCAATTACGAATCCCCACAGCACCATAATTAGTGAAATATACTTAACAAAATCAATCAATAATTATTTTGAACATCTCATAATATCACAGCTAGAAAAACACTCAAGTGAAAACTAATTAATTGCTATCAACAAAATAAAGTGATTCTTACATCTCAAATACTATCACACATGCATAATTAGCTAATACATTTTAAATGAGTAAATTATTCTGTGCAAGAAAGAGCAAAGAAAGAAGTTAAAGTGTTGCCCATGGAAACATTTTCTCAGTTAGAATGAAAAAATGTTACTAGAGTATTTTTTATCCTAAATGTCTGCATAAACCAGTTGTCTAAGTCATAAGTGACCAAAACTGACCTGCTCAGCTAAAAACAAAATTATAACACAGGTTCTTAAGCAGTGATCCAGCAGTTCCTATCCTTCCTTTATTTATAAGTAGAAGGTCATTATGAGAAAGTGGGTGGCATTATTAAAAAAGTCTGAGAATCACTGATCCCAGCTAAGGTTGCTGAGTAGCTTATGATGGATACCAGCAGATTTTGATTAGTAGGTTAGGGGGCAGTTATCACTGAGAATGTGTTTGACATGTAATCCCATGAAAGTGGTGACAATTACATTATGAAAGGAGGTGAAAGTATAACAGTATCAGACTAAACAGAAAGTATACAGTTTTGCCCTGCTCTAGCTAAACCTGGTCCAACTAAAAAGTCAGTAAACTGCAGGATCAAGGATCCACTGGATCAGATGGTATAGTTTATGGTTTCTTCTGTTAGTGATGGTATAGTTTATGGTTTCTTCTGAAGGGAAAAAGTCACAGTGGTTTATTCCATCATAGCCCTGCTACTGCTACCTATAGTATCATAGTATCATAGTAGCTAGAGTCGGAAGGGACCTAGGTAGATCATCTAGTCCAACCCCCTGCCTTGGCAGGAAAGAGCACCGGGGTCAGATGACCCCGGCAAGGTGCTCATCTAACTTCCTTTTAAAAATCCCCAGGCTAGGA
>NW_017728918.1:37975330-38000423 GCF_001723895.1 Crocodylus porosus
GGACTGCCTTTTACTCTAACCCAGAGCACCTCAGAGTGCCCCCCCTCTACCCCCTTGCTGATTAATGAGGAAGTATATTCCTCCTTGATGTAGAGTGCTACTCCTCCACCTTTCCTTCCTATCCTGTCCCTCCTGTATAGCCTATAGCGTGGCCTCTTACCTTTGTTCAGCCTCTGTCTCCTGTGTTGTGATGAGTCTTATGTTCAAATTTTTACATATTCAGAATTGAATTAAAGAATAGGTTATTTTCATGGCTATATGAATTCTCATGCTGTCCAGCAATGACATGATTTAACTCTCAAACTTATGTTCCCTCTACCTCTATGCTTTGCCTTTCTCATTTGGCAGTTTGATTTCACTAATTACCCATTTTTTTTAATCTCCATTTGACTTGCAATATTTCCCTACTCTAGCATATACCAGATGAATTACTTCTTTGCTCACAAACTTAGTTACTTATCTGGGAATTAATTCCATATCTGTATTGTGCTAAAACCCACATGATGTGACACTTGTATGCAAATTTAATAAAAATTTGACCATAACTCACTCAGGACTAGAGCCCTTGGACAGTGATAATTGCATAATTAACAAGACTGGAGGAGGAAGATAACATTAAAAATGTACGATATTATATGGGAAAACAAAACATTTGGTCTTAGATCAGCCATTACTCCTGCTTTCTTTTAAGACCTGTTTCCTGTTTGTCAGTGGTATTTACTTTATGCGGAATTAAAATCAAAACTCAATTAATTAATCCTTATCTAAAATACAACTTAACTCTGTGCACTTCACTCTTTCTAACTCTTCAACCATAATTTGTGGTTTTCATGTTAAATTGCATTGGTGTTTGGCAAAGTGTTATCTGAAATATCTGATTAATCTTCAGTGAAAATTCTGTTTTCACTTAATTTAGTGTAAGTCCATTAGTATTGCTTGCTCTTGGTATATATAACCCAGTGATTCTCACTGAAGGTGGTACAGCACCTAGGGTGCTTTGAGATCCTGTGTGATGGGTTACTGAACAATAGTAATACTGTTAGGCAGGAAAGCACAAGATACACCCAGAATTTCAAATAGGAATCTGCAGTGTCAAAAATATTTTGGCCTGCGTAGCACTTTGAGGTCCCAGGGACAGCTGTGACTTGCCCTCGTGGCTCCGCGACTGGGCCCCCTCTGCCCGTTGACTGCCTTCTCTTCTCACTTGCCACACCTTGATGGAATAATACTAATGATAGGGAGTCAGCCCTTGGGCCTTTGCATGGCTCAAGTCCAGCTGAACCCCCACTGGGGTTCCCCAGTACCCTAGTGGCATCTACTGTTTCTAGGCCCCTTACTGGACTTCTCTCATCCCAGGCCTCTCACTGGGCCTCTCAGGTTGACCATGATCTACAGGGCACCAAAGACTTTAGGACCTAATTGTGTGGCTCCAATCCCCCAACCCCACACCCCAAGCCTCATGGGGATCCATATGTTGTGCTGCAGGCCCTTCAAAAGCCCTGCTCATGTGTGGCAGTCCAATAGGGGGAGCTCTTGCACTGAGCCACCCACCTCACTGCACCTGACCACCTACCAAGCTCCGGGTGCCTCCCTGGGGATGCTTCACACCTGGCCAACTCCATTCCTGGAGCATACCAGCAAGTCTGGGGTTAATGATGCCACAACTCATGAGTTTTGGTCTGTTAGTGGCCCTGTGCCTCAAGGCACACTGGCCTCATAGACCTGAAGGGTACTCAACCCACTGCAAGAACTTAGGGTGCTTCCCTTAGTTTGAAGCACAAATAGTGGTCTCCTTTAGTCAACCAGACCAAGGATACCCTAAGGCATAATCTAGACCCTCTCCGAATAAGTCTGCCATGCTAAGTACAGAGGAAAAGGAAAACCCTTATTGATCACAAGCAGTAGGTTTGGAATAGGGTAGGGGGTAGAGCAATATCAAAGAATAAACCTTAGAGCAAACGGTGGCATGGTAGCCTTTGACCACACATCTAAGTTACTGCAAGGTATATATCTAGTTAGCTGTCAAGTGGCTTACTCACAAGTATCACCCAGAGGCTGATAGAGCTTTTCTCTGAAGGCAGGCAGTTCAAAGGGTGCCCATGTGTTTCAAGGGAGTGAGACAGAGAGCTGCTGAGGTTCAGCTACTCTCAGTGTCTTCATCATGGTTGCCACACCTCTTCCTGGGCAGTCTTTAACTGATATAGACCTTATCACCTCATTTAACTTATATAGACCTTATGAGCCCCCTCCTTCAGGAATGTATCCAGCTCAGATTACAACTCAGGGTTACCTGAAGCAGATGGGGGCTGGGGCGACTGCCCTCTGCAGTGACCATGGTAACCACATTGTCAGATAGATAATAAGCTTAGCAGAGTTTGGGTAGAGACTGAAATGGCATTCTGCCAAACCCTACTCTATACCCCAAGCTTTGCAAGGATCCATATGTTGCACTGCAGTCCCTTCAAGAGCCCTGATTCCAGGAGCTCTTCACCTTGTGGTAGCAAAGGAGACACTAGCTTGCTATCTCAAGCGTCAGGCATATATCCTCCCATGGCTCTGTCTCCTTCAAGTCAGCAGACTGCCTGGGTTGCCTGCAGGTACCTGCTAATTGGCCCAACTGCCCTGTTGTCATGGTGACCTGCAGCTGCTGCACCCTGCCTGGCCTGCAGTGCCCCCTTGCTAGGCTACTTATTTCCCTTAAAGAAAGAGAGCCAGGCTCTCTGTTATATACCTTCCTTCCTCTCCACTTCCTTATAGCCAATAGATAAGGAAGGACATGGGGTGCTCAGTCTTTGTCTGGTTCTCCAAATCTTCACCCCAAGCCAATAGGCACAGATTTCCCCATCTCTAATTAGAGTTCCTCCTAACATAGCATCCCAATCTTCCTGCTTTGCCATCCCTGATGTGTTCTTATGACCCCAAGAGATCCCAGACTTCCTAACTCTATTTCCACTGCCCCTGGGGATTCCTTGACCATTGTGGTTTAACATCCCCCTCCCCCCAGGTCACAGTCCACCCTCTGAGGTGCCAATAGTTTATGACTTTGGCTATTTTCCAGACAGTTTCCTCATTTTTACACTTGACCACCCTGCAGCCACTGGGTCTTCCCCTGGAGTCTTTGTACAGTTCAGTGAATGTAACTCACCCCATTTCCTTTCTCAATTGGCCCAATCAGGGAGATTATTCATAAGCACCCTTCTGTTTCTCAGAATTGTCTCAATCTTGGTCCATCATCTCTTACCTCCTGAGCTGGTGTAGGGTTGGTTTGCTTTCTTATTCTTGACCATACTGGGTCTTGGTTCATTCCTGGGCGTAGTGGGTGATCTTTTTGCAGTCTACATCAATGGCTCTCACACTGGCTACTATATTCCACTTGTAGTCTGCAGGATCTGTGGCACATTGTGCAATTCTTCTGCCCCTCTGCCTGCCCAGGTATGGCTGTTCCTCTTGTTCTTTCTTACACCAGGGTATATTCCCCTTCAGTGGCATCTCAACATCTATCCTTAGAGCACTAACTTCCTTCTCCTCATAAAGGAGAGCATGTAGCATGGCCTTATATTATGCTACAAGCAAGACCAAATGTCAACTGCCCACAAACTCCACCGTAGAAGCCCATAACTCACATGCTTCAGAGTGGTCTACCTAGACTACCTGGGTGTTTCATCCTCTGGTGGACTTTCATTTTTTTTTGTCCCAAGTCCTGGTTTTTCAAAGAAGGTTCAGTCCCAGTTTGGGCCTGGACAGGTGGACCTCTCTGGAACCTGTTTGGCCTTCTCTGGTGTGTCATCCTGGTGCCCCAATTCCACAAAGCCCCTTTGGAGTGAATCAGCTTCTTCCCTAACATTTTGGAGACTGCTGCTGCCTTCTTTTCTCTTGACTTCCCTTTGGATCAGGGCTGTGACTGAGGTCAGGTTCCTGCAGCCTTCTTGCCTCCTTTGCTTGCCATGGCTTTGGGAGCTGTCTGTGGCCTTCTCCCATGGGCATGGATTTGTAGGAGAACCTTTTTGCGGGGCCTTTCTTGCAGGTCTTTGTTTTCTGACCTTCAATCTCTGTCTCATTTTTTATACTTACCTCTCCAACTCTCCTTCTACCTGCTGGATATGGCCCTACAAGGCTGCCACTTCAGCCATGTGGTTGGGACACTCATCCCCTTTTGGCTTTGCCACTTCAGCCTTCTCACACTTGCTGGTTACCTTCACCAGATCTTTCATCAGTTTTTTCACATCCTGCCTATTTGCAGGATTCAGCTCTTCCGGGTGTGATGAGAGGTCTCTCAGTCCCTGTGTGATTTCTTGATGCAGCTGGAGCTGTCCAGCACCACACCTTTGCTGCTCTAGGCCTAACTTGTTGCCCAGCTGATGGTTTTCTCCAGTCAGATCAGTGTTGGCTCACTGAAGTACCATGAATTGCTCCTCACAGCTGGCCTTCTCTGCCTGCAAGTTGCTGCTCTGTACATGGGCTTCATCCAACTCCAAGTTCATTCTTGAGAGCTCTTTCTGCCAGGCTGTTCACTCACCCTGTCAATAATGATACAGATTCCCAATTGGTATTAGCTCTTGCACCAAGGCTGGGGCACTAGTGAGGTTTTCCTGCAGTATAGACGAGAGCTGCTGGCTCTGTATATACCTCCCATGCCAGTCCTGCACCTCCTGCTGCAGTTCTTGCTGAAGCTTATTTTGTCCAGTTAGCAATTTCTGCAGAGCTGCTACCTTGGCTTTCTGCCTTTTTCCATCCCCCAGATTGTCAGGTCTTTCATTCCTTGAGGAAGACTCCATCCCCCCAGCCTGAGAGGAAATTGTGTTTACATTGTCTCAGAATGCCCGTAGCTTCACCTCCTGCTCTTAGCTCCTTTTGGCCTCTGCCACCATCAACTGCTTTATTTATTTACTTCTGTCAGCCTCAGGTGCCAACAAGTGTTTTCAACTCCTTACTTTTGCTCTCTTTGCTACCTGTCAGCATCTTCTGTCTCAAGGAACCTACCTCCACCTTAATTTGCTTGTGGACTCAGCATTCTACCACCAGCTTCCACTGCAGGTGATCTTCCTGTTCACTCAACTCATCCACTCTGCCTTTAAGAGTTCACATTCCAGTCTCTGTATGTGGTCAGACACCAGAAGTGCTTTGCACTCTTGTTTGGATGCTCAAAACGCTGGGTGGATAGGTGTTCCAATAGTTTCTGATGCACCACTATCCGTACTCATTGGGCTTCTGTGCTTTGCAGTTGACGTTTTCTCTCTATCTTCATATGCTGGACCATCTGCCCTATCTGCTTCAGCTAGTCTTGGCTGTTTGCCATCTGGGATCCAGCCTGCTGAAATGGAGTGGACCACCTCTCCAATTCACTCATCATGTTTGTGGGCCTGATCAGTTGCTGTAATCTGCTGCTTGATTAACAACTGCACTAGCTTCTCCATCTCTGCAGCTCTCCATTTCTTCAGCTCCCCACAACCTCACCACTGGGTAAGAAGCTCTCTCTATTTCCCACCTGGTCCCCTCACTTGGTCTATGGGTTCCCTTTCCCTTTCTCTCACATGGCCATCTTTTTCTAGCCAATGCACCAGTGTAGCATGTCAGGATCCCAGAGGTGGCTGTGACGCACCCTGGTGACTTCATAACTGTGCTCCACTCTGTCCCTAGGGTGTCTTCCCTCCTTGTCCATGATGCTTTGATGAAATAATACTAATGATAGGGAGGCTTACTACATGCTTTGGTATGGCTTACCAAATGGATCCCCACTGGGGTTCCCTGGCACCCTACTGGCTTCTACTGGTTCCAGGCCCCTCACTGGGCCTCTCTGGTCGCAGGTCTCTTGGTGGGCCACTGTGGCTGACAATTCTCCTAAAGCTTTAGAGGCTAATCTCATGGCTCCAATCCTACACCACACCCCAAGTCTCATGGGGATCATATGAGGCACTGAAGTCCCTGCAGGAGCGCTGGTACCAGGAGCTGGTCACCTTTTGTCAGGCAGGGAGACTTGCTAGCCCAAATCTCAGGCTTTTATCCCTCCAGGGCCCTGCCCGCTTCTGGTCAGTAGATTGCCTGGGCAGTCTGCAGGTGCTTGTTAATTGATCCAGTTGCCTTGTTGTCATGGTGACCTACAGCTGCTTCACTCTGCCTGAGCTTCTTTCCCTTAAAGGAACAAAGCTATTACAATGTGTTATGGTTTGTCTGAATTCTTTGCAATGGAAGAATTGCTCTGCTATTTTTCCATAGTCAAAAAATGAGTCAAAGTAAAGATCTGCAGTTGTCTAAGGGCATTCCTTTGAGTCCAGTAAAAGATTCCTTGAGTCTAAAAAAAGGCTGAGAACCACTGGTATAACTCCTTGGACTATGATGAATATACTACATTTTTTGTTACAACCCAGGTGTAACAGCCTGATCCTGTGTCTTGGGTGGCAGAGGCTGTGGCAGAGCTTGAGCTAACTGTGGCAGCTGTAGTAGTTGGGCTAGCAATGGTGGCAACTGCCATTCCTGCACCTTCTAAGTGAGCACTCAGGGCTGGCTGCCCACTGCTTGTTAGTCTGCTAGTTTAGAACACAAGCAACAGTTAACTCTTTTATGAATCAAGTAATTAATATTAAGCATGCACTATTCAATCACAATAAATATAACAATAAAAATATAAATTATAATTATAGGCAAATTGCAAAAATACATATAATAATTTTAACAAAAAATATAAAAATTATAGTTGTAAAATGTGCCAACCAAATAAAAACACAAAACATATTTTACAGGGTTCACATTTCAAGACATTGGGACATATTGCCAGGGGAACCATATTGGGATCCTATGACCCCAGCTGACTTCCTGCCCTTTGGGTGAGGTGCTGGACTCAATGATCTTCTTTCTGAAGTCCCTTCCAGCCCTAATGTCTATGAAATCTATTAAAAAAAAAATCTACGAAATATTTTTCATTAGAAATTTTTCATTACTGACAGACGCAGCCAAAACCAAGCCTTGAGTTGAATATGAAACAAAGAAAAAAGTTTGAAAAAAGGAAGGCAGCTAAACTGAGAAGCAAATCTGGTGAAATAAGCATTGGTTTTGATTCATTGTGACATTTTAAAATGGGAAATCCATTAAAGAATCATGAATATATCTGGTCCTTAAAATGCAGATGATACTTGTTTGCTAGGTTCAGATGTAGCCCATACAATATCTTCCTTAATATATTAGAGTAGTTTGTGTGTGGGGGGGTGAGGGGGGGGGGGAGAGAGGTGGGAGGAACAGGACTACAGGCTTGTGAGGATATACCTCACACACTGTCTGAGCAGTGCTAAGTGTTTTTCCCCGAGAACGATTTCTTTGTTTTTGTTAATTTGATCAGAGATTTTTGTGCTTCATTATGACCATGTTCCCTCCCTTCATTAAGTCCTCTAATTTCATATAACATGCCCTAGTCGCATCAAAACATCTGATTGAGGGTAATACAATACATCTAGATCTCCTGTCACTCTACTGATACTCAAAAAACTATCATATGTACAATGGTAAAGATATAAACATATACTCCAAAGGCTGAAGCTTTGTTCCAAGTGTTTTAAATTCAGTGATGTATGTCTAAGAGGCAAAAAACACCCCAATGGCATGACATAGCTACATATGTCTGTACAATTTAGTTGACTTATGTGAATATAATTATTTTCTTATATAAAATCCTTATTTTTAAATGTTTCCTCTGAGAAGGCATGCATACTCATGGAGTCCTAATTGCATATTACTATTTGTTTCATAATATTCTTTGTTCAGCACCATACCCACATAACAAATGTATAGGCACTTGAATATCTGATTAAATTCTATCATTAAAGACACAAGAGTCTAAGCAAGAAAATATATATCTTCATAAACAGCAGTTCACAAGCAGTCCAACAAATTCTTGGAGTTTGTTGGGGATAACTTTTTGATATAGATGGTATAGAGGCAAACAACTGAGGTAGCTCCTTTTGACTTGCTACTCACAAATGAGGAGGAATTGGTGGAGAATGTGAAAGTGGAAGGCAACTTGGGTGCATCTATATGTGCAATTAATGTGCTGTATTATGGCACATTCAAATAAGGTACAGTAAACTGCACCTGGGAGCATGCCCAACAGGCTCAGTTGAATCCAGGGATGCTCTCCCCTCCCCACCCCGCTCTGTCTCCTTGCAGATATAGACAGTAAGAGGAAGACCAGAGGTTCCTTACAGAATGAAAAAAGCCATCTGGTCACAGAAGATACAGGTAAGGCTGAAGTATTTAAGTCCTTTTTTTCCTTGGTTTTCACAAATAGAAGCAGCTTCCAGCTGATGTGTGCAGTTGACAGCTGATGTGTGCAGCAAGGATGGAGTAATGGCAAAACAGGTTAGGGATTACTTAGAGAAGCCAGATGCTTTCCCAGCAGCAGGGCTGGATGGGATTCACTCTAGGGTACTGAAAACTTTTTGGATGGGGGAAGGACAGTGAATGTGACATTCCTTGACTTTAGCAAGCTGTTTGACACTATATCCCACAAAACCGTCATTAACAAGTGAAGAAAATACAGACTAGACCAAACTACTGTAAAGATGTACATAACTCATTGTATAAACATGCTCAATAAGTTGTCATCAATGGCTTAGCCTCTAGTGGGGAAGAGGTATCAAGTGGAGTTCCTCAGGGGGCTGTCCTGGGTCTAGTATTTGTTTAAAATCTTCATAAATGTAGATGATAGGAGTGAGTGTATGCTTAGCAAAATTTCCAAAAGACAGTAAGTTGGGCAAAGTAGCAGATACTTCAGAGAGCAGGGCTAGGACCCAGAATGACCTGGATGTTCTGAAACAAGGACAGATGCAAAGTCCTGCACTTTGGACAGAATAATTACATGCACAAACTAGGGAATGGTTAGACTATGGTACTACAGAGAAGGACCTGGGATGTAGTAAACTATAAACTGAATAACAGTGTGCTCTTGCTGCAGAAAAGACCTACAGTATATGGAGTTGTATTAATTGGAGAGTCACTTGTAAATCAAGGCAAGGTATTCTTTGGTATTTCACACTTAGGAGGCCTCATTTAGAGTACCGTGTCAGTTTTGGGTCCCACACTTCAAGAAAGATGTGGACAGTTTGGAAAAAAGCAACAAAAACAAATTAGGGGCCTGGGAAACTTGACATATGAGGAAAGGCTAAAAGAGATAGGATTATTTAGTCTGGAGAACAGAATACTAAGGGAGATTTGATAACAATCTATTACTTGAAGAGCAAAGAGGAGAGATGGGCTTTTCTCTGTGGCTGCAGGGGGACAGGACTAAAAGCAATAACCTCAAGCTTCAGCAAAGGAAATTGAGGCTGGAGATTAGAAGGAACTTTCTGACTGAGAAGGGACCTACTGAAATCACAATTGCACATTTTTTGTAGAAAATGTGAAATTGGACAGCTCCACAAAAATAGTAGGCTCTGTGGACAATGGAGGGTTCTTTGCAAAAAGAAAAAGAAAGAGAAAAAGACTTAATGGCAGACAGAAAAGGACAGGAAGCTCTGCCGTCCTGAAGCACTGAGAAGGGGGAGGGAGGGCAGGAGAGAGCAAATCAGAGGCTGAGTCTGTTGCAGACTCAGTCCATGGCCACTCAGAGAAATAAGAGGATTTTGGCATCAGCTTTTAAAGATGCTACAGGTATGCTGGTTCAGCATGCTTAGGTCTGAGGAGGATTCAGCATGAAAACTAAGAAAAAATCCCCCCAAGGCAGCTGAATATGTTTCTGCATTGGACTGTGTAAGGCATTGTCTGGCAGGGACCTTGCACGCAGAAGGGAAAGACACTTCTGTACCACTTACAATGTCACTCTGTATGTGTCAAGGAAAACCAGTATAGATCGACACCTGGAGTCTGAAACATACATGAAGCGAAAGACTGTTACAAGGCTGAAGGTCAGAGCAGGAAACAAGCAACGGTGTCCTCACCCTTCAAAAGGACCATGGGAAGCAGCTGGGAAAGTGAGAGGTAACATTTTCCCTTGGGAGGCTGTTGTGATGGTGAACATTCTTCTGGAGAAACTTAATCACCCAAAGTTAAAGGACTACTTGAACCAAAACGTATCAAATGCTGGCAGTTTTCTATGGGCCAACAAGCTTCACTAAGACTATCTCCTTGCAGTGACTGCTTTGCATGTACAGCTCACAAAGTCTACATTGGCAGAGTATGACTTCTTCTCCATTGTGGACAATGAAACCATGGACCCTCAAGATAATTACATGCTATACATTTTATTTGTACTGGGGAGCCGGACAGACTGGGGCCTGCCTGCATATCAAACAGAGCCAGTCCACCTCATGTCTGTCAATTTTTCTGTCATCTCAGGCCATAGTGAAAGCAATGGTCAACTGTAGCTTAGAATTTAACAAGATCTCAGCATTCCTGTTTGCCAATGCCATGTACCTATGCAAGGCTTTCCCTGATGTGCTTCAAGGAATGCTGCCCAATGCCATTCATGTCACCTGCAAATGCAAACATTCTGTACCTAGTAAGTGACATCTAGCATGTGCAGTTCCTCTGTGTGGATAGCCTGGTGTCCTCCTTCAAGAAATCCTTCAAGCACTGTCTAGGCTGTAAGGTTCAGTACAGGGAGTCCATTACCAGCCAAAGTGGGGACACACATGCTACTGTGTACTGCCACCAGAGCCTGTGCTCACTAGATTAAATCCATGGTTCAATGAGGTCCATTACCACACCAGACATATGCAGCACTACCAGCAGTTTGAGAGGAAGGATCTGGAAATCATACCCAGGACACAGTGTATTCTTAAGCTTCATGATCTCAGGTTGGGGTGACATGCAAGATCAAATGACAGTTGTGGCTGACAATGTCATGCAGTTTGAAAGTGAGCAGGCTGTGATCCACCGCACACACACACCAAGATTTGATAAGCTGGGTCAATGATAGGGCATCACAAGAATTGTTAAGATGTCCTTGTGAAAACCAGTACAGAAGAGACTTCTTCCAGGCAATAGTTTTGAAACTGAACCATACTATAGGTACAGCCCATCACTGCCACCGCAGTTCAGACAATCAGCTGCCTCCTTCCTTAATGCTGTTCATTTTGCAGCCCAACCAGGTACCTATTCTGAGTTGTCACCCTCAGCTATTGAAATAATTCTCTGGACAGCAGAAGAGCCATGACAATTTATGTGAACCTAGTCAAAGATGCCTGTACTGTGCCTGTGTTCTGGGACATCTAACAATCTGTAGGGAGGGGTGGGACTGCCAGGGCCCCTTAGCCAATCAAAGACATGGGAAAGCCCCACTGTGATCAGCCTGTGAAAATGGGGGCTGGCTTCAGGATCTGGACGTAAAATTAGGTGGCTGCCTCCCATAGCTATGAAGGCAGTCAAGCATTGGAATAGGCTAGATATAGAAATTGTGGAATCTCCATCCTTGGGAATTTGCAAAAGCAGGTTGGATAGATATTTGGCATAGATGTTTTAGTCAGGGAGCTGGACTAGTTGACCTTGTGAGGTCCTTTCCAGGTTTCCTTTCCTATGACACTGTGATATGGTTTCAATCTATAGAAGGCTCAGATTTGGATGAGGGTCAGTTGGCTTCATCTTAATCCAATCTTGATGAGCTAATATTACTGGTTTTCTCACTAGCGAGAATAAGAGATTCATATAGTAGACCTTAGAATAGGTCAAATGTTAACAAAATAGTGAACAGAAGAAAACCATTAGAAATAATTCATTCTCTTTCTTAATATGCATCAAGACAGGGCAGAAAAAGAGGGAGAACCACTGAAAAGAAAGGTGAATTAATCCATACTTACTGCAGGAGGTCAATGGATTGCTGCCAGTGTGCATGGCAGCCAGTTGAATTTCTGAATTAAGTTCTCACTCTAGATTGGCCAGAGACATGCCACGACCTGGAGAGGGAAAGGCCAGGGGAGAACCCAGTGCTTGGAAGCCAGAGACACTAAGGAGTTCCCTTGCTGAAGCTGATCTGCTGAGAACTGAGCAGGATCAAAGCACTGGGGAGAAGACAAAGGAGACTGGAGGACTTCTGCCACAGGAAATATCACTACAGAAGTCTGGACCGATGGGATATGGTTGGGCAGGAGCCCCTCTCTCAAAAGTAAGCAAAGGAGAGGAGCATGTATAGGAGCCAGAGATCTCAGCCATTCCAGAAGGCAGGACTACTCATTGAGGACTCATAGGAGCCTGGAGGGACAGTATTCAAAAATTTTTTTCTTTGGTATACCCACCTCAGCTGAGAGTGTTTTTAAATTTATTTTTATTTATTTTTTTCCTTTCTTTTGATATAAATGTACTTGTCAGATTGTCCCAAGTGAGGCCAGTGGCTGGGCTGTGACCCAGATCCCTTAGGCCTGGAGAGACTGGGTCTTGTACAGCTCTATTCAAGGAAGAAGTCACCCCAGACACTGTTGTGTTTTCTTTTTGTTTTAACAGTCTAGATGTGGTAAGGCTGGGGTAAGAAGGGGAAGGAGAAGCCCCCTAAATCCATCTGATCAAGTGATCTGAGGTGAGGTTTTCCCCACTTTTCTTGGCAAGTACTGCCTGCTAATACTAACCAGAAACAAAGACATGGCAGGTGAGAATACAACATCAGGGAGGGACAAAGGAGGTAATTATCATACCTCCTTAGCCCACTAACAGGTGGGGGGAAGACATCATCATACTGAGGATCCAAGCCCTATAGCATCTATCATCGACAACAAGAAGCAAAAAGGATGTCTAAGAAGAAGCTAATGAGTTAAGGAGTTTAATTAAATGGTGGCTGAAAGAGTAGGAATGAACAGTTAATTTTTGAAATATGAAAAACATTTTAAGGAAGCAAAATAGGAATAGTATTTTGAAGACTTTTACTAATTATGTGAGATACGAAGCCATGAATGGTGGTAAAATGTGTACATGACACTTTTTTTTAGAATATAGTCAAGAGAGGAGAAGAATGTAAGGAACTTCAGAGGAATTAGAATAAAAGTAGGCAGGTAAACTTTAATGTTGATGTATGTAAGGTAATGTACATGAAAAGCAATAATTTGGACTATTCACATGTATTATGCAGTAACTCAGGTTAGGTGAACAGCGTGAGAGAGATTTTCTTATTCAGAAGGCAGATTGGTGCTCATATAACTTGGTTAAATTTACTTTATTCCTTAAAGTTTGAGATGAACTTGTTTAAAAAACTAAACATATTCTATTAAATTTTCTCAGGGCTTTAGAACAAGAATAGAATAAATACCCAGACATTAAAATTAAACAAATATATTATGGAGGCTAAGACTTCTGTGAACTTCATTATGTGAAGTAGGAATTAAGCAATGCAATGACAACAAATTAAAAAAAGAAAAGAAAAAGAACACCAGACGACAGAGTTCAAAATAATTTTTCATCCTGGTCAAGCCTAATGTTTTTTTCTTATGATTCCCCAACATTCCTGTCATGGTTTTACCAAGTTCATAGATATAGGGTCGGAAGGGACCTTGTAGATCTTCTAGTCCTGTTGCCCTGTGGGGTCAGGCCAACTCTCAGGTTCTCAATACTGCACTGTTAGACACCGGGGTGTAACACAATTGCACATAAGCAAACACACAAATCAATGCATTAATGCATACATATGCACATTACCAGCTCAGGCACATACACATCCAAACCAGCCTAGGCACATGCGTACCTATCACCAATTCAAGCACATACACTATACACCCCAGAAGTTAGACAGATCTCTCTCTCTCTCCATATATACACACACACCTCAGATACACGCACGTTCAAAATAACTAGTCTAGGTCCATGCGCACCTATCACCAGTTTAAGCCCAGACTTGCTACACACACCAAATTTAGACAGAATCAGTTACCAGTTACCAACACCTGCACATCTAGTACACATACGTGGATTACTAATTCATATACCACACACTCACACAATGATATCTATATATGTATGTATATATGTGTGTGTATTCACTAATTTACACACATACCACCCACCTACACATACACACAAGTGAGTTCCTAAGTTGGGTGTTGTGATGTGTATGTATGTATGTGCTTGGTGTACTTGGGATACCTGGGGAAAAGGTTAAGGTAAGAAAGTAGAAGTGTAGGGGGTTAAAGTTACCAGGACTGGGATTAGAACCAGTATACTACAGGGGCCTGGGCTGAAGAACTGAGGCTCAGGGGTAACTTTAGGTTAATTGATCTTAATTGATTAAAAGACAATGCCCAAAGCCTGCAGAACAGGGAAGCATGCCAGCACAGAGTCTGGACTGGAGCCAGAGCTATGGGGGAGCTGAAAAGGTAGATGGGGAGAGGAGGGAAAATGGGACTAAGGGAAAGTGTGCATGTTAAAGAGGGGTTCTGGGTGTGGGGAGCCAGAGGATGGTTCCAGGGCAGCCAGAGAAGTTGCAGGGAATGGCAGTAGGCTCTAGCTGCTGGAGAAAGGCTCCAGCTTGCAATATAAAACAGTGGATATCCAAAACCAAAAACCTTGCTACCAAAAGAAAAATGTTTAAAGCTTATCCTACATCTTAGGTTACTTATACTTTTCTATAGGGAATAGAGAGGGAGAGAAAAAACGTCAGAAATGGTTGGGGAAGGGAAGGGGAGTGAATGCAATAAAAAGAAAAAAAAGAAAAAGAAAAGAAAACCTGGGGGTTTTGCTACAGCCCGATTCCCTGACCTGGGCAGGAGAGAAAACTGAGCTCAAATGACCCCAGTCAGGTAAACATTGGGCCTGCTCCTAAAGACCTCCCAGGGTAGGAGCCATCACCACTTCCCTCGGAAGTTGGTTCCAGATCCAAGCCGCCCTGATTGTGAAGTAGTGCCTTCTAATGTCTAGTCTAAACCTACTCTCTAGTGACCTATGGCCGTTATTCCTTGTTACTCCAGGAGGCACTCGGGGGAACAAGGTCTCTCCCAAACCCTGCTGTCCCCCCTAGTAAGTTTAGAGATGGCCACCAGGTCCCCCCTCAGCCTTCTCTTGTGCAGGCTTAACAGGTTAAGGTCCTGTAGCCTCTCATCATAGGGTCTGCCCTGCTGTCCCCAGATCATGTGAGTGGCCCTCCTTTGGACCCTCTCAATGCTGTCCACATCTCCCCAAAATGCGGGGCCCAGAACTGGACGCAGTACTCCAGCTGTGGCCTGACCAGTGTCACGTAGAGGGGGAGGATCACCTCCTTGGACCTGCTTGTGATGCAGCCGTGGATGTAGGACAAGGTAGTTAGCCCTACTGACTGTGTTCTCATATTGTTGGCCCACGTTCAGTAATGACTCCAAGATCTCTTTCTGCCACCGTGCTTTTGAGAAGGGAGTTCCCCAACCTATAGGTATGCTGCTGATTCCTACTGCCCAAGTGCAGCACCCTGCACTTGCCAGTGTTGAATCCCATCCTATTTTCATTTGCCTACCCCTGTAACCTGTCTAGGTCCTGCTGTAATCTGTCCTCCCCTTCTAGTGTGCCCACCTCACCCCAAATCTTGGTGTCATTATTTCAGAACATGTTATTTCAGAACAAAACATTATTATGCTTATATGTTAAACTATAGCAGCTCATGATCATTTGGGGCATGACTCAAGGGCAAAATTAGGGTTTAGGATTAAGGACCAAGTTGTCCATTTCCTATGATCCTATGACTGTGTGTGCATACTTTTTGAGGAAAATAGGGATAGAAGGGACCTTACCAGATGATCTTGTCCAGTCATGCAGAAATATCCCTGACTAAGCCATCCTGCCCAAGTGTTTCCCCAGTCTGCTCTTAAAAATTTCCAAGGAAGGAGGTTTCACAACTTTAGGTAGCTTGTTCAAGTGCTTTATAACCTTCACAGTTATAAAGTTCCTCCACAATCCATATATTAGCGACAATGTTAGAGAAAATGACTGATATGACTATTACTTGATCAGCTGTTTCAACACTCTGGGTCTCTATACATATGCTCCAGGGTGAATGGAGGGGGGCTTTAATTAGAGCAGCTCTGACAGCAGCTCTAATTAAAGAGCTGCAGTGTCACATGTATTCAGCATCCTGTGCTTCAAAATGGCAGCAGGGGCACTTTCACTGAAGCTTGTTCAACAAGCTTTAGTTAAAGCACCCCTGCTGCCATTTTGTAATGTAACGACACTGAATACATGTGATATGGAGGCTGCTAGAACATGCTAATTAGCATGTTCCAGCAGACTTACAGCAGGTTGTGATTAATCACATACATTGGAACAGAGATCTGTCATGTGTATAGGTGCCCTTTCTGTTCCATGGTTTTATGATCTTTACGTCATATATTGCAAATATATAATAAAGGAACTAGAAACATGAAATGGGGAATCTTGGTAACAACACTATACACATGTCAACATTTAAATAGTGGGTTTGCAAAGGTTCTGCCTTAAAGAAGCTGAGACCAGGACAGTCCACACTATCCAAATAACTTCCAAGCATATTTCATATCCTTTTTATGTATGCCCTGCAATTCCCGCTCTCCCTTACTATTACAGCAATGTTAGATCTGAAATGTTATTTAGCCATATACAATTGAACAGGTGCTAGCTCTGTTTTCATTTTATTTCAATTAGATCCTTTCCAGAGGTCACCTTCCCTTTAAATAAAATAGTGTTTGAATATAATTTATTTGCTAACATGATCTTCCAGAGTCTGTCAGAGCGCACAGAACATTTTGCTCCTGGAAACTGGGATGTAGTTTTATAGCTACTGTTTAACTGCAACAAAAGTGTCAATGCAGATTAAGGGGCTTAAAAAGTAAGGGGCAAGTTACAATACATAATTATTGTAATTGTGGCTGTTTTGAGATAAAGATTTAATTCTCATTTTCAAGTATCTATTTGGAGGACCCAAGCTCAATGTGACTCTATCTGAATATTTTACAGGCAACATGCTATATGTCATATACAAATTTCAATTAATATAGTACATTAAATGACATGCACTCTAGAACATTACAAAACATTACCGAATATTACATACATCACATTTTTGTGAAATGCATCTGAAGAAAATCAGTGCAAACAGGACACTATGACCTCCTAAAATTTTTTAGCAGCTAGAGGCGTCTCTTGGTTTTTTTTCTTCAAGCAAGTTGAAGCACTAAGCTTAGACTCAGGAGCGCTTGGTTTAGTTTCTCACTCTGTCAAATACTCCCTCAGCTAAATTATGAAGCTTTAAAGTATTTTGTACTTAGGTGACAAAATATCTTTCTTCATCTGAGACTTAATTATCTGGGGCCTAAGAGCATTTCTATACAGTTTCTCTCAACTCCAGGGTCACCACTGACAAAAGAGTCCTTCCCACTCAGGTGCATTAAACACACAGTTAGAGGTAAATACATAGTTCAGAAGTGGTCCTGAGTGGCTTGAGGTGGAATTGAGTGCCTCAGCTCATACTGCTTTTAGGCCCTCTAGAAATAGAAATCCCAGCATGGCCACAGGGCATATATTCAAGGCCATGCTAAACTAACTTTTCTGCCTAATTGCTGATCCTTTTTGCACCTGAGAATATGGACAAAGAAGGTCATGAAAACAAGCTCAACAGTCCCCATCTGTAAAAAGGGAATAAGAGCACTTCTTTACCTCATAAATATGTTGTGTGCTAAAAGCATTAAATATGGTTATGAATTCAGATACTGAAATAACAGGGGCTATACATATATGGAAATGATTCATAACATACAGCATTTTTTGGGTATCATTCATGAGAATGAAAATTTCTTGGGCTCTTAATCAGTATGGGTGACAGAAGGAGAGCAGTGTTAAATTTGGGTCCTGATGTTCTGGTAATTGAGAGGTTAGCATGCCAAGAAATGTAGCTCATCTTTATTCTTTTTGGGAATATGGTCACAGGCAATTTCAGAACATATCCATTACATCATATGAAAACCTCTCGTAATGTGGCCTCTGGAACTGTCAGAATGGATATTCATTAGACACAGAGAAAGTGTTGTCCTGAGCATTAGAACACATCATTTCCTTTGTTCTTGTTATGAAAGTGTACAGATGTAGGGCACTATGTTCTCTGTACTGAAAGTATGCACATCTAGACTCTGTTCACCATTAGTTTTGCTTTTAAAATGTAATAAGAGGTGAATGTCCTAAAGCCGTTTTCCAGGGCAGCTGTACACTTGGCAGAGTTCACTCTTACCACTTTTCCAGTTTGGTTTTAAGACAGAAATTAACAATAAAATAATTTTCTTCTCCCTAGGACTGGATACTGCTACAGCACTTCCTTCAAGCCTGCACAATCTATACCCTGAATCTTTATTCCTTAGAATTAGCATCTTAATAAGCAGCCAGCTGTTTGAATCAGCAGACCCTTCTTAACATTTGCCAACTAAATCAAGATTGGCTAATATAATAGGGTGTGTCAAAATACCTGGTCTTGAGGTAGCTACTGCACACCTCTGGAAGAGGTCAGACAAAATATAACCAAGAGAGTACAAGATAGATGGCAAAATAAGTTTAAATAGCAAGTGAGGCATGTGCCTTTCACTACAGAAGTTTCTATGGTGCATTTAATTAATTTTGTTACAAACAGTTTTTATAAACAAACAGAAATATAATGTTCAGGCCTAATATCTAAATTTCCAGCATCTAATGAAACAAGTCTTTTGTTCATTAAAGCTTATGCCCTGAATCTCTGATTCAGTTAGTCTGTAAGGTACAAACCTACCTTGCCTTCTTCCAAGGTTTCACAGTCATTACATAATATTGTTATTTATAATTTAGTAGGTGGTCAGCCTCACCTCAGTCACTGGAAAAATCATGGAGCAGGCACTCAAGGCAAACATTTCTAAACACTTGAAATGTCACTTGCTGCAACTTGAAATGGTTGTTCCTTGTTCTGTCATCTGCCACCACTTAGCATAGTTTAACTCCATCCTTTTTTGAACCCAACTTCAGGTAGTTGAAGGCTACTATTAAGTCTCTTCTTAGTCTCCTCTTCTGTAGACTACATAAGCCCAGTTCCTTCAGTCTTTCCTCATAAGTCATGTCCCCCAATCCTTTCACCATTTTTGTCACCCTCTGTTGGACTCTCTCCAGTTGGTCCACGTCCTTTTTGTAGTGGGGGCCCAAAACTGAACACAGTACTCCAGATGTGGACTCACCAGTGCTGAATAGAGGGGAATAATCACTTCACTTGACCTACTGTCAAGACACCTGCCAATGCAGCTCAGTATGCTGTTAGCCTTCTTGGCAACAAGGGCCCATTGCTGACTCATATCTATCTCATTGTCCATTGTAACCATCAGGTCCTTTTCTGCAAAGCTGTTGCCCAGCCAGTCAGTTCTCAACCTGTAGTGGTGCATGGGACTGCTCTGACCTAAGTGTAGGACTTTGCACTTGTCCTTGTTGAACCTCATGACATTACTTCTGGCCCAATCCTCCAGTTTGTCTAGGTCATTATGAATCCTAGCCCTATCTCCAATATATCTACTACTACCCCCAGCTTGGTGTCATCAGGAGACTTGCTAAGACTGCACTATGCCATCTTCCATGTCATTGATGAAGGCATTGAATGGAACTGACCTCAGGCCCGACCCCAGAGCACTCCACCTGCTACTGGCTGCCAACTAGACACCAAGCCATTAATTATTACCCTCTGAGCCCAATGCTCCAGCCAGTTTCCTATCCACCTTACAGTCTATTCATTTAGGTTGTACTTCCTTAGCTTGCCTGTGAGAATGTTGGAAAGCCTTGTTAAAAAAAAAAAAGCCATATTAAAAGCCTTGCTTAAAAAAAAAAGAAAAAAAAAATCAAGATACACCACATCCACCAGTCTCACTATATCCACAGCGCCAGTCATCTCATGATAGGAGGTAATCAGGTTGGTCAGGCATGACTTACCCCTGGTGAATCCATGCTTAATTTCCTACTCACCTTCTTCTTCTCCAAGTGCTTAGAAATGGATTCCTTGAGATCTGCTCCATGATTTTTCTAGGGATTGAGGTGAGACTGACTGTTCTGTAGTTTCCTGGATCCTCCTTTTTCCCCTTTCTTAAAGATGGGAACTAGGTTTACCCTTTTCCAATTATCTGGGACCTCTCCTGATCTCAGTGACTTTTCAAAGATGATGGCCAGTGGCCCTGCAATCACATCAGCCATCTCCCTCGGCACCATTGGTTGTATGCCATCTGGCCCCATGGACTTATACATGTCCAACCTTTTCTAGGTAGTCCCTAACCTGTTTTTTCACCACTGAGGGCTGCTCACGTCCTCCCCAAACTGTGCTGCCTGGTGCAGTAGTCTGGGAGGTGACCTTGCCTGTGAAGACTGAGGTGAAGAAGGCATTAAGCACTTCAGCCTTTTCTGCATCCTCTGTCACAAGATTGCCTCCCCCATTCAGTAAGGGACCCACACTTCCCCTGATCCTCCTCTTGCTATCAACATACTTGTAGAAACCCTTCTTGTTACCCTTTATATCCCTTGATAGCTGCAACTCCAATTGCACTTTGACCCTCCTGAATTCATCCCTGCATGCCTGAGTAATCCTCTTATATTCTTCCCTAGTTTTTTGTCCAAGTTTTCACTTATAAGCTTCCTTTTTGTGATTTAAAATACTGAAGAGTTCCCTGCGAAGCCAAGCTTGTCTTTTGCCATACTTGCTCATCTTCCTGTGCATCAGGATGGTTTGTTCCTGCACTCTCAGTAAGACTACTTTAAAGTACAGGCTTCTCCCCCCGTCACATGGGGAAAAACTTTATCATGAGGGCAAGGGACAGAAATTACACATAAGTCAGTTTAATTGATCAGAAACTGATTTAAACTTGTAACAGAATAGAAGTTCAGTGCACATAAACCAGTTTCAAAATGGCTGAAACTGATTTAAGATGAACCTGGTTGAATGTAGCATCAGATTTAAATGATTTAGGTCAAACTGGTTAATGAAGCTTCTGTCCCAGACCCCTTCCTAGTTCAAGTTAAATCAAAGTCTCCCAGCATTTTGCAGTCCTGGGCTAGGCTGGGCTGTGGTTTCTGCTCCAGAGAACAGGTCTGGCCCCACCCCTCTGCTGCCTAGCTGGAGCAGTGAGAGCTGGTTCAGTGGCTGGCTCACTGCCCCCTACCACCACCCTAGGCAAACCCCTGCTGCGGTCTGGGGCCAGGGTAGGAGGGGAGAGGTAAACTTCCCTTCACCTGAGTAGGAAGCATCTTGCCCTGCCTTGCTTACTTAGTGCTGGTTGTGACTGGACTACAAAATCCCAGAGCCACCTGGAAGCAGAAAGAGGAAGTGATGAGCAGCCTTGCAGAGTCCTGCTGCTGTTAGTCTGTACACCAGATTCCAGAGCCCTCAGGGGCAGCAGGAAGAGGAAGCAAACACATAGCCCATGCTGGATATATGCCACAGAGCTCTGCTGTAGTGCTTCCCAGCTTCTGGCTTGAGCCACTGCAAGCATATGGATGCAGTCCCTGAATCAAAAGTGAATATTTGTTCATTTGCATATTGGTTTGATCTTTGCAATTGAGACTAACCTGCAGAGACTGAATCAGTTCAGCCCTGGGTTTTTTACCTGTCTGTACTTACCTGTCTGTACTTAGCTGAGGATGGTAGTAAAACACTGGAACAGGCTACCCAGAGAGGTTATGTAATCTCCATCCTTGAAGATTTTAGAAACCCAGCTAGACAAAACTTTAGCTGGAATATTCTAATTGGGGTTGGGCCTGTTTTGAGGAAAGCTTGGACTAAATGACCCCCTTAGGTCCCTTCCTAAGACTCCGTTTTTAAATTATTTTATGATTCTAAATCTCCAGAATTATAGTCTGATCTCAAAACTTCTATTAAAACAGATATTCCCTTCTAACACAATATTGCAGAAACACCTGCTCAGTTAATGTTACAGATGGGATATGGGTTTCTAATTCTCTTAATCTACAACATTGGCTCTCACTCCAGGCAGATACACTGTTTATACTCCCGTCTTTCCCTTCTAATTTAGAATTTTAAATAATTCCACACTTGAGGAGATTTTTAGAGTCTTGAAAGTCACTGATTTTAAACTATTAAAAGAGACAAAATACATGTGAACTGCAACTAGTTTATCTTAGCTGTGCTAGCAAAAGTTAGGAATCCTTACAATAAAAAAGGTTAACAAGGTCAATCCAGTTTCACACCTGTTATGAATTGCACAGTAATTTAGATGGGAAGAACCAGGAAGGGGGAGGCTTAAGATTCTAGGAATTAATTTGAATTTCCCATAGATAAAAATGCGAATCCCTCTGGAAACTGTGCTCCAGAAAGTTAGGAGTAGAAGAAATTGTGTATGGTGATGGGATAATATAAAGGGGAGAGAACTTGAAAATATTAAATTAAAAGGCTATCACTTAAAAACAAACAAACACAAAATAAACACAAAATGAGCAAACAAGTGTTGCAACCTTGCTTCTTTCCCCCTGCACAAATGCGATAAAGAATACCTAGTATAGTTTTTTTTGTAGAGACTAAGGTGGTGACTATGGCTAAAAGGAATTAGATGTTAATCATATTTTAAATTAGAAACTGTACTCTCTAGAGGAGAGGAAGATTGAGTTTGCAATGAATTTAGGCTATAAATGAGAAAACAATGATCTTGCTGTCTTAATACTTGATCCTCAGGTGATTCAATTTTAATTTGCTCTAATGGGAGAAGGAGGCACTAAGGCCAAGATTCACTAAGTAGCCCAGTGGCTATGGCACTTAGTTGGGAGGGGAGAATCCTGTACTCCAATACTTGGTTCCAGGGAGTACATTTTATCTAAAGTTATCAGATTAAAAACATAAATAGTTTTGGGAATAGGGACCAGAAACAACAATTCTGTACACCAAGGTGAGTGTCATAGCTGTTGAGTTAGTCATGCTTCTTTTTGCATGTTCACTCTCTGGTCTCCTGAATATTATAAAATGTTTAGCTCTACACAGGGGATGAAAAATTCCATTGTCACTTCATCCTAAACCTCATTCTTAGGACATTTGTGTAGGAGAATAGGGTTTTGAGTTTCAATCCTACAGGATGAAGAAGAATATTAGGTGATATAGGAGCATGGACATCTAAGGCAGAATTCTGCTTCGCCTAATGGATGACTGACCCTGTGCACCTCGAGTCTAATCCTGAGTTACCTAAATGTTCTGTAGAAGCAATTCTATTATGCCCTCTGAATCTGTAAGTGCCTCCATTATAGGAATCAGGAGACACCCGTGCATCTCTAGAGGCTGATTTTTTCCTGTACAGGGAAGCACTTGTATGCTAGAGGGGTCAATAGAATTCCCCCTGCATAACAATCGGGTAATTCAGAACTTGGCTCAAGCTGAAATTTGGTCCTTCAAGAGGTGAAACAGAATTTTGCCTCTAGTGTGTGAGATGGGTTTCAAGATGGTAAGGCCTCAGAGCACATACACTAGCACAATTTTAAATGTCTAAGTGCTGTTACTCTTTAAAAAGTAAGAACCTACATACTCTCAAGAATATACATACTTAAACAGGATCTTTGTGGGTCTCTCTCTCTCTTTTACTTGGATGCCTAAATTACTTGAATACTTCAAGTTTATTTTCAGATCGGGCCTAAGCGCCTTATTAGCTTAGGCCCTTTGCATTCTGTATGCATAAACACAGGGCACTTGTACATGTGCCCCTATGGCACTGTTGTTACAGCACCATCGTACTAAATGATGGCTCAGTAACAGCTGTTACTGTGCCAAGTCACTGGTGCACAGTTATTTTTAGCCGCTATGTCACTGCTACGGTGACATAGCTGCAGCATCACAGTTTGTGTCTGGTGATGTAGTGTCTCATGTAGATGTGTCCACAGAAAAGCTTTCAGAGAAACTAATTAATTCTGAACTCCCCAATTTAAAAAAAATGGGAGGAAAGTGTTACCATGCTTTTAAGATATCATTACTATTGACTGATAAAATGTATGTTTTTACATGCCACTGATTATTAAATTTATATCTGAATTAGTTTTGTCACTGGGTAGATTATGCCTTTTGCCAGAAGAGCAGCTTGTAACATTCTATTTTAAGTTGTTGACTTTCAAGGCTGATACTTGGTTCTACCTCATTATGTACCCTGAGGGCTAAGTTTATTAAAATGGCTAAAATGGAGAATCAGAATAATGATAGGAATTTCCCACTAAGGGATCTCTCGAATACTAAAACAAACCAACAAACAAAAAAGAACTACATATTTGAGACCTTCTTGATGCAAACATACATACAAACACAGGCATGCATACATGCATGGGCATGCCCTTTGCAAATAGGAAGCCATTTTTTTTTCTTTTTACTATTTGCCAGTTAGTTGCCCACCAAGACTCAAGAGGGTCTACAATAATAAAAACAACAAATACAAAGAATAAGAGCGATAGTTGATTCAAGGTGGGTTTTGATTAGAAATTAGTTTTAAAAGTTCACTAAAAAGGTCTTGGGTGAGCAGTCTTGAAATCATGCACTTGAATTCTAATTACGATTACCCAGGTGTGAAGATGTAAAGTACTTGCTTGCCCAAAGCTAGTGCATGAATACTTCTGACCACAAAATAATTGCCATATTTAATTGAATATAAGACAAGGTTTTTCTTTTCAATCAACATGGGGAAAAGCTTCTCATCTTACATTTGCATACAAGCAAACCTCATTAAATACATTGTCTATCATTAAAGTGCTGTTAAGAGCAGCAGGCATTTAGTAATGAAAAATAACCATGAAGTTGGTTAAATGCAGCAAACACTGAGCATGACTATAAAACACACAGCCCACATTGGGCAAACACACCATAGGAACCTACCATGAGGATAGGTTAGCACAACCCAGCTGAATAAAGTATACAGTAGTCCCATTGTTCTCAGTCTGTCAGTGCCAAATATTTTTTCAAGTCAGGGTGAAGCACTGAATTAATACATGTAGACTTTCTCTTCATTCCCACAGCTGAGTTGTGCCTTTCTTTCTCATTTCCAGTCATTCACATTTCTTCCCCAGCCTTAAATGTCTTGCAAACATTACTAAGTGGTATCCCAAATAGTTCACCCAATCCCTCGCTCACCATCCCACACATAGTTTCATAGTAGCTAGAGTCGGAAGGGACCTAGGTAGATCATCTAGTCCGACCCCCTGCCTTGGCAGGAAAGAGCACCGGGGTCAGATG
>NW_017728918.1:38000434-38011374 GCF_001723895.1 Crocodylus porosus
GACCTGATCGTAAAAGGCCACCAGGTTGGTCTGACAAGACCTGCCACTGATGAACCCATGTTGGTTGCCGCTGAGCATGCATTCCCCCGCAAGGCCCTCCTGGATGTGTGCCAGGATAATTTTTTCCTGATTAGGTGTGGCCCCACCCTCTGTGAGGTGGAGCCAGACCAGGTTTCCCTGTAGCTCATTTGCATATATATTTTTGGAGGGTTCCAGGACTCATGACAAGAAAAACTGATTCTTGTCATGAGTTGGAGGCAAATTAGCACATATATATTGGGGGGAGGGGTATCTGCAGTACACACACACACTAAGCAGCACTGAACTATGGGGTCACCACGGTGTTGACCATGCTGTTGACTCTTCTGGGGCCCAGCCCAATGAACAATATGGTAAATCATGGGCTTTTTTTGTTGTTGAACTAAAATTATTCAGAATTTATACTATCTACAAGTAGGTATATGAGTACCACCTAGCAATGTGTTTATGGAGGACCTGTGCTAATACTTGCATCACTTTCAAAAAAGGTTAAAAACATCAATTTTGGATGAGCTAACTTCATGGGTAAATATTGTAATTTGCCTATATCCAAATTACTACAGGTGTGTTTATTTCCAAATAATTGTTTACAAATTTGTGTCTCATTTTCATGTGTCCAGGGGCCAAGAGGGAATGTACACTTTGTGGTTCTGCAAAGTGTACATGGTGCACATGGATAGGTTCTGTGTTGCATATTTGCAGCATGGAGACAAAATTAGATACCAGGAACAAAAAAGGAAACAGATAAGGTTCATTATCTATAAAGTGCTATAATATCTGCCCAGGAAAACTTGAGTTTTAGGACTTCCTTAGCTTAAAAGTCACACCACCACCTCCCAGGAGAGAACTGTAATGACCAGGCTAAAGGAAATAGAAGGGCAGGGCAAGACGCTTTCCAACACTTTTGGCGGAGCTGGGTAACTGAAGAAAGGAATGAAAAATATATACAACCAAAAAAGAAGAAAGAAAAAGAATAAGCAAGAGTGGGCCTCATTTAGTCGTTTAGTGGTTCAGTCTTTACATAGCTGTCCACAGCGTCAGTGTCGGTGAAGGGGTACCTTCTGCAGTTGGCGGGGGGCAGGAGGGTTTGCAAGCAGGGTCCTGCAGCTGCTGCTGGCCACGTCAGCAGTGAGGTGGGTAGGGAAGTGTGGGCAGTGGCTGCTGCTGCCTTCTGTTAGCAGTCAATCTCAAGGGGGGCAGGTGCCCCTCCTATAATTTTCTATGCATTTTAATTTCCTATAATTAACATTTAATACATTTAACACTTAAGACATTTGGTTCTTTGCCCGGGTAATTATTTTGTAATTGCAGTGTTTGTTTATTTTCAAAGAACTTAGTAAAACATATTTAGGTAAAAAAAAAGTTTATTTTTAAAAGAACATGGTACAACATATTTAACATTTAATATTTAACATGGAGTGGAATTTCTCCATATGCAGTGATGCTACACAAAGTAACATGGGGCGACAATTTCAATTCTAGTGGAAAATGAATTTTTTTTATTGTAGAACTTCTTTGTAAAAAAATGTTAATGGTGTTTCCTGTTGGTGCCAGTATACACAACCCTTTTTGACTACCAACTCTGGAGCAAGCCACATATAACTGTCTGTGTAAAAAGCATTGCTCCCTTAAATCAATGCCAACAACTTTTAAAGATTGTCCTTGGAATTTGTTTATCACCATAGCAAAACATAACTGTACTGGAAATTACAGGTGCTTGAGTTTGAAAGGATAATCAGTGGGAATTATCAGTATTCTGGGAATGAAAACCATCTTTCCCTCTGTGTATCTGTTAAAATGGTGGCCTCTATTCTATGCTTTTTTAAATGAACGACTTGAAGTCTTGTACCATTGCATAATTTTGAGGTATCTAAATTTCTTAGTAACATAATCAATGCTCCAACCTTAAGTATCAAATTTTGATGTGGCATTTCTGGGGGTTCAGGCAAATTAAGGAATGATCCCAGATAGTGAATAGCTTGATCCAGATCTGTTGTACTGTCAATAGATCTGTAGACGATTTCAAGAATGTGCATTTTCTGTAATAGCTGAGAATTTAATTGGGAAAAAATTTCATTCTTCGGTGCCAAGATAGCTCGCTTGCACAACCATGCAGGAGGCCTGGAACTTACATTTTCAAGGTGTGGGTAGTACCTTCTCTTCATAACTCTTGCAATCTTATACTTCACATCCGTTTTACTGCAGCTGAAGTAACACTAAGAGTTGAAGTCTTTTTCCTTGGCATTTTCTGTATTATCCTTTCTGCAGAACAAATTGATAAGCAGTGGGGAAAAAAAGGGAGGAAAAGAAACCCTGAACCAAAAGCCAAAGGGCTATGGTTGCCAAATGGCAGAAGCAGCTTGTTTGGAGATGTTAGGCAAGGATGTTTAAGAATGACAGTTGAACTGAATTCATTGTATCCAAAATGGAACAGTACCAGTTTTTTATCTGAGAAATGAAGTAATGCCAGTTACTAGGGCTGTGCTAAATTTCACCTGCTGCTTTGTTTCGACACTGTTTCAACCAATTTTGAGGTTGAAACAGCAAAATCAGAACAAAGCAAAGGCTGTTGAAGTAGCCTCAAAACAAAACGAGGCTAGTCAAAATGTTTCAAAATC
This sequence comes from Crocodylus porosus, assembly GCF_001723895.1. NCBI lineage: Eukaryota > Metazoa > Chordata > Crocodylia > Crocodylidae > Crocodylus > Crocodylus porosus. The sequence goes on from NW_017728918.1 coordinate 38,003,092, forward strand.
AAAAGCATAGGCTCCTTGCACTGGAGAGTTGGATTCCTTGGAAGGGTGGTCCAAAAATTCCACATGCTGAAAAGGAAATTTCTAAAGCTGGTGGAGCAAACTGTCTAATGGAAGGACAAGGGACACTGTATGTGATCTTCCTGCACAGTTATGGTCTATGGGAAGTTATGGTTTGTTTATTTTTGAGCAACTTTTGAAACATTTTGACCATAGACTGGGTATGGGAAGTTAGTCCAGCTGAGCTGTCTTCCCATCCCCCGTGCTAGATCATACCGGGCCAGGAGGCAGCTCAGCTGGGCCGCTTTTGCATCCCCAGTGCTAGATCATGCAGGGGGTGGGAGGCAGCCAAGCTGGGCTGCTTCCTCATCCCTGGTGCTAAATTGTGGGAGGGATGGGCTTGACTGGGCTGCCATCTGATGCGATCTAGTGCTGTGAGTGGGAAGTCAGCCCAGCTGGGCTTACTTCCAATCCCTAGCAAAATGTCAAAACAGCATCAAAACAGCCTTTTGTTTCTATGGAACAGAACAGAACAGCTGTTTCAACTTGAAATGAAATTTGGAACTGAACGCTGTTCCATTGAACTGTCGAAACTCAAGGTGAAATGGAACAGTGCCATTTCGCACAGCCCTAACAATTACTGGAAGGCCCAAAAAGGGTCTAGTGAAAAATAACCTGCCTATAGTTTTCTTCAAATGGTATTCAGTAGTTTTAGAAGGTTTAGTGTAGATAGGGCCAGCCATTCTTGAGTTATAAGTGAACATATACTAATGAAAATTGAGATTAATTCTGAATGTAGTGGTACCAGTTTATTACCTGAGAAACAAAGGAATCCCAGTCAAGGGAAGCCATAAAAAGGGTCAAGTGAAAAATAACCCATCTATAATTTTCCTCAGGTGGTATTCAGTGCTTTTGGAAGGCTTAGAGTAGATAGGACCAGCTTTCTTGAGTTAAAAGTGAACATACATACAGACATGTCCATCTGTCTGTCTATATGTATGTAGGTTCCCATGATATAGGGCTAGTTCAGGGCCAGTCAGGAAAGTGGGAGGGCTTTGGCAGTGGCTTTTAAAGTGCCCACAGGCATGCTGCTACAGCATTATGCAGCTTGAGGAGGATTCTTCATCATGCCCACTAAGAAGAAATCATCCAAGATAGCCAAATACATTTCAGTGCTGAACCATGTATTCTGCAGGAACCTTACATGCAGCTGGAGGCATACTATTCTGCACCTCCTGCAATGTAATTCCAGATGTGTTGAGGAAAACCAGTATAGATCAAGACTTAGAGTCTGAGGCACACATGAAGTGAAAAATTGTTGCAGAGGCTGAAAGTCAGAGAAAGTGACCATGCCCTTCCTCTTTAAGACCACCAGTGAAAGCAGCTTGGTAAGCTGAGAAGTGGCATTTTTCCTTGTGGAGGCTCAGTGGCAAACATCTGCTGGAGAATCTTGATCACTCAAAGCTAAGGGACTACCCGAGACAAAACATGCCAAATGCTGGCAGTTTTCTATGTGCCAACAAGCTTCACCCCCCACAGTGATTGTTTGGCATGTACAGCCCACAAAGGCTGCCTTTGTAGAATATGAATCCTTCCCCATTGTAGCCAATAAAGCCACCAATCCTTAAGATAACTATGTGTTGCACGTTGTATTTGTACCGAGGAGCTGGACAGACTGGGGTCTGCCTGTGTTTCAAAAAGAGCCAGTGCACCTCATGTCTATCAATTTTTCTGCTGTCTCAAGCCATTGTGAATGTAGTTGTCAGCTATAGCATAGAATTTAAGAAGATCTCAGCATTGATCTCTGACAATGCCATGTGCATGTGCAAGGCTTTCTCTGATGTGCTCCAAGGAATGCTGCCCAACACATTTCATGTCACCTGCAACGCAAACATTCTGTCTTTAGTAAGTGGCATTTGGTGCATGCCTGATGTAAAAAGGCTGGAGTCTTGTGCCAAGAAAGCCTTCAAGCAGTGTTCAAGATACAAAGGTCCAGTATGGGGAGTTCATCACCAGTAAAAGTGGGGACTTGCATGCTACTGTGCCACTGTCACCAGAGCCTGTGCTCATTAGGTGGAATCCATGGTTCAGTGTAGTCCTCTACAACACCAGGCATATGCAGTACTACCAGCAGTTTGTGATTGAGGATCTGGAAGTCACACAGTGCATGTTTAAGCTTCACAATCTCTTAAGGTGGGGTGACATTCAAGATCAAGTGCTGTTTGTGGCTCACAATGCTACTCAGTTCATGGAGGTTCTAATGTGGTTTGAAGGTTGGCAGGCTGTTATCCACCATGCATACAAGCTGATGGGTTTGATAAGCTGGGTCAAAGATAGAGCATCATATGAACTGTCCTTGTGAAAACCACCACAAAAAGAGACCTGTTTCAGGCAACAGACTGTGAAACTGAACCAGGACTAGAGGTATGACTGGTCACTGCCACCACCATTTAGACAACTGGATGCCTCCTTCCTTAATGCTGTTCATATTTTGGACATCAACCAGGTGTCTGTTCTGAGTTGTGACCCTCAGCTATTGAAAGCAATTCCAGGGTGGTTGAAAGAGCATGACAAGCGATATGCTGCTTACATGAACTTTGTCAAGGAGGCCGTATACCTTTTGCCTGTTCCTGTTTTCTAGGATTCTGTCTCTGACTGGTTTCCACATCTCTACAATTGCTGCCTCACCATTCCAACAAAGTCAGTGGACACTGAGTGAGCCAGTTTAATGTATGGACTAGTCTTCCCCACACAGATTCACAGAAGTTTAGGGCTGGAAGGGACCTCATGAGATCATTGGGTCCAGCCCCTGTGCTCTGGGCAGGAAAGACTGCTGGAGACAGAGGTTGTCTGTAGCAATGGTGGCTGGATGCAGCATGCTCATAATTAATAGCTAGCATGAATTGCCTGTCTCAAAGTTAGCTTCTTTTGGTAAACTTCTTTTTTATAATACCCTTTAATAAAATGTATATCACTGGTATTAATAAAATGTATATAGTTGGAATAAGTTACAATTCATGCTGTATATAGCTTTATTTGAATAAGATATTTCTGTTTAGAGTTTAATTAAGTGCTTAGATCATTTAATAATGTATCAATTAATGATTTCCATGGTCTTAATTCCCCAATTAAGACCATGGAAGCCATTAAAGGAATACTGTTAAGCAATTAAACTGCAGTTTGGGGCCATCTGGCAATCCCCAGGGAGGGAGGGAGGGAGTGAGGGAGTGTGTGTGTATGGCAGGGGCGCTGCTGCATTCAGGCCATAAAAAGGGTGATTGGGCACAGAATCTGCCTCTGAAACAGGTTTGCTGCTCCCTCAAGTTTGGTAGACCCTTAGCTACAAACATCTAGAACTTGTCCTCCACAATATGCAAGAAGACAAGCGATTTGACTTTATTATTTTTCTCTCCTGCCCCTGTGACTGTTAGGTACCATGCAAACCTTTGTCTGAATTCCCTCCAGTTCTATGCTAAATTGCCCAGCATGAGAAGGGCAGGTGTAGGTTGACAAACCATAACTGCCCATAGACCATAACTGTGCAGGAAGGTCACATACAGTGTCCCTTGTCCTTCCATTAGACAGTTTGCTCCATCAGCTTTAGAAATTTCTTTTCAGCATGTGGAATTTTTGGACCACCCTTCCAAGGAATCCAATGTAAGGAGCCTATGCTTTTGATTTTGGAAATCCATTCTTGGGCCAGACACCTATAACTTAGGGGTTGCAGCAATTATATTTTAGGCACCCAAGTTTTTTTTTTTTTTTTTTTAATTTATTTTTTTATTAGATCTGACCTTTGGTCCCTCAGTCCTAGATCCAAACACCATTTTTCCTTTCAGGCAACAACCACATAACAGCTTTACCATGTTGATAAATTTTATGCATGAATGTTGTTTCATGGGTCTCTCTTCCAGCCCTCAACCAGGTCCTGAAGGAGACTGTCTCTTTTTTCAGTCCATATTATTTCTTCTGTCACCACAGTAACTTCTGCAGTCATACTAGAGTAGCACTGACTAAGATCAGTTGTACTTATTGTAATGTTGTATATGAAGTAAGAAAATACAGATGCTGAATGTGTATTAAAATACTAAACAAAACTGAGTGACATTTGTAAAAATAACATATAAACATGAGCTTTGCTATGAGTTCACAGAGTATGATGCAACCTCCTCATTGCACTTATTCCCCTCTTGTTATAAATCAACTCTCTCACACCATGGATTAAATAACTAAAAAAAGAAAATTAGGAAAAAGTTGATGGCATACAACAGTTTCAATGAAAAATGAAATGCAGCAGTTTTGACAAGAGGATTTCCAAGTTCTACAATTGACTTTCTGGTGAAAATGAGAATCAGAAACACTAGCTTCAAAGGATCTAAACATGTAGTAGTTAGAGTAGGGTGGGACAAAATATGAACCATGGGCCAGATCTGGAGAACCAAATCATCCTATCCAGCCAGAAGTGAGTTCCTTGGCCCCAGCTGGCCTAAGTGCACAGGTCAGTTTGGGCCATGGTGTGTGCAGGCAGTCCTAACCCCAGGGTGTATGTAGGGTGGTGTGGCAATGAGACTCAGCTTCCTGGCAGCCCTGATGGTGGTGGCTCACTCTGCCAAGCTGCCATTGCCACCACCAGATCTGGCCCAATTCCTGGGCACAACAGCCTGTGTGCCCTGCACTGACCTCTGGGAGTGCTGGATGGAGTGGGTGGATTGGCAGGTGGATGGGTCTCCATGGAGACTGGCCTGGGACCCCCATGGGAAGAGTGCTCTCGGCCAGGTAGATGGGATAGGGCTACAGGTGAGTGAGACTGAAGATGGGGATGGGAACTTGGACAAGTGAAAGCATGGGGCCAGAGCCTGGGGCAGAGCTATGATCTGTTCCCTGCATGTCCAGGTCTTTGGAACCAGCACCTATCACAGGGACACAGGAAGTGGATCACAACTCTGCCCAGGGCCTGATGATATGATATCACCACCCCATGATCCTGGCTCCAGCCTCAGCCTTGGCCTCTCCCACCCGCCCTGCGGTTGAATACTGCACCCTGCCCTGCCCATGGCCCCATCCCATCTGCCTGACCAAGCACACCATACTCACAGGGTTCCTGAGCCAGTCTCCATGGAGATTCTGCATACTTTTGCATCTGGCTGCTCCATCTGGTGCCCCCAGTGGTGGGTGTGGGGTAGATGGGCTTGGGGCTAGATAGGATCAATTGCCCCCCCAGCTCCTCTGGGCTAGGCCACCACCCCCTTCCTAGCCTACAACAGCTCACTAAAGTTTCTTAACTGGCCCTCTGGACCAAATAATTGCCCACCCCTGTGTTAAGTATTCATTTGGCATACTTAAGATTCAGTCTCAATTCTTTTGATTATGCTAAATACAGCCTATTGACTCAGGTAGGGTCCCTTTACTAAAAGGCTCAGGATTCCACCCTCCCTCCCCCCACCCCCACCAGTGCTGAAACCTTGAAATATTTTGTAAAGTGGAGGTGAGGTGTTGTTTTCCAGTCAGACCTATATTTCATCCGTATCAAGTCGTTTCAGGAGTGCTGAACTACCTAACTTTAGGAAGAAGAGAAATGACACTGAACAACTTACTACATCATTGTTTGTTTCCATTAAAAATTATATTGCAGTGTAGCAATGCCCAACCTAGTAGGGTAAGCTAGCCCAAGCAGAAAACTATGTTGATGCATGTGATCTGGAGCTGCCCCGGCTCAGGTCTCATGTAGGCCTGCTCACTTATCTACAGCAGTCTGCCCCATCTCATCTGCCATGACTTGATGTATGACATAATATAGTAAGCGGGAGGCTGTCCATTCACTGCCCCAAAGCTAGGGTGTGCTACCCATGGCTCCATACTATACCTATACCATGGTCCATGCCTCACAGTTGGCATTCAGGTTATTGCTTCCCGGTTTAAGGTCAGAGAAAACTCAAAGGGGCTCTTACATATTCCCACTCAATCTGCCCCCCTTTCACAGGGGCCCCTTGTAGTCCACCCCTGTCTCACAAGGACCAGGGGCCTCTAACATACCACCCATTACTGGACCACTCTCTACTGCCTGTGCTTCCCTTGAGCAATCCCCTTGGGCCTTCAAGCTTTGCTACTCATTCTTCAGCACTACCAGGCAGCAACTTCAGATTCTGTGAGTTCACTTGCTCTAGATGTTGTAATCTTGTGACAACGCTGAGCTGCTTTGGCCCCTAGCCCCTCACTGGGCAGCTAGTTTCATTCTTTCACTCTTGGAGTTGGCCCATGTACTGCCTTTCAAGTAGCCTTCTGCAGCCCTACTCAGTACACCGTGGCGCAGCCTTTCAAGCCACCCTCTGCAGCCCTACTCTGCACCCCACTAGCACAGTCCTTCAGCTATCCCAAGTTATACCCTACTCTGAGCAGGCCTCCTTTACCCCCTTTGGGACCTTCAAGGTCAAGAAGCCCTCAGGAGCTCCTCTATAAGCATGCCTAGCCCCTACTACAACTCTCTACATTACCCAACAGATTTTAGGGGCTGGGGTTAAGGCACCCCTACCTGCCTTACACCGGTGAGGTCACTAGCCTGGCATTTCTTGGGGGCCATTCCACCACAAACAGCCCTGCCTGGCCACCCTTCCCTGGCAGGGTTCAGTTTCAGATTTTGCCAGGATCAGGAGCCTCCTACCATCCCCATAGCCCCCTCCCTTACCTCCAAGATGTTCCAGGAACAGTAGCTCAGCTGGGTGATATTACTCCCTCGGTGGCTGGAAACAAACTACTACCTGTGTGAGCTGGGTTATAAAATGGCTGCCCTCATCAAGCACCTGCTGGCTGCCTGTTCTCAGCCCTTAAAGTGGCAGGCACTGAAGGGCTCTGCCACAATATGGCTGCAGTGTTTCTAGTATCTGAGCAAGCTCATTCAAAGATAATCCTGGTGTATGATAACATGGCACCCTGCAGCATAGAGCAGTGGTTCTCAAACATTTTAAGCTTCTTGTACTACTCATTAGACTCAAGGCACCCCTTAGAAAATGCCAGCTCTTAGTTTTCACTCATTTTTTTAATTAAGGAAAAAATAATAGGACATTTTTTCTATTTTAAAGAACTCAGAAAGATCATATTTGGTTAGGATGTTTTAAAATTATGTATTCCTATTTGAAATCCCTGGGTTATTCTGCTAACATTGTGAAGCACCTGTAAAAGGATTTCTACATCACCCTGGTTGAGAATCACTGGTGTAGACATACCTTATGTGTACCAGTAACATGCCATCTCACAAGCCATCACCTGCTGGGTGACATTGGTTATTCAAATATCACTCTCTATATGCAGCAGCCCAGCTCAGCATGATAAAATAACAGGATGACAAGAGCTTCTTGACTTTCACCATAACCATGGCTAGTTACCTGTGTACAAGGAAGGGATATGTTAAAACACCTCTCTTGATAGAAAACCATCACAAATAAAGACAGAATAAATTAGAGTACTTGCTGGGATATTTTTGGCAGTGCTTTATTCTTTTTCTAGAAATAATGATGAACTTAAAGAAAGTTATGAGCTGTAGCACATAATTGTTGCTGGGGTCAGAGAAACAGCAGAAATAATATAACATAGAAACAGAACACAGGAATAATAATAATCATAATAATCATAATAATAATATGCTGGGCTTATTGACCTTTTCATTAAAAAATGCACTTGTGCCCCTGTAACATAGTTAAATATTTTTCCATTCTATTATATTTCATGGAACCAGAAGTTTTTAGGGAAGGAAAGAGACCTTTATTCATCTCTCTAGATTCTGCCCCTTCAACCTTTTTTTTTTAAAGCAAGTTGAGTTTATAAAATACCAAGTGACTGGCTTTGCAGCACTACCCTTTGGAGACTCCATAGATTCCTACATCTTTGTATCATTACATTTCTGTGATAGACAATCTATGTTTCTCTGACAATGTCCTTTCATTTCACCTAGTGTGACACATAAATTTCTTTCCATCCCTGTTATTAAATCCATCAAAAATTTGTAGACTGTTTACTGCAGGCTATTTACCTTTCCCTACTTGTAGCAGAGAAAGGTAAATAGCTCACTTAACTGGCTACAAATAGTTAACCCTTTTAATCTTTCCTTAAACAGTATTCCTTCTAGTCCCCTGATGATGTTGTTATTCATTTTCATAGATTTCATAGACATTAGAGCTGGAAGGGACCTAGGAAGATCATTGAGTCCAGCCTCCCGCCCAAAGGGCAGGAAGTCAGCTGGGGTCATAGGATCCCAGCAAGATAAGCATCCAATTTGCTCTTGAAGGTGTTCAA
>NW_017728918.1:38012094-38016006 GCF_001723895.1 Crocodylus porosus
CACTTCTGAGTCCAATGTCCACATCATTAATGAAGATGTTGAACAATATGGGTCCAAGGACAGAGCTTTGGGGGACCCCACTGGTCACAGGACACCATGATGAGTGATTCCATCAATTACTACCTTCTGGGTCTGACCATGGAGCCAATTTTCCAGCCAGTGGATAGTGGTGGACCCAAGGTCACAGTTGGCCAGTTTTGCCAAGAGGTGATAATGGGATACCAGATCAAAGGCTTTTTTGAAGTCAAGATATATGACATCAATCTCTTCTCCCTTGCCCAGGTGATAGGTCACCTGGTCATAGAAGGAAATGAGATTGGTCAAGCAAGACCTACCAACAACAAATGCTTGCTGGCTATCCAGGATGTTGGTGGTGGCCAGTCCATTAAGGATGGCCTCTTTAATAAGCTTTTCTAGGATCTTCCCTGGGATAGAAGTCAGGCTGATGGGGCCTATAGTTTGCCCGATCCACTTTCCTCCCTTTCTTGAAGATAGGCACCACATTGGCCAGGAGAGTTCAAAGATCATGCCAGAGGCTGGGCTATGATGCTTGCCAGCTACTTGAGTACCCTGGGGTGTAGATTGTCAGGGCGGCCGACTTAAAGGTATCCAGTCTCTCAAGGTGTTCCTTCATGAGGTCAGCATTGATGGAGGACAGCGGACCTCCCTCACCTGGACCTCCCTGTCCCATAAAGGCATGGGTGTTCCATGGGACTGATGAAAGACTGATGCAAAGTACCCATTTAATAGGTTAGCTTTTTCCTGGGCATCAGTTGCCCCTTCTGGTTCAGCAGGGGTCCAATGTTGCCCTTGCTTTTCCTCCGGCTCCCCACATATCCGTAGAAGGACTTTTTATTGTTCTTGATGCTTGAAGCTAGTTGGAGTTCAGTTGCAGCCTTGGCTTTCCTAGTTTGTGGATGGTGAAGTTGATCAGCTCATGGTTGTTGTCACCCCAGCTTCCCCTTGATCACTAGTTTGCCAATTAGGTCATCCCAAGTAGCCAGTACCAGGTTGAGAATCACTTTACTTCTCATTGGCCTGTAGACTTCTTGAGTCAGGTAGAGGTCATCCATGCATGATAGGAAGCTTTGCGACCACTCGGATTTTGGTAAGCGATCTTCCCAGGAGATGTCCGGGTAATTGAAGTCACCCATGACAACCAAGGTCCTGGAGCCTGTGGCCTCAGCCAGTTCCTGGGTGAACTCCTGGTCAAGCTCAGGGCTTTGGCTGGGAGGTCTGTAGTAGACTTCCACCGTTGTGCCCCCTGTGCCATATTCCTCACAGATTTTAACCCAGAGGATCTCCAGTAGTCCACCCTTGTTGCCAATATCAGCTTGCAGGGACACGTAGCTTTCCTTAACATAGGGAGCTACACTCCCACCCCTTTTATCTACTCGATCCCTCCTGTACAGGGTATAGCCATCTATAACTGTGGTCCAGTCATGGGTGGAGTCCCACCAGGTCTCCATTATCCCTGTGATGTGTAATTATTTGTGTTAAGCAGGAGCATGAGCTCCTCCTGCTTATTCTGCAAGCTTATAGCATTTGTGTACAGTCAGGCAAGTGTCCCCTTGGGGGCTCTTGCCTTACCAGATCTGGGGCAGGGGTGGGCTTCCTTAAGTGCCTTGGCCCGCTGGCTTTGCAAGGGTTGCTCAGTGGGCCAGCAGTGGCGGTAGTCCCCCCCACCCCCAGCAGGCTTAGTATAAAACACGGTTGAGCAGGTCATCCAATCTGGCTGAGACGAGCCTCCTCCCCTGGGGACAGAAGTGGAGGCCAGCTCTTCCCAGCAGCTCGCTGCCTCTCTTGCCAAAGAGCAGGCTGTGGTCATGGAAGCTAAAGTCTTCCTGATGACACCAGTGCCAGTCTTTGGTTAACTACCTGGATTCTCCTCTCCCTCCTCAGCCCATACCTTGAGACTGGGAGGACTAAAGAGAACACCACCTGTGCCCCCATACCCTTTAGCCTTGCTCCCAAATCCCTGTAGCATCTCAGCTGGGAGTGCTCTGAGCCATGTAATTGGTACCCACATGGATAAGGAGCATGGGATAGTGGTCTGTGGGCTGGAGGAGCTTAGGGATCCTCTCTGAAATGTCCTGGATGCAGGCCCCTGGAAAGCAGCAGACTTCCTGGGCTAAGGGGTCAGGGCGGCAGATTACTCCCTCAGTCCCCCTAAGAATGGAGTCTCCCATGACAAACACTTTACATTTTGTCTTGGGGAGAGCGGGGGTGGTAGCTGCAGTTAAGCCTGTGTTGCTTGCGGGAGCTGGCAACTCAGCAGGCTCTGCTGGAGCAGCAAGAGGTGCGTACCTGTTGCTAAGTTTTGGTGGGGCAAGGGCCTTGGTGTGGCGGGCCTTAGTGCCCTTGACCACCTTGGTCTATGCCCCTGACTGGACAGAGTGAGAGGTCCCGGAGTCCTCCTTTGTCCTGGAGGGAGCCTGTGGTCTACCCTCTGGCTTCCGGGGGAGAAGGGCCTGGCAGTAGGAGTCTATCTCCTGTTTACAGTCCTTGATGGCATGCAGTCTCTGGACTGTGGCCTGGAGCTCCTCCAGCTGGTGTGCCAGAAACCCCAAAAGGGAGCAGACCCCACAAGGGGAGGTAGACATGCTAGTTTCTTCACTGCTTTCTATTTATCAGAATGTTTCAATCATATGTTGCTCAGAACTGAATGCAATATTCCCAGGTGGCTTGACTAGAGCAGAACAGGGAAAATCTATCATCTCCTTGCTCCTCTATACTTCTAGTTATTCAGTCAGCTTTATACCTCTGGAAGACAAAATGCTGCTATTGTGCTCACCAGGCTTTTTTCAGTCTTCACAAGTCATTGTAGCTATTTGTTTCTACTCCCTGGCTGAACCATGGATAGACATATTTGCTTCTGACCTGAACTAAAAGCCATTCTCAAGTGTTAAATAGCCTTGTTGATTCAGATAACTTCAAGGTAAAAGGCAAGGATGGTTTTACATTTGCATTCTGTGTTGACCTTATATATCTCATTTTATGCCATGCTCATGTTTTTAAATTTTCTACATCCTTTGGAATTACAATTCTCTTTCCAACATGATGCTTATAGTATCATTTGAACATATGTGAATATGATCATTGATTATTTGTCAAGTTTTTTATGGGGCATACTGCAGATTTCAGTGATATCTTTGAAGTCAGAAAACCTTCCTAAATATAACAAGTATCCTATTATATTTAAACTACAGACATCACTACAATTAGCAAGAATTACTGTCAAGGTGCACATACACACTTTATGGTAGAGCTCTGCAATTCAGCATTCAGTCAAAAGATGTGCGTAATGTCAAAATCAATAAAAAAGGAAGTGTGCTGTGTTTATTAATTAACATCTGAAAATAACGTCCTTGGAGATAGACCATTCTTGCAATACCATATCAGACTATAGTTAATGTCAGTAATGTTTCATAGATTCATAGATTGTTAGGGGCTGGAAGGGACCTTGTAGACCAGTCTCCATGCACTAGGCAAGAAGACACAACTGGGGTCAAGTGAGCCCAGCAAGACTGTCCAGTCTCCTTCTGAAGATTTCCAGGGTAGGTGAATGCACCACCACTGGAGGGAATTTATTTCACAGTCTGGACACCACTGGTGTAGCAGTAAACCGCTACCAAGTCCCCTCTCAGCCTTCTCTTCTGTAGGCTGAAGAGGCCCAAGTTCTTCAGACTGTCCTTGTATGGCTTGTCTTACAAGTCCCTGATCATATGGGTGGCTCTTCTATGTACCCTCTCAAGTTTTTTCCTGTGCCTGTTGAAGTATGGCACCCAGAACTGGATGCAGTACTCCAGCTCTGGTCTCACCAGTGTGAAATTTCATAGATTTCATAGACATCAGGGCTGGAAGGGACCTCGGGAGATCTTCGAGTCCAGCCCCCTGCCCAAAGGGCAGGAA
>NW_017728918.1:38016977-38044499 GCF_001723895.1 Crocodylus porosus
GCCAGCTTTACGGTGGATAGTGAAGGTGATCAGCTCATGGTCGCTGTCACCCAGGTTCCCATCGATCACTAGGTCACCGGTTAGGTGTCCCCCATACAGTGGGAGTATCACTTTCTCAGTTTTGCATGAGATGCAACAGTTAATGCATGCCAGCATGTTGTTTGCCCTGCTGGCCACAGCATCGCATTGCCAACTCATGTTCATGCAACGGTTGATCACTATCCCTAGGTTGCTTTTGGCCATAGTGCAAGTCATATTGTCACCACTGAGCCTGTGGGTATGTTGGGGGTTGTTTGCCCTCAGATGGAGCATCTTACATTCCTGAATATTGAACTTCATCTGGTTCCAGTCTGTCCAACTCTTCAGCCTGTTCAGGTCCACCTGTGTCTGCAACCTATCTTCTGCCATAGCCACACTTCCCCATAACTTGGTGTCATCCACAAACTTGGCCAGTGAGCTTTTCACCCCTACATCCAAATAATTGATAAAGATATTGAAAAGCACTGGTCCAAGCACAGATCCCTGAGGGACACTGCTGGCTACTTCTCACTAGGACAACACAGATCTGTTCATGAGAACTCTCTGAGTCCTACCATGTAGCCAGTTTTCCACCCACTGAACTGTTGAGTAGTTAAGCCCACAATCTTTCAATATTTTTACAAGGATATCGTGGGATACTAGATCAAAAGCCTTTTGGAAGTTTAGGTATATAATGTTGACCTTCTCTCCTGTGTCCAGGTGGTGAGAGACCTCTTCAGAGAAGGAGATGAGATTGGTAAAGATGAGACCTACCCATAATGAAACCATTCAGAATCTTACCCTCAATGAGCATATCACACATAGATTCTTTAATGAGTTTTTCCAGGATTTTTCCTGGGATGGAGTTTAGGCTGATTGGCCTATAGTTGTCTGGGTCCTCCCTTTTCCCCTTTTTGAAGATGGGAAAGATTTTGGCCCTCTTCCAATCCTCAAGGATCTCCCCTGATTACTGAATGAGTTTTGGCAGGGATTTTGCAATTTCATAGATTTCATAGATTTCAGGGTTTGTAGGGCCCTATTAGTTCATCAAGTCTGACCCCCTGCCCTGGGCAGGAAAGAGTGCTGGGTTCAGATTGGACAAATACCTAGCCAGGTGTTTGTCCAATCTCCTCTTAAATACCTCTAAGGAAGGAGACAGCACCACCTCCCATGGAAGTGTATTCCATATTTTGACAACCCTCACTGTAAAGAATTTTTTCCTGACGTCCAATCTAAATTTGCTCCCTGTCAGTCAGTGGCCATTGTTTCTAGATACCCCAATGGGCACCCTGGTAAACATTGTATCCCCTATTTCCTGCTGTCTCCCCAATGAGTTTGTAGACAGCTACAAGATTACCTCTTAGCCTTCTCTTGCGGAGGCTGAAGAGATTCCAGTTCTTCAATCAGTCCTCATAGTTTTTTTTCTGTAGGTAACAGGTGGCTGAGCTCTTTCCAGGTTATCTACATCTCTCCTGAAGTGTGGTGCCCAAGACTGGATGCAATACTCCAACTATGGCCTGACCAATGCCACATAGAGGGAAAGTATCAGTTCATTGGACCTGTTTTCATAGATTTCATAGACATTTGGGCTGGAAGGGACCTCAGAGGATCATTGAGTCCAGCTCCCTGCCCTATAGGCAGGAAGTCAGCAGGGATCATAGGATCCCAGCAAGATAAGCATTCAAATGTGTCTTGAAGGTATTCAAAGTGAGTGTTTGAACTGCCTCCAGTGGCAGTCTATTTCAAAACTTGGGGGCTCAGACAGTAAAGAAGTTCTTCCTTATGTCCAGCCTCAATTGGTCATGGCGGAGTTTGTGACTGTTTAATCTTGTCATCCCTTGGGGAGCTCTGGTGAATAGATGTTCCCCCAGATCCTGATGAGCACCCTGATAAACTTATAGGTGGCCACCAGATCACCCCTGAGCCTGGACTTTTCTAGGCTGAAGAGTCCCATGGCTCTCAGCCTCTCATTATAATGTCTGTTTTCCTCTTCATGGGAATAGTTTTCTTTTGTGCTTCAAGGATCATGTCCTTGAGGAATGACCACTCTTCGTGCACCCCATTCGTCTTCCATTCCTGGTCCCATATCACCTCCCTACTAATGCCCTGAGCCTGTTAAAATCAGCATTTTTGAAGTCCAAAACTTCAATTCTGTTGTTGATCTGCCTTGTAGTGGACAGTGAACCTGATGATCTCATGGTTGCTGTTGCACAGGCTGCCCTCAATGTTCAAGTCACACACCATATCATCTCCTGGGGCCAAGACCAAGTCTAGGAGAGTGGTACCTCTGGTTGGCCCTTGCTCCTCCTGAGTCAGAAAGAGCTCCTTGATTACAGGTAAGAAGCTACATGATGGAACCAACCTAGCCAAGTGTTCTTCCCAATCTATGTCTCAGTAAGTGAAGTTGCCTGTGATAACCAAGTTCCTTGCACGTGTGGCCTCTGTCAGTTCTTGAGAGAACTCCAGATCAAGCTCCTCCCCTTGGTTCAGTGGCCTCTAGTAAACACTCACAGTTAAGTCCGTCTCACCTCACCCCTCCCACGCTGAAGCTTGACCCAGAGGGTTTCAAGCTGCTTATATTTGGAGCGTCCAGAGAGGTGTACTACTCCCTCACATAGAGAGAAGAAGTTGGAAGCCCTACTGTAGGGGATGCTGGTAAAGTTACACACAAGAGAATTCTTGGAGAAAATATAACCTCCTCTAACAACAAGGACTATTAATTGAGCAATAGTTTGTAGGAGTGGTTGTTTGGTACTAAAACCCATCTTGGATCATGACTTCTTTCTCTGGGTGCATCTACTATTCAATTAATGTAGCTGAATAAACTCCAGTGTAGTTTGCACCAGAGTATATTGTTCCCAGGTGCTATGTTTGCCCATGTGCCTAGGACTGTAGCACACTGAGCCAGCGTGGAACAGATGCAGAGGGCAAGGGGCCCCAGAAGTCAGCCTGCAAGTCTGGGGCTGTTTCAACCTGGCTCAATGTGCTGTGGAGGGGCTGGATGGATCACGAGGGTGCTTCAGTGTAGGGCTAACTAGTAGCTAGCCCCCCCGCCATGATCCAGGCAGACCCATTAGTGTTTATATGTGCATTGTGGCAGAGCAAATAACTTCACGATAGGATAGTACTTGTGTCTAACAGTAGTATCCTACAGCAGAATTAATTTGTTTACTCAGTCCTAATAGCACCACATGTGTAGACACTGATATTTTACTGCAGAGCTAATTAGTCAGCTTCAGAGTAAAGGTCTCATGTAGCTGCACCCTCTAACTGCCAGCTTAATACCCACAGTTAAAATTTTTTCTTCAGGTCTTTTTGTTCCTTGACATCTCATTTCCAATTTAACATTAAAGGGGAGGCTTTCCATCATTTTTTCTCCCTCTGCTTCCCTGCAACCACAGCAGGCTGTGACTTTTTTAGATTCTTCTTCCACAGAATGAGACTGACTGACTCAAGAGATCAGCACTTTTGTAATACTTATACAGGTTCCTTGGTTCCTTTAACTAACTTGTTGGGATTTTTTGCATTTGATAACTGGTGTATTCTTGCTACACAGCAGCAGCTATTTTATTAAAATAGCTCCTAGGAATCTTAATTATGTACCGGGACTCTACTATGTTAGATACTGTGTAAACACACAGCAAAACAAATAATCCAGAAGTGTCTGGACACAAAATTCTTATGCTGCTGTTTACAGAAGCCTATGCACCCTAAAAAAGATCAGAACTTACAATTATTGAAGTAACTCATTTTTATATGTGGGTCAGAAATAGCACTGCAGTTTCCTATTCAATGGACAGTTTTTCACTAAGGAGAGATTCAGAATGTAAGCTTAATTTGCATTTTTAGTTAAAACAACTATATGGTTTTTTTTGTATGTATATAGATTTTATTTAATACTGTAAATTGTTTAAATTGAAAAACGGTGTACTATAATCTTGGAAGCAGCTATTAGCATAAGAAGAGGATGGATAGTCCAGGGGCTAGTGCTGTTGCTGGGGTTGGGTGTTCAATCCTTCTGCTATTATAAAGGAGAATTCTACTATACTTTTTGCAGTCAAATGACAATTTTCTAGCTACATAAGTGGCCTTTTAGGAACGTATATTGTGATTCTTTGACCTTTATTGCCTATACAGTATGAATGGGTAAGCACATATATTGAATATACTCAGTTGGCTGCACAGTTCAGACAGCTATGCACCCACATGCATTTAAGTGACAAAATTATAGCCAGACAGAAATCTGGAGGGGATGGGGAGGAGAAGAGTCCTCCCACAACTTGGGAGGAAGAAGAGGAAAAATGTCCTGTTGTGTAACTTCTGGTGGAATACATGGGCTCAAAATGTCAAAGATGCTAACATGACCCTGACCCAAGCTATAAATGGTTACCTGGTCATTGAGGGTGGGAAGTCCAAGTGGCTGGATGTGATGCTAGTTGTGTCAATTCCTTGTGTACTAACTAGTAGAATCGGTGTGTCTCAACCACACTAGCCTGATGGACTTCTAGACTTGGGAAGATTATGGCACTTTACAATTGTAACCACTTCCACAAAACAAATACTGCCAAGTAAAAGCAAACATATTATGTAAGGTGTTCCTTAAAGCATTATCTTTTCATCAGCTACAGGGTGTGGTACCAGGGTGGTAAAGATGCTTTGCTACAATTCTAAGGGTATGAGTTCTAGTCATGGCAAAGCTGCCACAGGTATAAGTGGTTTATCTGGTTGTTAAGTATAGACAGTGAAAGGTATCTGGCAGAGATGCTCTCTTACGTTGCTTACAGAAACTGATACGGCTTAACTATGCTTTCCTGGTTAATGCAAAGGCTTAACTATGCAAAGCTTTTCACTGATATGGCCTAACTAAGCAGCCTATGGGCTGTTTGCCTTACAAGGTCCTTTAACTTAGCATTATTGTCTTTCCCTTAAGATGTACAGGGTATGGGCACACCCCGCTTCTCCATTTAACAGTCTTTTATAATGGTATTAAAGAGAATAATAACTTCTTTTTTTTTAAGGAAAAGAGGCAACACTGGCTGAGGTGGGCTGGGAGCTGCAGTTATTGTTTCCTAAAAACAAAACAAGACAAACACATGTGAAGAGGGAGAAAGGATCAGTAAAGAAAGAAAATGCAGCTTTAGTTTTCTAAACTTACTACTGGAGAAAAAAGGCACATCACACATCCGTGACCTATTGAACTTATATCAGCATTGCACCGTTAAGTCATAGTTTTTTGCTGGCTCCCCACTAATGGGCTCACAGCAAATTATACTAAGCAGACTTACCTATTAACAGAAGGAAAAAGGCACAAAGGGAATGTAAATAAAAAAAAATATGGTGGGTAAGGAAAAGCAAATTTAAGGGAGGTAGTGACGTAACCAAATTCTCACATTCCAGGTGCTGTTCAGGACCGATTTTAAAACGCTTGCACAGTGTTGTATCTTTGCATCTTTCTAGTCATTCTTTCTCAGGATCATACCAGTAAAAGTTTAATGGTATTGTGATGAATATAAGGTCCCAGAAGATGGTAGAGCTGGCAACCACAATGATACAACAAACTCCTTCCCATCCATCCATCCATTCTGGCTCTCCAAAATGGTATGATGGATGCATCTTTCCATTGTTTTCTTAACTACTTAAGCCTAGTTTCCAGCGTATGAATTTTGTCCATGAATTTAATGTCTGCTACTTCTATTTACCACACATGATTTAAAACACAGCTCTTGAGCGGTACTAGTCAGTCATGTTGTTCAAAGTAACTCAATTCCTCTTTCTATAACTTCTGCTGACTTTTTATAAAAAACTTCATGTGAGAGACTGTGTTGGACTTGTTTTCCCTTGTACATCACAGAGCCCGGGCCTCTACCAAGCTGCATCCTGTAATTAATAACTGTTAGGAGAATAGAGTAGAAATGAACAGAAACATCCTGAATCACAGGGACTAGCACTTAGACTGGCTAGGGAGATTGGAGAGAGATGTTTGAACATCGCTCTGTAGTCACGTAGGAACCAGAGGCAGCTAACATATTTAGCTGAGGTGACTGTGAGGCTGCATTCGAGCTTCTGCACAATGTGATTGAATCGTATGCCAGATTCCAAAGAGAGATGTAGGGAGGTTGTGTGAAAGCAGGTGGGAGGGAAGATAATTTTTTTTGTGATTTCTTTTTCAGTCTCGTTCTTTCTTTCCTACATTCTTTTGCTGTTTCTTCCCCTTGTTTACCCCTCCTTTCTTTCTTTCTTCTGGGGAACACTGATGGGAACGTGGGGATCAAGTGGCTAACCAGAGGACAGAGTAAAGTTTCAGTGCCTCAGGAAAGAAGGCAAAAAAGTCAGATGTGCAAAACAGATGCAGCTTTGTGGCACATTTGTTTTTGCCACATCTTTTTTTCCTCTTTGCCTTCTGATCTGTGTATCTGAAAACATTACTGTGTTTTGCAGACATGAAGAAATGGAAGCGCCAATGGTTACATGATCTGACAGTGTTTCCTTTAGCAGTTTGCTGAGTTCATTTTGAACTGCTGCGTATTCTGCTTACTTGTCAGTTGTTTTGCTCTTTTGTTATTCCAGCATTGTTGGACTTGGCCGCTTTTCAGTCTGCTTATATTACTTGTGATCAATTCTTTCTTCCTCTTTGCCTGGATCCTCTCTAATGATCTTCTTAAACCCTTGGCAACCTTCGGGAGCGGCTATCAACTAGGCTAATTCTTTTTTCCCTTTATACGTACATTTAAAAGTTCCGTATTATATTCCTTTATTCTTCATTCATCTTATCCTTAAGGCTATTTAACTTGTTTTTTCAATTCAAAGTTCTTCAATACATTTCAGGTTTGCTGTTGTGGGATACAAGTCCTATTCCCTGCTGTATTTCCTCTAAGAGTTTTTGACCTTTGAAGCTGCACTTCAGAATAAGATTATCAGGTATCTCTTGCTTTGGGATACAGAAATTTTATTCTATCCATGTTGATGACATCTGGATTGTCTGCTACTGTACGTCCACTGAATCAGCTCCTTCTTTCTCTGAATGCTAATAGCCCTTTTTAGTTTTCTCTTTAGAGTTAATGGCCCTGATACTCTGCTGCATCTAGCTCAGGTTGGGCAAACCAGAGGAGGAATATGAATTAGTTAATTAATGGCACCTTCAATGTCTGCATAGGGCTGGGTGTCCAGTAAGACAGCATAAGGGCTGCCAGTTAAGGAAGTGGGGGCTAACATTTTTAGCAGGATGCTCACTCTCCTTTAAGTGCCACTTTGATTCACCTACTCTGCTTGATTTCCTTCTCTGCTTCTTGCTTCCTGCCCTGTCTGCTGCTGTGTATCCTTTCCTCTCCCTGATCCTCTGTGTATTACAAACAGAGGCTGCCTGTGCTACTCGTGGCACTTGTGCTGCAGTTTGGCCACCCCTGGTCTAAGTTGCACTAGTTGGCATTTTGTCTTTGAGCTGCTATAATTTGGCTTGAAACTGTCCATCACCCTGACACACTCATGCCACCTCCAGTATATTCAGACTGTGAACAAGGAGACTGGCTATATCAGCTTTCTTTTTCTTCGAACCATGCCATGGTACAACAAAGAGTGCTGGGGTCTTTGGGCCAAAGAGAGAAGGAAACATTAGGAAAACAAGAGTGAGCTTTACTTTAGCCCATTGGTTACAGCAGTTACCTGTCAGGTAGGTAATCTGGATTTTGGCTTCTCCTGGTAGTGTTTTACTTTTAATTTGTAAGGTTAATTATATAGTATCCTCCCTTGAATTGCAGTGTAATATTAAAATGTAAATTTGAGTTGTCATATTTCAAAATTGACCTGATAGGTGCAGTGACCTATACACTATCTTTTGTAAAAAAATACTGTTGTTTTAGTTTTGGTTTGTTAATTAATTGAATATGTACCATTGAATGAACAGTTAATTTGACATTCAAAATACTGTGTCAAACTGAGTATGTAAGAAATTAGTAAGAAAAATAATATCTATCTGTCTATCTATCTATAAAGGGCTTAGTCTGTTTGTCTGTGTGTCTGTCTGTATATTAATCTGTCTGTAATGCTTTAGGCCAGGTATGCATGTGCTGCTGAGAGAGCAGGTAGCTATTAGCTGTGTGGGCCTGGGATGCATGGGCCCAAGTTTGAGCTGCTGTTGGGGAAGCTTGTGGTGGTGGTGAAGTGGGGGAGATCATGGTGGTGGCACCTGCCTGCTGCCCACCGTACGGCCCTGATGTCCCCTAGAGCAGCTGTCGCAGAGGGAGGGTGTCGCAGAGCACTCAGGTGCCCTGCTCCTGAAAGCAGAAATGGCTCGGGAGGGACCCCTAGTGGTGGGAAGGGGGAGGCTCAGCTGTCAGTCACCAGGGCTGCGCAGGTGCTGGTTGCTAGGGCAACCAGTGAAACCAGCTGAAAGGAAGGGGCAAGGCTTATCCCTTCTTAAGCCCAGGCAGGAGGCCAGGAGGGCAGCTCTCCTCTGGCAGCCGAGGGAGGAGGAACTCAGTTAGTACAGATGAAGGGGAGAACTCTGATGGTGGGAACATCCCCTGGTTGCTGCTGGGGTTGGGGTGCTCTCTCTCTGGTAGGGATTGAATCTTGTTTGACTGGACAGTCTAGCTTTTATGTTGTAGCCCAGGGGCTTTGTGTTCTTGTGTTTACTGTTTTGACCAGAGGACTGGGTGAGGCTATTAAGGGCTGGAGAGGCCTCATGGGAGCTCCACAGTAGTGTGGGGACCCTGGCACCAGAGAGGGCGCAGTGTCTGGTGGGGAGCATTGACCCCAGCCCCAGAGCAAGAGGCGGGGCAGGGAGGAGACCCAGAAGTAAAGGAGAGGGCGAAGGCATAACAGGGCCCAGGTCAAACTATGTCAGTACCATGTGCGAGGCTTGGACTGTGGTGTAGGGAAGGAAAAGGAGCCACAGGTAGTGCCCCCTGGCACCAGGGCGCATAAAAATGGGCAGCCTCCCGCTTATTACATTGATCAATTAATCAATTAAGATCAAGGAGTGGCAGGAGAGTAAGCAAGCAGTTGGCCCATAACAGAAGGGTGGAGTCACTCCTAGAAAGGCTCCGATAGCAATACTCCTGTCACAGAGGGGGAGGTGGTAGCCAGGTAGGGAAGGAAGGCAGGGGGAGGAGAGACACATGGATGCAGGCCAGTTGGAGTGGGCCAGGCAGATGCGGAGTGGGGTGGGGGGAAAGGGGGCCAGGCGTGGAGTAGTGGGGGTGAGGGGTGGAGTGGGGCCAGATGCAGAGTGATGGGGGGGGCGGCTCACAGGGCCAGGTGTGGAATGGTGGGGGGGGAGTTGAGTCAGATGAGGAGCAGCTTGGAGAGAGTGGGGCTGGATGTGGAGCAGCATGCAGGGTAATATGTGGTGCTATTCCAAGCCCCCCACCCCCCCCGTCAATCTTGATGGGCAATTTGCTAATACAGATAGATAGATAGATAGGTAGATAGATATCACAATCAATGAATAGATATGAAAGATATATAATGATGCCTAAAGATACAATGAAATTACAGTTCTTGCCCTAGTTTTATAAAAAGATGAAAGGTAGCTAGTATAGACAAACAAAGCATGATATTAGGAGAATGAAATAAGATTTAAAAAATGTGCATAATCAATAGGAATACTGTCAGACCTGCCACTTCTTGCTCTTCACTATTAAATAATCCCTGAATAATAGAGACATCCAGGTCTTTATATAAAATATAGAACTGGTAGTGTGGTCTCTGGGGCCTTATGGGTAGCACAGCCTGTCAGGTATGTAGTCCCTCCCCTCAACTCATCTGCCATGACTTTGATGTTAAGTTATCAAGAGAAGGGGTTCAGTGGAAATCTTTTCGGAAGGGATCCCCAACAATAGCGGTACTCATGGTCACTCGTCGCAGTGTTCCATGGGGCTCCACCTCCTCTACACCCCATCCACTCGCCAACTGGATTGGTGATGGTTGTTTCTACCCCACGGGGCTTGCTTGTTGCCTGCTTCAGGTGGAGCTCCACACATCCAAGTGGGGGCTCAGTTGACTTGAGTACTTCTGATCTCGATGCCTCAATTTCTTTCTCTCTCTAGCTCCTTGATTTTCCTTTTTTCACCCCCTCTTTCTTCCTATTTTTTTGTTTTAAATAAGAGGAAATATTCTTCTGGGGAGAGGAGGGATGTGGAGCTGCCTCCTTTTCCCCAGCCTCCTTCAGGGGGCTCAAACGTGGCCCCTTCTCTGCCTCCTGAAGGGAGCTCAGATGCTTCCCTCAGTCTGCCTGCTGCAGGGAGCTGCAGTGCTTCCCTTGCTCTGTCTCCTACAGGGGGACTAAGTGCTCCCCTGGCCTCCTTCTGGCAGGGGGATTGAAGATTTCCCCTTTCCTGCTTGCTGGTGCTGCTCCGGCTGTGCCGCTTCTCTTTGCTCTGGCAGCCTCAGCACTTCTGGGGTGCTGCACACCTCCTCCCTCTTCCTCCAGCTCCTCCTCACTGCAGGGACCTCTGGGGCTTTTAAACTTCTGCGCATTGGTCCAGCTGTTCCCTGCACAGGGAATAGCTGATTAAATATCTGGCATAACGCCGGCTCATGCGGCTGTGGCTGCATTCCGGGTTCCTGTGCTGCCAGACTGAAGGGGGGTAAATTTTCCCCATGGGGGGCCTGTTCCAGGGTTTTGGGACCCATGGAGCCCACCTCCACCCCTTTGAACCCCTGTGGGGGCATGTCACCACCACAGACCTCTCCCCTTAAGTCACCTTTTGGTGTCTGGGCTTTGTGTGCGGCGCTCTGTACCGCCCGATACTCTTCTTCATGAATGTGTCCTGGCTCCTCTTCTGACTGGTTTGGACTTATCCATCTGGACAGAAAATCAGCCACAAAGTTATCTTTGCCTGGGTGGTGTATCACTGTACACTTGAAAGGCTGTAACGCCAAGGCCCAGTGATTGATTCGGGCATTTACACTTTGTTTTTGAGTTAACCACTGTAGTGGGGTGTGATCTGTCACTAGTATGAATTCTGTCCCCATTAGGTAGTAGTTGAAGTACTCTATTGCCCAGTGTATTGCCAGGCACTCCCTCTCAACCATGGCATACCTGGTCTCAGTATGGCTGAACTTCCAACTGGTGAAGGTGATCAGGTGCTCTTTTTCCCCACATCTCTGCAGCAATACCACCCCAGGGCATGGCCAGATGCATCTGTCTGTAAAATAAAAGGGGCATCAAAATTAGGGGTGTGCATGATGACATCATGGTGCATTGCCTCTTTCAGGTCTTTGAAGCTCCTCTTCATATCTGGGGACCATTTCAGTGGTGCTGCGGGGGCTCCGGCCAACGCATCCTTGAGGCTTGCAGAGAGGCTTGCAAAGTGCGGTATAAACCGTTGATAACAATTAATGAGCCCCAAGAAGGAATGCAGTTGTTTGTGAGTACGCAGTTACTGGAATTGTTTTATGGCTTCAATCTTATCGGTCAGGGGACGTATCGTGCCTTGGCCTACCCGAAAACCTAAGTGTGCCATCTCTCATCCCGCTAACTTGCATTTTTGGGGGTTGGCGGTTAGACCTGCTGTTCGGAGTTCTTCCAGGACTGCTTTGAGGGCTTTGAGGTGTTGGTGCCAAGTGGGAGTAAATATAATGATATCATCAATATACGCTGCCACATACAATGCTTGTGGTGCCAGCAAGGTATCTATCAGCCTCTGGAAAGTGGCGGCTGCACTGTTGAGGCCAAAGGGCATCTGTATGAATTCAAATAAACCCCAAGGGGTTCTGAAATCATTTTTAGCACAATCTGTTGGGTGCCTAGGGAACTATACCCTTTGGCCAGGTCGAGAGTAGAGATGTACTGCACTTCACCAATTCTCTCGATGAGTTGGGTGATGTGCGGCATCAGGAATATGTCAAAAGTAGTCAGGGCATTTAACTTTCTAAAATCTATACATCTGTGCAGAGACCCATTGGGTTTGGCCACTGGCATAATGGGGCTATGCCATGGGCTTCAGGAGGGTCGAATAATCCCCTGCACCCGCATCTTCTCTATCTCCTGATGTATTTCCTGCTACCAGTGCTAAGGTATTGGCCACTACCTTTCCCTGACCAGCGCACCGGGAGATGTTTTGATCTCATGTTCAATCACTGTTACTCTCCCCAGAGTTTCTTGGAACACTGCCCGGAAATCCTTTATCAGGGCTAACAGCTCCCGTTGTTGCTGGCTATCCAGTTCTTTGCCCATCTGCACAGGTTCTTCTCCTGAACTTCATCACCAGAAGCAAGCTTCCTATGCCCCAAAGCAGATTGAATAGATCCAGACCATGCCCAGACAAAAAATGTAATACCTATCAATGTATCTCCACCACTCCCACAATAACTACACCCACAACAGAACTGTTACCATTCCTGGATCTTACACCTGCACCTCCAGAAATGTCATATATCTCATTAAGTGCACCAAATGCCCTGATAGAAATTATGAAGGAGAAACGAAACATAAATTACATACCAGCATGAACACATGCCAAAAATCTATCAAAGACAAAAATAGCCAATTACCTGTTGGTGTCCACTTGTCACAAGACAACCATACTCTCTCCAATCTCTCAGTTCTAAAACTCAAAGAGAATTTACAAAACACCTTTCATAGATGACCCTGTGAACTTCTCTTCATAAATCTACTGGATACAAAAAATCATGGTCTAAATATAGACACTGGATTTATGGCACATTATAGGCTTGCCACCTGATAACCCCAGATCTGTATTTTGCATTTTGGCTTCTATTTTACCTAGAAAAGCACACAAATACCAACAGACTTTTCCTATGCCCGAAGATGGGTGTTTGTGCCTGAAAGCTTACAAAGAACAATTTTTCCAACTATTTAGTTGGCCTAATAAAAGATATCACTTCTACCCAAAGAGCCCAGACCAATGTGGCTACAACCAACAAACCTAATGCATGGAAAATTTATCAAATTCTTTTAAAAGTGCCCACCTTATTGATAAGAGCCTGTATTTACATTTTGGACCCTGAAACAGATATTTGAAATGTCAAGTTTTATGGGAGAGCTATGTAAAACCATGGCATTTTTAGCATATTCTTAATAGTTTATCCCTATGTAGGGCTGTCTACCTTTCACATTCTCAGATTCATTTCCAAATATTAAAAATATAATCTTCCTTGCACTCAGGAGAGATGAGTTATTGACTTCATTTTACATGTGGAGAGCTTTGGACTTTGGTACTGAACTCTTCTCTCTTTAGAAAGGAGTGTGCAAATACTGAAACAATACCTCACACTCAGTTCACTCATATTTAAAAGTGTTTTTATTATTGCTTCAAATAGTATTTGCCACAAGTAAAGTAATGAAATAGAGTCTGGATTATTAAAGAAGAGTAATACAAGTGAATAACTGATATTAATTGCACAACATCATGGTACTCAACGTGAGTAATTTTAACTACGAATAAATATACATATCATTTAAACATGGATAAGGCCTCTGAATGTATTGATAATACTATAGGTTCTTTGCCACCTGATCAGCCTTTGCTACTGTCAGCAGATTTCAGGCAGCACCATTAGCTTTTGCCTTGGTGGCAATGACTGGGCTCCAGCAGCAGCAAGGGTTGATCAGGCGATCTCCAGATCAGCTCACTGTTGCCCCCTGGCTACAACGTGTGCCTCTGTGGCCACTTTATCATGCTCCACCCAGGTAGCTGTTTATGTGTAGACAGCCCCATAATGATTTATTTTTGTAGGGCTACAAACTTTGCCAAAAACTGCTATAAAAATAATGTGTGTTGGGACTGAGAGTCCCAGCAGATTGGTAGTAGGACAGCCTAGTAACATGGACTGCCATGCTGCTTCTTCATGGGAAGCAGAAATTTTGCCTATCTTCAATGAGGTATTTGTAAGAAGCAGCATATTTCCTCCTTTTAAATCTTTTGTACACTTCTCTGTCCTTTTGGTAACTATCAATGGGAGAATGCTCTGAGCTCAGACACACAAATGACTTCACAGGGTGCATGGTAGGTGTCCTCAGACCCAAATTCAACACATAAGTCAAATGAACTTCTCATATTAGGAAGCACTAAGCTCAGAAATATTTCCAAGATTCACTCTGGTTTCTGCCATTGCAGTCAATTTCCCCTTGCTTCTAGCTCTGTACTACCTACAGTGTGTTTCAGCCTCAGGGTGCCAGTAGAGTAGAGGAGAGCACAACTCCCTGTCCTCTGCAGTAAGTAATGGGAGAACAATCCTGCCCCTGGTCAGAGCTCTTGCACCTCTTTAAATCTGCAAACACCAGCTCCTGCCATGTATTAACTACAACTGAAATGGTCTGCAGCAGTTTTTTTTGTCTTAGTTCACTGCTCTAATGCTGCTTCAAGGAAAGCTTGGCCAAAGGCATTCATGAATATCGAAAGGCAGAAATGTGCCTATTTATCTTCTCTTTGCCTCTTCTTTTCCCTTTTTCTGTCCTGTTCAGACGCTGTCCAGTTTCACTCTTGGCTTTTACTTTTCCTCTTAGCCTTGCTTAAGTTTCCTTTGTTTTTATTTTATTCTCTGCAACTTAGTTCAGCATTCTCTTTGTTGATCCCATTCATCTAACTATTTTTGTCTTTTATCATATTGTGGGTGCCTTCCAACCATTTCAGTGATGTCTTGCCTTGAAATTACTGTACAGTTTACTTTTTGGAATTAGAATTGCTAAAGTTAGATGTACATATAGCAGGTTTAAAAAAATATCCCTAGTGTTACTTAAATGCTGTTTTCAATCTCTAAGTGAAGGATGTATCATGGAAATAAAAATATTCCAATACTTCTTCAATAGTACATTTTGAACCAAGAGTAACTATTCTACAAAAATGTAAATTCTTTATAGTTCTAAAATTATTGACTTAGAGGTTCATAGTAAGGGATGAAAATTGTTTTGAGTTCTAGGTGTATAAAAAAAGTCTTAAGCCAATAAGTTCATCCTTTCTCATCTAAGCTAAAAATAAGCTATATTTTCTCATATGTGAGTAAAAAACCCTGATTGAAATCTAAGACCTAGAGTGCCAAATTTCAGCCTGCAGCACATTTTTACAACTGATTTATAAATCCCCTGAAGTCTACTTGCAAAAGGACTTTGTGGTCTGCAGTATCCTCTTTTTTTTCTCCTTGAATTATTTTGTATCCGATTTAGACACTTACCATTTCCAACTGGGGATTTTGCATACAAATTTTGCACTCCTTTGAAACCTCCTTTTCCACAATGCATATTTCATGACTTTCTTATTCTCAAAACCCCAAGCCTTCTTCACACAAATTCCTGAACCCAAACTAGGAACCTCTGTGGTATACTTATCAAATATGAGATAGTGTCTTCTAAAAGAACTGTCCCTGGCTTTAATGAGTGATCTAGTAGGAAAAAAGAAAACTTTGAAGAATATTCAGAAATATTGGTGTACAGTAACGCAATGATTCTGATAGAGCAGACTGAAACTACAACATTATTTTAACTGTTGGGGGATGATTTCAGATTTAGCAATTTCTTAATAAGATCATTTTTATCCCTGATGTGACATCAGTGACATCAATTTAATTAATCCTAGGAATGAAAGTAAGAAAGGGAACATTGATCTTGCTTGTGAAAGGAAGGATGGATCAGCAGGTAGGGTGCTGGTTATAGATTTAAGAAAGCTCCCTTCCCCCTCATTAATTCTTGTCTGACCTTGACAAGTCACTGAGGAACAGATCCTCACCGATATTTAGGTCCCTAACTCTCACTGAAATTAATGGCAGTTACATGCTTAAATATATTTAGATATTTGGGTCTTAGTCTTTCAGTGGCTCAGCTCCCTGTCTGTGAAATGTGGTTAATATATTTCCTTGCTTCAAATGGGTATTGGAGTATAAATATATTAAAACTGGTGAGGTGAATAGTATGGTGACTGGGGGCATATATTTAAAATGATAGATCTTTCTTCCATCGGAGTAGATGGATGATTTTCCTTTGATTACATTGGAGCGCAAATTAAAATGAGTTTATAGCTCTATGCTTTAGAACCTGGAAGATACATATTGTCTACTCATTTTATAACCTTTCCTCATAGTATGGGGACCTGTGCTCAGGGAAACCCCAGGGTCAAAACAGATGGTTGACTTTTCAGCTTGATTTATGTCAAAGCCCAAATGAGGACGCTCTAACCCTTCCACTCACAAGTTTTCCTACCTCACTGTTTTATGACTTTTCAGGTAGCTGAATTGGTAAATAGGATAAATACTTAGAGTGAAAAGGCTGTTGTAAGTGAATAACAATGCCATTCCATACTCATTGTTTCACCTTAATTGCCTCATCAAATCACACAGTTCACAAGTAAAAATTCAGCATTCCTATCTTCCGGTGTGGTAAAGTTTGATTAGAATTTGAAAGACAGGGTGTTCTTTCTTTGTACTTAGTAAGATGTTACCAGTTAAGTAAAGGAGCCAAACATTGCCCTAAGTTAAGCCAACACCTTCTGTGGAACTAAAGGCAGAATTTGAACACAACAGAGTAGGAGTGATAACAAAGACAACATCTATTAGC
The DNA here is from genome assembly GCF_001723895.1 of Crocodylus porosus. NCBI lineage: Eukaryota > Metazoa > Chordata > Crocodylia > Crocodylidae > Crocodylus > Crocodylus porosus. The sequence goes on from NW_017728918.1 coordinate 38,033,506, forward strand.
TGTTCCATGGATGGTGTGGGAGCTGAAAACAATCCAGATCACTCTCCCAGAGCTACAGCAGTTTTGTAGGACTGAAATAGTAAACATCTGTTTTTCCAGTAATTTTACTCAATATTTATTATCTGAATAGAGATAAGCAACTGATCTGCTATACCAGAAGATACTATATACAGTCAATTTTAACACTGTAAAACTGAAGTAATTATACTATTTAAATTCTTTTCAGTGATTCAATATTGATACTTTTGGTCCTGATATAGTCTGAAGCAGTAACATAAAATGGGAAATGAGCAGACATTCAAAGTGAAGAGCTGAGTGTTATCCTGTGTATCCAGATTTATGAATACAAAATTAGACAGTCATCCACTACATGGGCACTACAGCTCCAGCACAGGTGGTGTTCAGCTGCAAGTTAATTCCTCTAAGAATCCTTGTGCTTTCCAGCAGGAAAGACTTCTGGAAATGAGCTGTCTGTCAACAACCTCTTCCTTGGATCTCTGGTTTTTGAAAGAAGTAGAGCAATGTGTAGCTTCTTTCTACATAGCCATGCTGCTGTGGAGGGAATATTAGGCTTCCAGTCATCCACCTGGAAACCCCTAATGCTGTGGATAAGAATGAAGCCGTCATTTTCCTCCCCATGAATATACTGAGAGCATGATCCAAAACCTTGGAAAGCATCAGTGCCACATCAGAGTCAATAGTAGGCCTTTGCCTCAGCTTCTTGTTCAACCTAAAAACCATTTCATTCTGAATATCTACTCATTTCCCATTTGCTGCTACTGTTAATTACAATCTAGTACAGTCTACTAAAAATAAAGTGATTTCTTAACTGAACATGAGCTTTAGTTCCCAGAGACTTTGGGCTAGATCCTATTCGACACTTTGGGGACTTAGGTGTGCATACTAAAAATTGTTAATTGAAAAGGAGGAGTGGGGTATGATGGCATTATGTGATGAAAGTAGATTCATTAATAGATTTTCAGGATTTAAACAGATTGGGATAGAATAGCACTTAAACACCTAAACAGACTTAGAAACCCAATAGGTGGAATAAAATCTGACCTTTTGTGACTAATCCAACACTCAGTGATGGATGAAAGTTTGGCATTCGTGGAAGCTGGATATTGCCTGTATATTACTGTGATACATATCCGTGAAACTTAACACAAATAGATAGATAGCACAGTCCTGGTTGTGAGATAGATTCTACTATCCCATATATTAGAGACTGGAAAAAAAACACTTTGGTGCTTTAGGCTATTTACCTGGTAATGAGAAAAAAAATGTTCCTTGTCTATGTTCTATACTTTGTTTAGTTACTTTAGGAGTCCCTAATGTAGGCATTTCATTATTCTCTCCGCATAACTGTTTCTCAGTTTAATAGATCTCCCATCGTCATGATTTTCCTAAAATTCAGTTTAATTCCATGACTCCAAGTTAAAACCCTTTAAACAAATATAAATAACTCTTTCCTTTCAGACACCATATTTTAAAAAAAATAATATCATCTATGCATCATGCCTCCTATAAATCAATGCAGAGGTAAACTACATAATTTGCTATTACCTATGTCCCCTAGAGTCTTTTTTCTTTCTGGTATTTTTCAGCCCCTGTATGCTGTTCTCTAGACAAATTTGTTATAGATACACTCATTAAACACCAAGGAAGATACTAGACACACTGAGGAAGATAATCATTTTTTAAATGTAGGGTTGGATGATGCAAAAATTCCTAAAATTTAAACCCTCAGCACACCCAGGTTGGATATAAAATGTCCCTGTGCAAGTCATAGAGTGGCTGTGAAGCACTCCAAGGTGGCTACTGCAAAACCAGGTGGCTTAACTCTGCCATTATGCAGGAGGGTATGTGCTGCAGCAGATAGCAGACCCTCTGTCTTCCCCTCAGACCAGCTCAGCTCTCTTTTGTTCTGCATACAGAAAACTGCTGCAGAGCTCTGCTTTGTGCCAGAAGAAATCATCTCTTCACCACTGCAGAATAAATTTACACTAGTTCTGTCTCCAAAGGATGCTCTTTGCCATAAAAGATTGGGCGGAATTTGTCCTTTAGTATTCTGGGAGACCCCTTAGTCGATTGTTGAAACACAGACAATTAATAGTCACCAGGTCTTTTTATTCTATTATGCGAGATGCTGACGGTTAATTTATGAACTAGGAAGACAACAGCTGTGATACATAAACTTGGTCTAGCAAATAATAAATGATTAAATGTAAATATGTTTCACATTTTCTAAAGTAAGAATATTTCTGTGGGCTGTATATTAGCTTGAAAAGAAAAGGAGGGAAATCTACATGATATACACTAAGCCATTTCCTATGTTAGGGATGAAGATAAGTGCACCAGTGGGGTAGGGCATTCTGTCAATTCTAACAATGCATTGAAAAAAGAAACAGCACCAACCCCTTCATCTCTGAATATTAAACAAATGGATGTGGACATTGGCTTAATTCTTAACCTCTTATACCAGTTGCATGTTGATGTAACTCTACTGAATGTGTTTTTTACATTTTAAAATAGTTTAAATAAGACGGTCAGGTCCATTAGGTTTAAATATGCAGTGATATACATTTAGCACATTTTCCATTAAAGAAAGTTTTTGAATGGCAAGAACATTTAACTTGAGAAATGGTTTGCATAACTGCTAGAGCAGGGTGTGTTCAGAGACAGATCAGGAATGGTCAGGGCTTTTGTGAGAATGAAGAATTTTTGCATGAGCAAAGGAAATAGCTAGGGTGCTCCTTGATCTCATGCTTCTCTTCTGTATTCTATGAATGAATGGCTTTTCTCCTGTGACTCTTTTAAAAGGTTCATAAGAGAAAACAACTCCCCCCTGCAAAATTCAGGTCTGCCTCCTGGGCCCTTGACACCCTCCAAAGTGCAACTGTAGATCTGCTTGTAAAAAAACACTGAAAAATATTTTTATATAGAAAAATACTTTGCCCCTTTTCTTAGATTCCAGATTGATTGTGCCCAGTCATGCCTCCTCCTCCTTACTCTTCCTCTTCTTATGAAAATATATAATATGGTTACATATAAAGTATAATAATAATAATAAGCTCACTAACTTTTTAAATTCAAAATAAGAAGTTTTTGGAAGTTATGGGCAATGGAAAAAAAAGGGTTGCATCTACTTTGTTGCTACTACTCCTACTCTAATTCTATGAGCACTAGGTATTAGAACTCTGGAACTTTAAGCATGTAGAGGAGACTGTATGTTCATTGGTAATAGTGATTATCAGGGATCTATAACCATTAGAGCTGAAATACATAATAGGATTTCAGAGGGATTTTTATAATGGTAAACATGTATACATATTAGAGGAAAAAGAGATAGAAACTGAAAATGTCTTACTTTCCTTTTCAAATTTGAAGGCATTCTGTTTGTGGGGTGATGAGCGTATAAAAATACCTGAATTATCCAGACACACGTATGAAGAGGGACAGAAGCATGTATGGTCAAGCAGGAGAAAGAGATACTGGCACAACAAATAATGGCATCTCACTGTGTAAGGACACCTTAAGGTCAGGTACAGACATCTGGGGGAAAAGAATCTGAAAGGAAGACTGCTCCTCAGTATTAATGATAAAAAAGAGACGTGATGGTTCACTGCAGACGTATTGTTGGTTAATCACTAAAGTCATTCTGAAGATGACTGGGAGGTAGAAGCACACTTTTCAACCATTTCTACTGCATATGCATTCAAACACCCTGCTTTAAAAGATATACTGTGTTGAAACTGACTGATACTAGAATATATGACCACCAATTCAGTTGTCTAGTAAAGGTAAAAAGGAAGAAACACACAAGGTGGAAGAATACAGAATGAGACTACCTAATATTCTTCAATACGACTTACAAAACATTACTGTTCAGTGTATTTTGGTGACAGTCTAGAGCAGAGGCTTCATTCCTTAACACTCTTCAGCATCAGCAATCAGGACTTACCACTCTTCAGCATTAGCAATCATTGAGAAATGGCACAATCTGCTGGCTGGGCATAGATTTTTACAGGCAATTTTTGCCGGAGTGATTAATTAGACTGTCAGTCGCATAAAGTCCAAAAGAGCTCCTAGGTCAGCCCACTCAATTTGAAAGCAGTACTGCAAAATTCTTCCCCCATCCTACTGGCATCAACTCAGTATCCTGCAGCTCTGCATCTAGCTGGTTGTTTCAGCTACAAATTGAGAGACCGGGGAGGCAGAGGCATTTGCTGTTTATTTGCAAAATAAAGTAGATATTAAAATGAATGCCATCTGTGTATTGCTGGCATTTCAGCTGTGTTTTCTCATCACCTATCTCAGCAGCTACCTATAGATACCTAATGATACAGGGATAGAATCTGAGGCATGTAGGTGTTTGTGCTTGAAGACACTGGGAGCAGCACTGTGGAGGAGAAGCTGCCATGATTCAGCAGCTGCCATAATGGATTAAAAGAAAGGAAAGAGTTTTAAGGTATTTCTTTTCTTATCTTTACACTTTCATAGAGGTGGGTTAGGACTATTTGATGATATTGTTGGTGTTGGCACTGGCTTTATCACCCAGATACCTTGTTCCAGGTAGACCCAAACCCTCAGTCTGGCCACGACTTCTCCATTTGATATTAGGTGAATTGTACTGATACACAGTAATAGCAGATAAGAATAATATGGGTAAGGCAAACTATTTTATATCTACCAGTCCTAGGGCTGTCACAGAGGGAAGGTACATCTGGCCAGTACGTGAGCTTCAACCTGTGGTTCTTTCTTGAATGCCAGATGTCAGGAGCCTGGATGTTAAAGAGCTGAGGCCCATCCCCCAGTGGGGTGGGTGAGACAGCCTGGTGCTGTGCCCTCTGTCTTTGGTGGCCTCAGGTTTCCTTTCTGGGGACTCTTTACCACTCTGAAATCCATCCTTTTGTATTTTTTCTCTCCTCTAATGACTCTTCATTCCTGGGCATTGTTGATTGGTTTCTCTGTGGTCATCATACTGTCCACATTCTGTTCCATCACATATTTCTTTGTTCCAACAAACCCATCACACGCACACATCTTAATCTGGTCATTTACCATGCGTCCTATTTGTTCTGCTCACCAAAACGAGAAACCCCCCAGGGCTCTGCAGTTGGGCACTGTGCCCTGGCACCACTGTTGCAGAGTCCCTTATCTCTGTTTGGGTACATCATTCAAGTTATGGAACAGTGTGGTACATGTCTTCAATTTCCCAGCCTGTGTGTCTGATGGCTTTGGACACAGTGGGCCTTGAGTGAAACTTGTCATGAACAGGCTTTTAGAAACCAATTAACCTTTGCTGTTGTCCCGAACTATTGTTTTAATACAATATCTACTTCACCAGAAGCCAATTTCCAAAAGCAAACCTCAAAATATCATTTTCTAGCCATCAGCTGGTACCAAAAGAGTAAAAAACGTCTGTCAGGGCACCTCTACATGTGTAGGTAAAGGGACCTCATGACGTGCAGGATTTGCAGCAGGAGCAGTGCTCTCCCTGCTGCTGCTGCTGTGAGCCCCACAGTTGATGCTGCTGCCCCCACTGCAAACCCCACAGTTAATGAGGCTTGCAGTGGCTGCAACATTTCCTTTGCTACAAGCCTCACAGTGGGAACAGCACTGGGAATGCTGCTGCCACTGAAAACCTTGTTAGCTGTAGGGCTGGCAGTGGGTGGTGGACTCTTGTAGCTGGGAGCCCCTCAATAGATGGGGCTTCCAGCCACAGGTGGCCACTTGGCCACCTGTTCAATTAATGGTGTGCTTAGAACAAGCTACACAGCTATTACACAGTTGCTGGGGTTTTAGTTGTAGCCATGTTGGTCTAAGGACATAGGCAGACAAAGTTCTTTGAATAGATGTGATATCTTTTATTAAACCAATTGAGTAGTTGGAAAAAAGTTCTTCGCAATCACCCTTCTTCAGACATAGGAAGTCTCTGCTGTTCTGTGACTCAAAGGAATGAGAGAAGCTAAGAGTGTCACAGGGTATCAGTGAGAATGTAAAATGGTAAAAATTAGGCAAACAAAAGGTTAAAGCAGAGAGGGATGAATAAAAGCAGGGGGAAAGAAAGCCAAAGGTGAGTAAGGGAGACTCTTTGGTGGTAGTAATTCAAGGTGGAAAAGAGGATGTCAGTTGAAAAGGAAATAGCTGGAAATTAGGGAGACAAAGGGCATAAAAGTGTGTGCATGTGGGGGGAAGACAAGGGGAGAAAGAAAAATGAAAAAAGTCAGGTCTGGCAGATATCTGGAAAAACAGATATCAGGAAGGTTGTAATGTGTCATAAATCTAATATTTATACTGAGTCCATGATCTTTTGTACCCAGTAGATTTATGAAGTGAAGTTTGTAGGCTCATCTATGAAAGGTGTTTGTAAGTTCCCTTTGAGGATTAGAACTGAGAGATCGGAGAGGGAGTGATTGTCTTGTGAGAAGTGTGCTCCCACAGGTAGTTGGGTATTATTGTCATTGATAGATTTTTAGGTGTGCCTTCATTTTAATGCACAGTTGTTGTTTGATTTCTCCTACATATTTTCCATCAGGGCATTTGGCACACTACATGAGATATATAACATTTCTGGAGGTGCAGGTGTAAGATACAGGAATGATTCTCCAGGTACCTGCCGGCTGAGTTTGCACTGGCATGCTGAGTACCATTTTGTTTTGCCTGCCTCTGATGCCTCTTCTTTAGCTTATCATTGATCCATAGTTTCATAGTTTCATGGCTGGGAGGGTCGGAAGGGACCTGAGCAGATCACCAAGTCCGACCCCCTGCCACGGCAGGAAAGAGTACTGGGGTCAAATGACCCCAGCAAGGTGTCTATCTAGCCTCCTTTTAAAGACCTCCCAGGGTAGAAGCCAGCACCACTTCCCTTGGAAGTTAGTTCCAGATCCTAGCCACCCTGACTGTGAAGTAGCACCTCCTGATGTCTAGTATGAATCTATCCTCTGCCAGCTTGCAATGGTTATTCCTTGTTAATCCCAGTAGTGCTCAGGGGAACAGGGACTCTCCCAATGCCTGCTGGTCTCCATTGGCCAGTTTGTAGATGACCACCAGATCCCCTCTAAGTCTTCTCTTGTGGAGGCTGAACTGGTCCCATAGCCTCTCCTTGTAGGGCCTGCCCTGCTGTCCCCTGATCATGCGAGTGGCCCTCCTCTGGACCATCTCCATATTGTCGACATCCCTCTTGAAGTGCGGTGCCCAGAACTGGATGCAGTACTCCAAATGCAGCCTGACCAGTGTCGCATAGAGGGGGAGGATCACCTCCTTGGACCTGCTCGAGGTGCATCTGTGGACGCATGACAAGGTGCGGTTGGCCTTCCTGACCACATTGCCACACTGTCAGCTCATGTTCATTTTGGCAGGGGCCGAAAGACTTGAAGCCTCTCCATTTCAAAGCAATATAGGCCCTGCTTCATGGTGACTTTTTACTGACAGTGGTCCAAAGTGACTGATTTCCATCACTGGCCATTGATGCACAGCTCAGGAGGGTTTTTCTTGCAGACATCAACAAAACATAGTTTGGGCCATCCGAGTTGATGCGTGCCAGTGGCCAGCTCAGAGTAGAGTATGTCCTTGGGGATTTGGACATCGCTTATATGATTCACACATCCTAACCAATGGAGGCATCTCTGTCTTAAGAGCACAAACATATTGGGTATCTTGGCCTGTTTCAAAACAGCAGAATGGGCCAAGTTGGAGATTTTGTCATGCTATATTATTCCCAGGATTCAGTGGGGACATTGAAGATGAAAACTGTTCAGTTTCTTTCTTCCTTAGCATAAGGAATAATCCATGTTTTGCTGCTGTACAATAGATAGCAAAATACACAAGTACTGTCAGTGGACATCTTTGTGGACAGGGTGAGTGGTCTGTTTTTCCAAACTCTCTTCTGAAGCTTAGCCATGGCATTGCTTGCCTTTCCAATGTGAGCATTAATTTTGGCTTCCAAGCCAAGTTGCTGTGAGACACTGAAGCCCATGTAAGTGAATTTTTGAACCACATCCAGACTTTTGTCATTTATTCTAACTATGGGAGGGCAGTCAACTTACTGACCCATGACTACAGTCTGCTTTAGGCTAATGATCAGACCAAAATTATTACAACCATGAGAAAGGCGATTTATAAGACTTTGCAGTCCTGCTTCTGAATGACTAACAATTGCTGCATCATCAGCAAAGAGCATTTCATGGAAAAGGACTTCTTGGGTTTTTGTTTTCGCTTTGAGATGAGCAAGTTTAAAGAGTTTCCCATCAGATCTGGTCTGAAAGTATACTCTGTATGAACAAGTGGATGCATATTTGAGTAGGACAGCAAATAACATCCCCCCAAAATTCCAGTTAGGATACAACCTTGTTTGATACCACTCTTGATTTGAATTTCTTCCAGATGTGACCCTTTGAAGGTATTTCCCACTGAAGACCCATTAAGGGATGATTAACAGGTTAATGTGTAATATGAGCAGGGGGCCTCAGGTTAAGACTGGGAGCATTTCTCTATGAGTCCCTGGGAAGGAAGACTTCCTCTGAGTAGTAGTTTGGTTTGAAGCTTGCCTGAGATTTCTTTTTTTTTGGGGGGGGGGTATGGGGAGGTGGGGGGTGTGAAGTGAGGAAGGGTTGGAGAGGGGGTGAGGAAAATTGACTGACTTCTGAATTAGCTTGTTTTAAAATAAGGGAACATGCTTTGGGTAGTATTGTGCAAGATAAGTAGAAAAATGTTTAGGTTGCTCAGACTACTGCGTATTTTGAGGTTGGCAAACTCCCTTGCCAAACGAGTTGTTGATGACCTGTGTTAGAAAAGGTACCAGGTGTTCTCTGCTTTCTTTTATCATCCAAAAACTTCCAAGGGCGGAGGTTGTAATGGGTGGTGCTGTCAGTGACTTCTCTCTTGCAATGCACAATTAAAAGAAAACATTCTTCACATCTATTTTTAAGACTCAAGAATGTCTTTAAATTAGTCATTAGTACTTCATATGCATAAACATTTTCCCAATAAGCTCTATAACATCGTCTTTAATACCTATTTAGTTTGGAAAGGACAAGTATATTATTTCTAATTTTAATGCTAGATTCAAGTGCAGTGCCTGGTGACTAATCCAGCTGGGGTGCATAAATTAATAACTTTAAACTATTTGAAATATCATCCTTATTGTTTATGAAATCAAATATATTCTTAGAATTGTATACTTTCCAGTGTCTAGCAATCTAGATGAAGAATTTGAAGAATTAAACATTTTATAGATTTTTTCAGTATATTAAAACAATAATCTCAGCATGTGTGTGTGGATGTGGGTGGGTGGGGTGTTTAGGATGTACTACAAAGCTACAGGCAATGCCTCCTAAATAAGAAGGAAAAATTACCTTTGGGGAGATACAACCGATAGAACTACCCTATTACGCTGCATGAAATCCCAAGCAGATTTATCAGATTATTTTCTGCAACTGAGAAGGTTCATTAGATATTAACAAAGTAGTGAAACTTCAAAAAATACTTAGCAAAGTAATTACTCAGACCACAGATTTGGAAGAAAACATTTGAAATTGAAGATAGAACACACATGCTTATGTGCTGCTATAAAATTAAGATGCTTAGTCTGCATTTGAATGCTATCTGAAACATGTAATGTTTCATTTTTAATGTGTTAATTATAAAAGGGGTATATTTCTTAATTAGGTTTAGTATAGACATTCATTTGATAAGGAATTCCATGCTATTCATACCAAGTATAAAAATATGAAATAATTTCTCCATTTTAGCCTTAAAGTATAGACTACTTTAAAATATGCGGAAAAAACTCACATCAGATACATTTTCTTTTAATAGGGGATTGGATCATTTCTATATAGTGCAAGTTACAATTAATTTATATTCTTCTTTCATTTTTACACTAGATGGCACTGTGGGAGTAATGATCGCTGCCTACAGAGATTGGTATAAATCTCTTATATTCTACCACACTTAGTACAAAACAGGTTTTTTTTGTCTCCCACTGGTTTCACCAGTTTAATTCTGTCATACTATGAGTCAGATTTTCCAGCCATGCTTGCCACTTGCAGTGATGGATACACTGAAAATGCTGACATCAAGTAGTTAATTTAGTTCATTTTATAGAAAAGGTAATCTTTGATATTATTTGTTAGTAGAACATACTTCCCTCTAGCAACTTTTCTGTCATAATATTTACCTGCACTTCATCAGCTCTCATGTTTGCTACCCAGATCAGATTGCCTTACAACTACACAATTGCTAAGGCTGCACACATTGTTCATAAAGAAACTGAAATCTGGTCCTGTTTTATATATATTTCAGTGAGAACAGACCAGATCAGAGGTCCCTTAACAGTATAGAATACAGCCTATCTATACATAAGCACATATGTATACATGTGCATGTGTGTGTGTAGGTGTGTGTGTGTACAAGGTGGAATGAGGGAGAACCCAGCAACCTCTTGGTTCCTCTTTAACTTAAAATTATTAAAACATGGTAAGTATGTTAAAATAGTATTAGCAGTCCCATCCTTATTATCTAAATTAAGTCTGTATCAGATATGTTCAACTGAAGAATGAAAAAATATTTCCCAAACTGCCAGTCATCCAAACTCACCCTGGGCTCTGAGAGCCAAGCTGCATCTTTCTACATCACACAACATAGATTTCATAGACATTAGGGCTGAAGGGACCTTGGAAGATCATGGAATCCAGTCCCCCGCCCAAAGGGCAGGAAGTCAGCTGGGGTCATAGGATCCCAGCAAGATAAACATCCAATTTACGCTTAAAGGTGTTCATTGTAAGTGCTTGAAGCACCTCCGATGGCAGGCTGTTCCAGACCTTGGGGGCTCGGACAGTAAAGAATTTCTTCCTTACGTCCAGCCTGAAAAGGTCTTGTCGTAGTTCATGATCGTTTGAGCTTGTCACCCCTTGGGGTGCTCTGGTGAACAAACATTCCCCCAGATACTGGTGGTCATCCCTGATAAACTTATAGGTGGCCATCAGGTC
>NW_017728918.1:38045429-38052929 GCF_001723895.1 Crocodylus porosus
CTGCTTCTGACTCCAATGTCCACATCATTAATGAAAATGTTGAACAATATGGGTTCAAGGACAGAGCCTTGAGGGACCCCACTGGTCACAGGACACCATGATGTCATGGTTCCATCAATTACTGGGTCCGACCACGGAGCTCCTCCTACTTATTTCCCAAGCTCCTTCCATTTGTGTACAGGCAAGCAAGTGTCTCCTTGGGGGCTCTTGCCTTGCCCACTGATTGTACCAGGGTGGGGCAGGAGTGGGCTCCCTTAAGTGCCTTGGCCTTCTGGCTTTGCAAGGGTTGCTCAGTGGGCCAGTAGTGGTGGTAGTCCCCCCATCCCCCAGAGGGCTTAGTTTAAAGCTGGGTGGAGTAGGTCAGCCAGTCTGGCTGAGAAGACCCTCCCCTCCAGGGGAGAGAGATGGAGGCCATCTCTTCCCAGCAGCTCACTGCCTGTCTCACCAAGGAGCAGGCTGTGATCATGGAAGCCAAAGCCTTCCCTATGACACCAGCACCCCAGTTTTTGGTTAACTACCTGGATCCTCCTCTCCCTCCTCAGCCCATACCCCGAGACTGGGAGGATCGAAGAGAACACCACCTGTGCCCCCAGACCGTTTAGCCTGCTCCCAAATCCCTGTAGCACCTCATGACATGACTGTGAGTGATCCGAGCCGTGTCATTGGTGCCCACATGAATAAGGAGCATGGGATAGTGGTCTGTGGGCTGGAGGAGCTTAGGGATCCTCTTTGAAATGTCCCAGATGCAGGCCTCTGGGAAGCAGCAGACTTCCCGGGCTAAGGGTTTGGGGCGGCAGATTACTCCCTCAGTCCCCCTCAGAATGGAGTCTCCCATGACAAACATTTTACATTTTGTCTTGGAGAGAGCGGGGGTGGTAGCTGCAGTTAAGCCTGTGTTGCTTGCGGGAGCTGGCAACTCAGCAGGCTCTGCTGGAGCAGAAAGAGGTGCATACCTGTTGCTAAGCTTTGGTGGGGCAAGGGCCTTGGTGCGGTGGGACTTAGTGCCCATGACCACCTTGGTCTATGCCCCTGACTGGACAGAGTGAGAGGTCCCGGAGTCCTCCTTTGTCTTAGAGGGAGACTGTGGTCTACCCTCCGGCTCCCATGGGAGAAGGGCCTGGCAGTAGGAGTCTATCTCCTGCTTACAGTCCTTGATGGCATGAAGTCTCTGGACTGTGGCCTGGAGCTCCTCCACCTGGTGTGCCAGAAACCCCAAAAGGGAGCAGACCCCACAAAGAGAGGTGGCAGAGCCTGAAAAAGGGATAGGCAGCCCCTGCAGCTGAGAGCCACAGGCTCCATCTGTGTGGAGCCTGGAAGCATGGGCTCCGTCTGGGTGGTGTCTCTGAGGTGCTGGGGGATGGGCTGCAGAGCCTGAGGGGACCCTCAGGGTGCAGCATGTGCCTATCCGTGTCATGCCCCTGGTAGGCTGGCTATGGCTGGGACTGTCTAGCTTGGGGGTTTGCAGGCAGGGTCTCAGGCCCTCCCGTGCACCCTCCTGTGTGAACTCCACGCTAACTCACACGCCGCCAGACAAGTGTGCCTGTTTGCGCAGCCTGTTTGTGCAGCTCCAGTCACGTGGCTCTCTGGGCGGCTGGGCGAAGTAGGGGCCTGGGCAGGGCGAAACCTGGCCCAGCTCCACTCAGCCACCTCCTCCCACTCACTGAGGAGTTAACCCCCTCTCGCCACGGGCCCTGCTTCCTCTGGCTGTTCTGGGGGTCAGCGGGGGGTTCCACAGCTGCTGGGGTGTCTCTGGGGGGCTTTGGGGGAGCAGCGGTGCAGTGGGCTTTCACCCGTACATCTGTTGCTGTTCTGGAGCCTAACTGGGGCTTTTTTGCTATTGGTGGGTCCTTTTAAACTGCGTACATGTGCAGTGGGCCTGCCATTGAGGAAGCTGCTCTTGGGCAAGGGGGGATCCTGCCCGGGATTTGGGGGGCCCTGCCCTACTGGAGGGGGATGAGTGATTACCCTTCCTACCTCTCTCTCTCCCTGGGGATCTGGGTCAAGTAGGGTCCTGGGCAGGGCGAGACCCGGCCCGGCTCCACTCAGCCACCTCCTGTCACTCACTAAGGGGTTAAGCCCCTCCCACCACAGACTCCGCTTCCTCTGGCTGTGCTGGGGGTCGGTCAGGGGCTCCACAGCTGCTGGGGGGTCTCTGGGGGGGCTTTGGGGGAGTGGGGGTACAGCGGGCTTTCAGTCGCATGTCTCTCGCCACTCCAGAGCCTAACTCCCTAATAACAACATTCTAAGGGCAAAAGTATCTTCATAGTACCTATGAATTTTTTTTTTGCCTTCAAGGGTTTTGAACAGGTGTTACTGTTGGAACGTCATAAACAGTTCAATGGATGATGCACAAAATGAGTAGAATCCAGCTGTCTCAAATAGTTGTGTTGACACTGTGTGGCTAAGAGACGTAAAATACAGTAAGTGTTTATTTTTGTAACTGAAGTCAAAAGAAATGACCGTACAAGCACACAAGGAGCATATCTGTTTTGGAAGGGGGTACCAGTTTCTCAAAGCATTTTTTTCCAGAGTAGAATTCCTTATCCACCCTTTTCTGAGGGAGAGATGCCAGGGAACCACTAACCACTGCCTACCACCAGGAAAATAAATAGCCTGAGATGATACCTATCATAGTTACCATAAATTTCCCATAGTTCTCAGAAAAAGAGCAGTGTATCTATTGGATACCCAGCTTCAACTGCTAAAGAAAGGCAATGTGTCTCAACATCTACTGGGGGCAGGGCCTTGTGTAATACAATTTGTTAATATGAGAAGAGTAAGGTCAATGGCAGGACTGTGTCAGAAGTCTGAATGGTTTCATTACAGTCTAATGTTATTCTACAGCAGTCTTTATAAATTGGTTATTAGAGAGACTGTTGTTTAACTACTGTGGCTATATGTTAAGAAGATATATCCTGTGCTAATGACCCACCTGCTCCCAGCTTTCTTTAGTGCAGCTAAGATGGAGATCCCATGATGGATGCTTGTGATTCCTTGATAAGGGGAGCATCTATACATATGCTTTACTCCACAGTAAAATAATTAACTCTGCCATAGGATAGAACTGCCTGACATGAGTACCGTCCTATGGCAGAGTTATTTAGTGTGCCACAATGAACATGTAGAAAATGACCGATACTGGCTAGCTCTGCACTGTAGCACTCTTGTGCCCCAGCCAGCCCCTCTGCAGTATGATGAGTCAGGGCAGACCAGCTGTGGGCTGGCAGACTCACCCCCCCAGAGTCTGCAAACTCCCTTGCCAAAGGAGTTGTTGAGCCTTGTGCTAGTTGGGGGCTTTGCTGCTCTGGGTCCACGTACTCTGCCCTGAACACATCTGTAAACTCTGTGCCCAGGAGCAATAACTGCACTGGAGTTTATTCAGGCACATTAATAACTTGTAAATGTGCCCACTGGAGCCAAATTTGCACAAAGCTGAAAACAGGAATAAGTCTCAGAAGACCATTAACATGTAAAAAATTGCTGATACACTGCTGGTACTTTGACATTTTCTAGCTACAAGGTGGTAACGGTATAAAAACTGGAGAGATCAAATTTGCCACTGGGGATTCATCCATGGAGGGAGTGCTCTAAGCTATGGAAATAGAGCCAGACTCTGAACTCTGTGGGCCATCTTGAGGGGAGAAGGCATAGTCTAGGCCAGAAAAAAGGGACTATGACCTATTTTGAAATACATACCATTTTTAGTTTAATTTTATTTTGCTTTATAAAAAAGCAAGAATAAACCTTTCATTGAACCGAAAGGCATTTACATAAATAAAGCATGAATAGGGTTTGAACGTGTGTCTCTTGAGCTGTTTTATAGACACTTTATCTGCAAGGCTACACAGTGTTTTATTAACTTTCACAAGAATTAGTTACAAGAAGGCTCCTTTATTGTTCCCTGAGTGCAACAGATACATATTGGGAATTTTAAATAAAATATACTTAAAAAATCACAATAGAAATGGTGCAGAATTTCACACCAAAACAAAACAACAATTAAACTACCTGGCCTCTTTTTCTTGGCAAGATCAACTATATATGCATATAAATTTCATTGTAAACATTTACTTATTTCCTTTTCAAAATATTTAAATTAGAAGATAAAGCCCAATGCATTTTCAGCATTTCTCTCCCAAAGCATGCCTTTTATTTTTTTATTTAATGTGATATTTGAAAAAAAAAATTAAGTTTTCATTCTTTTGCATCCATTCCATATTTGGAATGGAATCCAGTTCCCAGTGAATCCAGTAGCAAAATATTAACTGGTTTCAGCAAAAGCAGGAGGGATCTATATGTGGCTACTCTTTTGCTGCTGTGGCTCTATTTTATGTGCATCTATATGACTAGGATTTGCTTCTTCTGTCTTGGGTTCTTTATAGATGCAACATTTTGAATCTAGTAGCTAGTACAACTGTAGTACTATTTTTTTCCAAGTTGCCTTTGACACACTATTGTGGCTCACTTAGTTTTGCATAATAATCAGCCTCATTTCTACAGTGTCTGGGTCCAATCCTCAAAATATCAAGTTATGCCATATTTCTAGGGAAATAATTAATTTGTGCCCAAAACTGCCTTCGTTTCACCCAGTGTTGGCTTCTAATCTCTTCTATGAATAACTTTATTTTAATCAGAAATAAAGACTTATGGAGCTGAGATCACTGAAATGTTTTTACGCTGTAAGAAGGGAATCTCACAGTATTTTAAAAATTCCCAGTTCTGTAACTTTTTATAATATATGGCCTTCTTACATTTAGTAAAGATGTCAACAGAATACTGGAAGAAATGCATGGTCCCTACAGTCCAGCATCCATTTTTTTGGCTACTTCTTTTCTTATATATCCTAAAATGCTGGCTTTTCCATCAGGCAGCAGTCATCATCACAGGAACACGTGGCTTGCTTCCTTCAGCTGATACTGGAATTTAGCAATTTGTGAAGTAGGTGGATGAGAAGTTTATATTTTTCCCTCCTGGGTAGATACTTTTGAATGTATCAGTACTGAATGTATCAGAACTTAATATTGTTTACAACCATGTTGGACATTTCCCTGGCTTCCTTAAGTCTCTGAAGTTCTCAAAAACTTTTCTGTCCCTGACTAACCTAAATATTGTGTCTTTGGCAAAAGTTACTATCTCACTGTAATGGAGTAACCCCACTACCTCTTCCTGATCAATAAGCAGTGTGAGAGCTAGTATGGAAATTTGAACTTCCACCTCACCTATGACCCTTCTAGTAGGATAGATTTCATCTTATACTTTGGTTTCTGTATTCCACCCATTTTGCACATGGGACACATGTTTCTTGGGACTGTATCCCTTATATGTTTAAAGTTAGGCAACCTCACTGAACTGGAGGCATTGTAGAATAATCAAACAATTTTAAACATAAACATTCCTATCTTTTCTCTGAAAAAAACTCTAATCAAATCAAAAACCAAATATTTTTCAGAAACTACTTACAGAAATATTTCTTACTGTGCTCTGGGAAAGGATAGACATGTTTATGTTTAAAATTGTTTGATTTTTCTACAATTCCTCCACTTCAGTGAGATACTTGAGCATGTATTTTTCTAAGTTGTTTCCAAAAAGATTTGATTTTTGATTTGATTAGATTTTTTTAGGACCATTCTTCCTACAAGCATGGCAAGAAATTGTCTGTTGCTACTTAGAGATTAAAATTATCATATCAATCAATCAAATCAGCCTTGCAACAAATGAGTTTCCTAGATTCACACATGTAACACTGAGCTATTTAATTTTTGCTTCTTTTCAGACAAAAAAAGAAAAAAAACAAAATATGCCAAGTTCCTCATGCGTACATAAAGCCCAGAGGCATAAGAACGTGCCTGGGACAGTATCTTCTTACCCTCCACACTCCTGCTCCGACTTCTGGAGGAGGCACTGTATAGTAACTGGGCAGTGAGTGCAAGGTGTTCTGTGAACTGTAATTCTCAAAAACAGCAGTGAATTTTGCTGGTGCTAGGGATGGGCATGTGGGGAAAGGATCTTTCACCCCATTTTTTGCTGCCAAAGCCCATGTCCTTTTCCAGTGACCAAAAAAAAAAAAAGATACAGATTTGAGCAACAAAAAATAAGGCTTACTTTTGTCCCATCAGCAGTATTCTCTACTGCCACTGTAAAAAGCCATAATTCCCAGAATGCCTTGCCTGCACCTGTGCTGGCTGCTTCCTATAGTTGGAGTGTGGCATGGGAGGGAGAGGTGCCCACTGCCCATTCTTCCAGTGCCCCTCCCTATAGTGGCATGTAGAACATGTGCCTCTCTTGACCACCCCATATTATGCTACTGATAAAGCCAGAGTAAACAGTTTGACACAGGGAATATTACTGGGCACTGTCACTGCTATAAAATACAGACTGTCCATGCCAAGTGTTCTCTGTGGCTTATGGATATTGGCAGAACTAACAGCTATACTTCAAAATATCTCTCAGTCTTCTTCTAGCATATCACACCTGATTCCCAAACTCCCATTACATTATTACAAAAAGTAATGTTTTACTTTCTTCAACTAATTTGTGACATCAGAGCTTTCTAACTTCAGGGTAACTGAGGGCCACATGCAGTGTGGGCCACAGACCCAAGGGCCACACACTGTAGGGCTATTTCCCCAAAACTTCTCTGTGCCATGCACAACTGAGGTTCCACTCATGGCTCACAGACCTGGTTTCCCCCTTCACTTGTGCATGAAGCCCTTGCTTCTGGCCGAACAAACCACACAGGAAGCCCTCCACACCCCTCTCCCAGCCACACTGGGAGCTCACCTGCAGCATACAGCTGAGGCAGCCTGGTTCCTTCCTTTGCCATTGCACAGTGTGTGCAGACCTGCTTCATCTCCCACAGCATGTGTATTTCATGCAGCCTGTGCTGCCCCACTCCTGGGAGTAGGGACAAAAACCAGAAGCTGGAGAAGGAAAGAGAGCTCTGCGATCCTGCCTACTATGGCTGCAAGAGCAGTGACAGCCAGGCAGTAGTCTGTGGGCCACATATTAACTCCTTGTAGGCTGTATGCAGCTTGGGAGCCAACAGTTACACAGCTCTGTCCTATATAATCATAACATTACATGGAAGTAATAAATGGGTGACTGTATATTAGGGCTGCGTGAAATTTCAATGGGTGTTTCATTCTGAAGCTGTTTCAATGTGTTTCAAACTCAAAACAGCAAAACTGAAATGAAATAAAAGGCTTTGAAACACCTTTGAAACAAAATGAGGGCACTTGAAATGTTTCAAAAGTTTCAAAACATTTCAAGTTCTGAAGCCGGACTTTCTGCAGCTAAACAGAAACTAAGGAGAGGGAGGGGGAAGAGGGGGCAAGGACTGCTCTCCGATACTGACATCTAGCTCCCTGTTCAATTCCCCAGCTCTCTGACAGCTCCCTCCAGCTCTCTGATAATATCCTCAGCTCCTCCTGGGGGACATGGGCCCCTGATCTTTGCATGGGTTTCAGCTGCCTGCTGCTGAAACTATAGCAGCAGCCTGCT
>NW_017728918.1:38057929-38081430 GCF_001723895.1 Crocodylus porosus
ACCATCTGTTTGAGGCTTCAGGCATACATGCATAAGTTAGTGTTGGAGTGATGGAGCCACAATGGGCCAGGAATTATGAATATGAATACATAAATATGGTAAATTGATTCCTCACCTATCTACATTGGGTTCACATGAAAGACCAGACAGATAATATTTACAACATTACCTGCAACCAAATGCTTGCATTTGGGAATTGTTTGGCTCTAGGGTCATTGGCTTCTTCTATCCTCTCTTTTACTACTTTTTTTCCTTTTCTACCAAATTTTCTCTTTACCCCTAAAGCAAGGGGTAATAAAATATGATGACAAGTGTCTGTATTACCTGCATATTTTATCTATATCACAAAGTACAGATTGCTTGTGAAGATCCATACAAAGGCAATTGAGGTATCTCCATAAACTCAGGCAGGAGCAGTCCTGGGCTCATAAACATTCCTGGGCAATAATCTCCCATGAGCTGACATCAATGTTGCATTTTTTTAAGTTCTTCTTGAGGATGTCCCTGTAATGCTTTTCCTGGCCTCCTCTCGAGTGTATGCCTTGGTTGAGCTGGGAAAATATAACTTCACATTATGACTGTGATTAGCATATATTAACACTGAATGAGTTTAATTTGCCAAACAATGGAGCAGCCATCACAGGGACCTTCTCCTAGAGAGACATCTGGGGATGCTATACCAAACCAGGGGGAAAAAATCTCAGGCTTCAGAACACTTCACACCTGGAAAAACAGAAACTATCTAGCAACATGATAGTTACCCAAACATAGGGTAAGGAGTGTTTCCAAAAGGCAGGCAAGCTGAATGGGGAAAGAATGGTCTCAGTTCTGACCAGCATGGATCACAGGAAGATCTTGGCTGCCTAAGAGTGTGTGTTGGTTCAGTTCAATACCAACAGCTTAAGAGAAAAGCTTATTGCATTTAGCCTGAAGTGAAGCTTAAGTTGTGATAAGAAATTCCTGCAGGCTGGTTTTTGCTTAATTTTTTAATGTTGCAATTATAAATAAAAAAAGATAAAGAAATCTCTTGGTCAATATCATAGAATCCTGAATGGAAGAAGAATGTAGATGCCTGAAAGCCAGCTGTCTGTACAGAGTGATGAAGGCATTTACCCAAATCCCTGCCTAAGCTTGCAGAAATTGCAAAATTCTTCTCTGAGGATGATAGGACTAAGACCAGAGGGGTGCACTCAGACAGCCTAAAAATTGGGCTGTGTCGCGCAGCTAACCCTGTAACCGTGACAAAAAGAAAAAATGTTGTTTTGACATTTTTGTCTAGGCACAGTGGATACATACATTTCTGCTGCACAACATGCTGCCACTGCTATTTCAGCTACAAAGCTGAAACTGCCTCATCAACCACAGGCACTCCCTTAATAACCTTGTAATTCCACATTTCACACATCTCTCTCTTTTTTTCCTGTGTGCTCTGCATTATATCTCAATAAAGTTTCATCTCTCAGGCCCTCGTTTCTCAAAATAGGAACCGAAGGAGGACAGTATAATGCCAGTATTAGCAGCCAGTTTAAGATAATTTGTCATATAACAGGATAATGGCAATGAAAACCTTCACATTTCTTCACCGATGCCCAATTGTTCAAACAGATATAAATGTAACATTATCAAGAAGCTGACCATAGTGTAGCAAAACCCCATTTTCCTTTATTTTTTTTTAATGCATTCCCTCCCCTTCCCCAACCATTCCTGACTTTGTCTCTCCCTCTTATTCCCTATAGATAAGTATAACTAAGCTAAAATGTAGGATAAGCTTTAACATTTTATTTTAGGTAGTAAGTTTTATTTTTCTCACCACTTTGCCAATAAATGCCCTGCTATTTTGATATAGATATCCACTGTTTTATAAGTGATAATTATTATGTTTGTATTACTTTTTTTACCGCTTTTATATTGTGTGATTACTGTTTTAGGCCTATATATGTAAGTTAGCATAAGTCATGTCAAGTTTCCATCTTATCCCCATGCCTGGTTGTGTAACCTATGACTACCACTCCCATGTAACTTGGTTCCTGAACAAATGGGAATGAATGAGGGTGCTTGAGAGACAATGGCAGGAGGTCTAAAAATAGCTCCCTCTGAATGACCGAACCATCAACACCAATACCTGGACCAACAAACCAGCCCTTGGAACCACCCTCAGCATTCAAGAAACAAGATGAAAAGATGAGGCAACCCACCATTGTTTCAGGCTGCACATGCTCAGTAAGAACACCTGGAGCCCTCTGGAACAGGACTGACCTTGCCTGGACAGGCCCCTTCCCCATAAAAAGGGGTAGTGAAGAATGACTCCTTGGTGATCGAGGACCCACTTTCAGCCTGGGATATGTAGATATCACGTGCATATTTCCTCCTCCAATTTGGACTCTATCTCTCTCCTCCCAAACTTCAGCCCCTGCATCAAGCCTCTTTAACCCCTGCTGCCATTATCTGTGTGTGTGTGTGTGTGTGTGTGTGTGTGTGTGTGTGTGTGTGTGAGCGCGCATGCAATGGAAACAGTAAGATAACGTGTCACCATCTCCCCTGTTCAATAAAACCACTATCATTTGAAATCCTGAGTTGGGTTGTGTTTTACTGAGCCCCGGTCCCTTCCCTATCTTAAATTCCTGTCTCTGTCTCTGTCGGCTCCAGCCCCGCCCCTATTTTCCTGATCTCTCAATTCTGTCTCCCCTTTCCTGCTACCTCTCAACTCCTCTCTGTCCCTTTTCTGCAGGCTCTTAGCCCTGTTGCTTTCTGCAAGCTCTCAGTCCTGTTCCCACCACTTTTTATCTCCTTTCTGTCCCTTTTCTGCAGGCTGTCAGCTCTGTTGCTTTCTGTAGGCTCTCAGCTCTGCTCCTGCTACTTTTTGCCTCCTGCCACTTCTCCCCAATCCCTATCTCTCTCTGCCTTCTCTTTCACTCTCTCCGTGTTCTCCAGTCTCCCCCTCACAGCCCCATTCCCAGTTTTCCTCTCCCCATGTACCTCTCAGCTCCCCTGTAGCCACCTTGCTCTGGCTCTAGCCTCCAGGCTTCTCTCTGGCATTGCTCCCTTGCTCTGCCGGCTTTCTGCTTTCAATTAACACTATTTAACCTTAAGTTTCCTCAACTTCCCTTCAGTCTGCCAGTTCTAATCCCAGCACTGGCAACTTTCATCTCAGTCTCAGCCAGCAGAAACCTAAAGTAACACTCAACCCAGCTCTCTTCCTAGTCTACTGGTTCTAATCCCAGTCCCAGCAACTTTCACCACCTACACTTTCACTCTCTCTTACCTTAACCTTCCCCCAGGTATCCCAAGTGCACCAAGCACATACATACACACCACATCACCCAAGTTAGGAACTCACCTGTGTGTATGTGTAGGTGAGTGGTATGTATGTGAACTGCTATACATGTATGTCACTGTGTGCATGATAAATGAATTAATGATCTGTGTATGTGTATTTGGTGTGCAGGTATTGGTAATTGATTCTGGTCTAATTTCTTTTGGTCTGTAAAGTGTGTATAGGTGCTTGAATTGGTGATATGTGTGCATTTGCCTAGCCTGGTAATTTTGGATGTGTATGTGCCTGAATTGGTAGTGTGTGTGCGCATGCCTGGTGGGGGTTCATGCACGTAGAGTGTGTATATGCACCTAATTTCTTTTTGAGTGTGTGTATGTGCAATTGTACATCACACCTTCCTGTCTCACAGAGCAATATTGAGACCCTGAGAGTTGGCCTGACCCCACAGGGCAACAATAGAGATATTAAAAACTGCTATATGTGTTGAACGTGTCCAGGCTGGTGCACCCAGAAACAGCCATCCTAATTATAATTCATCATGTATTTTTCTTGTGTTTATTATATTCACAGTATCCAGTGTTCAAGAACATGAAGAGGACGATAGAAAAATCTATTATTTCAATTGCTATAAAAGGTAAAGACACAGAAATTATAGTTCTTGATAGAGATGCCCACGTGTGTCAACAGCTCTTTTTATCACAACAGGAACACGCAAGTTTTATTTGCAGTAAAAGAGAATTATCCCGTATTAACACAACTGTATTGAGATGCCATGTTAAACACAAACAAACAAACCAAAGAAACATGCCTCTGGACAATATTCTGCTGATTTTCAGAAACATCATGACACTGTTGGAAAATGCTACCCTTCCTCCTCCTCTTCTCTGCTTTTTCAATGAACAAACTGTTAAAATGAACCCTAAAAACTAGGCATGAATAAGCTAAAGTAGATAAAAAATTCCTGCAGGTGTTTCTAATTGATTATGATTATGAATGAACCATTCCTACAAGGGCAGGTGGACATGGCTAACTTATCCACATGTGCAATGTTCTCTCTAGCAGTAGCAGTCCATGAGTGTATCACTTTGGTCCATGAGCATGCTGCTTTGGTGCGGCATGGGACACTTACCGAAGGTAAGCCCCTCACTCCTCACCTGGGGCAGGCAGTGGGGCCTGGAAGCTGGGGACCTGGGGGCTTGGGGCCTAGGGGCAAGGGGGCTGAGGGGCTTCAGGGCTTGGGGGCCTGGGGCCTAGGGAAATTGGGGCTAGGGGCCTGCTGCGGGCTCTACTGGCTCCGGGACACTGCTGGGCACTTCCCCAGAGCTGGCAGAGCCTAAAAAGTTTGTGCATGGCTAGACTTTTACAGGTGCATGGCTGTGCACATGCGCACCACAGAGGAAACCTTGCACATGTGTAGTCCTATTTTTGGTTAAGAAGTCTGAAGTAATATATGAGCTTAGTGTAAACAAAATTGAAGCCCTAGTGCAGGGGATTTCAACTGGGGGTATGCGTACCCCTGGGGGTACTTGGGATGGCCTCAGGTGGTACATGGCAGTGGCTGCCACCAGCACTTCCACTGCTGCTATGCTGCTGGCACACTTGCCAATTGGCTGCAGCCCCCACCCCTCCAGTCACTGATGAGATCTTCCTTCCCCTCTTGTCTGGCCAGCAGGGGACCCCTGGCTTCTTGACTGGCCAACTGGGGTACACTGATCCAAAAAGTTTGAAAAACCTCACCTTAATGAATCAGCCACTTTTGGAGTATGGTAGAAAAGTAAATTGACGTTTAGTCTATTGATGTTTTTACATTTTTTAAAGGAAAATTCAAATGTTGTGGCATACAGAGAGGACAACTCATTACCTATCTTATGCCCCCTTGAGAAAGACTCACAGCCTTCTCTATACTCAAGGCTGCAGCTTACTGGCCTTCTCTAGCTCAAATACAGTAATATTCACAATTTCCTGTGAGATAGGTTAAGAAGCATGGCTTATTTATGTAGAAATTCAGTATTTTCCATAAGGACAATAAAAGATAGAGACAGTTTAGAGCCATTATTAAATATTGAGTGTTAGATCCAGTAAGCAGCATGGGTTAGACACTATATTATGTATTTTAGCCAATGGGTGAATAATTTAAAAGACGGAAAAAAATCTTAGGAGCCAGGATCAATTTCCAGAGCTACCTTCTTTCAGGTGAGTGCCCTAGTATCTAGGCACAGAGGACTCCTATACACAAGCAGTGAGACTGCTTCGAGGAGTTGTTATTACAGCATGTTGGAGCAGACTCAATTAATTTACTTAATTGAGTCTGCTGGAGTATGGTTATTACCATGCTCTAGGAGCCTTCTGTGTCTCATATATCAGTATCCCCACACTTCAAAATGGCAGTGGAGGCTCTTTAACTTAAGCTTGTTTGATGAGCTTTAGTAAAAGCACCCCACTGCCATTTTGAAGCATAGGGATGCTGATATACAAGATGTTCTGGATGGTTTAATTAGAGCGGCTCTTGGAGATCCCTCCCATCCCCCATCCCCTCCCCCTACTCCCAGAGCACGTGTATAAATGCCTCGAATCACGGTTGCACTCTTATTTTCTGTACAAAGGCATGGGTTCAACAGGAAAGATAGAGAATGGCCTCACCTGGGGTAGCCTATAGCTTGGTAGTTAGGTAATGTTCATGATAGGTGGAAGATATAGGGCTGAACCCTTCATCAGAGGAAGGACTCAGCCTCAGGAATTTCACTGCTTTGGCAAGTGCTCTGTTTGGTAGATTATTTTATACTGTAAAAGGTGTGAGGTGTCAGAAGCACCATCTCCTCATTTACTGTTTTTAAAGCAGGACAGTTCAACTTTGGTGTGGTTGTAGGCTGCATGTGGCACTTGGGTCTGGCCCCTTGGCTGCAGGTGGTGCTGGGATCTGTTTCCCAGTCTCCCTCGGTCCAATAACATATGGACCACATGCTGTGGGAACAGATACCCCAGTATGACACTCCCCACCATATGGACTGCACTGACAACACACAGATCCCTGGGTCCTCCCTGACTGTACTGCAGTGGTAAAGGTCGGATGTTAAGTGGTTGCAGGACATATGACCCATGGGCCACATGAGGCCCAAGGTCTGCCAGTTGGACATCCCTGTATTAAAAGAAAGTAGCAGCTGCAAATTATTGTTGTCTAGAGCTGACTCTTGTAGCTTTATATTAGTCATACTTTGAAAAAAAAAAGCCTCCCAGATCATGGGTTTAGGGATGTCTTGTTTTTTTAAAATTCTGTTTGCCTTATGAAAGAAACAGATGATCTGCTGGTTCCATGGGTAAGTTCTGCTCATGAACATAAGAAGAACACTCAGACCACGTCAACACAGCGCAATACAGTGTCACTCAGAAATATCTGAGCTGGCTGAGACATCAGAAGTGGTATAGCTTCATTTGCTGAGTACGTTAGCCAGGGTGGCCAAACCAAAAGAAACATTTTTACTAACAATTTTCAAACCTTTTATGGACAACCAAGTATTTTTAATGACATTTTTTTTTTCTGACATATGTTTTATATAATCATAGAATCATAGAGAAGTAGGGATGGAAGAGTTTTTCATAGGTTATATAGTCCAACCCCAGCCAGGATCAGCCCTATCCAAAACACTGTATACAAAACTATTGGTTTAATTCTTAGGAAAACTACACAGTCAACCCTGACATAACACAAGACATGACACTAACTTTTCACAGGTAAAGCCAGGAGATCATGGTGACCAACATCCTACTTTTGTAAAGGTTGTGATTATAAGCTCAAGGGATCCCAGGAGGAGAGCTACCCCTCCCCTCACCCCGTCATCCCCTGCTACAGAGGAAAGTAAAACCCTCCGCAGTCCATACCAATCTACCCATGGGGCAAAATTCCTTCCTGACCCCAGATTCAATGACTGTTCTGAGCAGAAGGGCTCCTCAGACAGATTTATTTTAACACTGTTCTTTTAACTTCCCCTACACGCTGTTTAGGTAAGACTGATATGAATGCTTCTAGAATGAAGAGGAAGTTATTAAGGGACCCTACTCCTTATTCAGAGGTAGTTGAATTGGTGTTTTCAGTTCATTTTATAGAGCACACATTTTCCATGAAGCATTTCACAGTACGATTGTGATCTTGTCATTTTCAGAATAACCTCTACAATCAAAAATCAATACTCACACAATGGACAAATCAGACAGTTCCTGCCCCCAAGTATCTGTGGCATTATGCTGTAAGCAGCTGTAGCTTTGCTTTGATTTGGAAGAATTCTTCATCTATAGAACAAGGCTTTTTTATACCAGTTTTTCAATACATAAAAAATGCCTTAACTTCAAAGTGCATAGTTTTATTAAACTGAATGATTAAAAAAAGAAGAGCAAGAAGGAAATTCCTAGCTTCCAATGATGATCTAACACTTACTTTTAGGCTCTTGGTGACTTACCTAAAATGAAGGCATTTTAAATTAGATTGTTTCAGAGCCCTTTATGGCTTTGTTTGAATTTTGTATAGTTGAACTAATAGTAAATAATGCATCTAGATTTACAAGAAGAGGGATATAAAACAATAACCATTGGGAAAACCTCTAAAATAGATCAAATTTTTATGTCCATATATATATATATATACACCAAATGCACAGAAACACAATAACATGACATGATATCAGGTTTCTATTGCGGATCATTTGCATTGATTTGCATAGCTCTTCTATGTCTGAGTAAAATGATAATTGAAGCTCATGCCAATATAGAATTTATCACACTAATCCTACCACAGAGTCTGCCTCTCCCCACATTTCATAATCAGGAATAAATCCACTGAAGTGGATACATGGATTTATTCCCAATTTGCACCAGAAAAATGAAACCCTGTGCATATATGAAAGAGATCAACATCATATTAGCAATATGAGATTATGTAACCATCTGCACAAATTGAAGCCATTTGCAATGCACGATGACAAAATATTTTACTGATCTGACAAAATCCATTAACTGTATATCTTTGAGTGTCCTCTACTGTTACCTATTAGTGTATATAGAGGTGGAACACTCCTGTAACAAATAATATGTTACAAATTTACAGGCTAAAATATAGAACGAACCATTCTGCTACATCTGAAGTTGCCATTACTATTATCAAACAAGCTGTTGGTTCTGATTTTTTCCATTTTTGCTCAGTTCATTTATTGGATTTCTGTATCCCAGTGGCAGTGCTGGAAGTCCCAATTTGTTAGTGTTTGGCTGTCATCGAAGTTGGAACTGATTAGTAACATTTGGTGCAAAGAGAACTTTTTTTGGGGGCGGGGGTGCACTGGCTGTAGGGTTCCTATGAAAACAGTGAGAATTGGCATGGGGCATCGTGCCAGTAGTAGTGTCCAGTTACTAGCACAGCTGGCATCCATCAGTGGAAGGCAAAGACAGATGGCATTTTCGGGCACAAGCCAGACCCACTACCAATCAATAGCAAAGTATCAGCAATTGTAGCAAAGTATCTTAACTTATGAAGAGTGGAATGAAAAGAGCCCGAAATCCTATTCTGGAAAGAAGTGGGTAGAGAAAATCCTTCAGTAGAAATCTGTTTCAGTTCTCCAAATATAAATCACAAGAATAACAGTATAACAATGCTGGAAGCTGAGGTCAGACCAAGGTGCTATTTGTTATAAGACAAAACATCTGGAAAGAAATATCTTTTCTGAACAGAAATGGTGAGCATTGTCTAATTTTGCTGCCCATTTAAGTGAGCAACTACAGGCTGTAATTTCCTTCTGTTGAAAAGTTTAAATGCTGAGAAACCTGGACAATAATAGAAGATTGTTTCTTCCTGTCTTTCACAGTTAAAGATAGACTCAATCTTAAAAAGTGCTGAGTATTCCTCTGAGGTGGTGAATGTATTCAAGTCTTTCTGACATCCAGGACAGTTAAGAGCTCTGGGTCCTCATAGAAGAACGTAGAATCTTACAAGCCCAAACCCCCATCTTCCCCATTCTCGTAAAGCTGGCCTGAACTGAGCTGTGCAAATGCCATTAATGATATCATATCATATAATTTCTGCTGTCATCATGTACCAGTCCTTAATTAAAAGAACATTAACATTTTTTTTCTATCTCTGCAAGACTGGGTCTTTTAATATAACCCTCTTAATGGGGATTATTTGTCTGAAATGATGTGTCTTACAGCCTAAAGGCAGAAAGCTGCTGCTGCTGCTGCTGTTGTCTTTAGTTGTGAAAGCTAGCACTGACATACCCCATTGTGTGAGGAAAGCTGCCTGCCAAATTCCATGGCCAGGAAATGCATGGTAAGAGCAGAAGTTCATTCTTCTCTAGGGTATCTATTTCTTAGTCTGTCAGGAAGTAATGAAACTGTTTGGTCCCACTTGATACTACTGTCTAAGTAATTATTTCCCATATACAAAACCTGATTTTATATTATTAATTCATATTAAATGTAGATTAAAAGCACCCTGCAAACAAAAAATGAAAGAACAATCCCCATCAGAGAGCATGTTTAATATTTGTAAGTGACCTAGTATACTTGTGGGTGTTATATATAAATAATACACAAATGAAAAACACTCTGGCAACATACAGCAGATGCTGTATAAAAAAGTGAACTGACAGTGAGCTAACAATATAAAAGCCTTTAAAAGTGAATAGCATCATTGCCTCTTGAAATAATTTCATCAGTTTCTTCCTGGAAATGTGGTGTACTTAAAAGAATTAACTATGTTGCTTATAAATTGTAGTCAGATTAAAAAATCAGCTTTCAATTTATTTTAAAACATCCATCAACAAATTATCTCTGAGATTTTATCAGAAAAGTGAAACGCTTGGATAAAAATGTTGAACAATTGCTAGAGTTTAATAGAAAAATATGTCCAAAATATAGATATGAAGGATGTATCTGTATGTGCTAGGGGGAAAAGAAATCACTCCTGCTTATTTGCATAAGAGTCTACTACATGGAAAGGGTTTAAGTAGCAGTTAAATGATGCATAGGTTTTATGCTTGTTGTCTGCACATTAATGAATTTTGCTTCAAAGTGCTATTTAATTTTACAGACCTGCCAATCCAGTAAAAACTCTGTTTTGCCATACAGTGTGATATAAGGACAGTGACAAATCACTGCTATCTGACAGAACTCAACAGGGGGGTCTGATGTTGTTTATTTGACCCCTTAAATACACCTATTTTAATATTTAGCTACAAAGAGTTTCAGTGCTCTAAATTTTCATTCTTAACTATTCCTGCCTAAAATCAGAATGCATATGTTTTGGTTAAATATTGAATCTGTTTAGGTGGGAATTATATAAATAGTTTTATTTTTGCAAAATGTTTCCTTATCTATTACACATGTTTCTGCAACCTTTACATTTCTCTGTATAGCGATGTAATTGAACAACATATTTCTGGTGTTCTGGTGTAGTAATTGGTTGTGTGTAAGTGGTGATGTTTGGACAATAGATTTTTTGATTGTGAAGGTGAAAGATGTAATACTATTTCTAAAATAACCTTGTGTGCAGCAGACCATGGCACATCTTCATTGTCACAGAAAACTAAACTGAAGCCTTGTATAACTCATGTAAGAAAGAATACAAAACCAGATCCAAAAGATTACCCAGTACCTAAGACAAAAGAACTGATCTATATAGGGCATACAATTATTTGCTGCACTCGGTCTATATTAATATGGTTTGTTTTTAGCTGTGTGAATATAAACTCGGAGCAGCATGTATAGCCATTTGCTACTCCCAGAAACCACACATGCAAATTAGTTGTAAGTAATTTGGGGTGGGGCAGGGGCAGGAGGGATTGGGAGGCTAGTGGATCCATGGGGTGGGTTCAGGATGGTGTTGGCAGGATGGCGGGGGAGAGGTGAGGGAGGGGAAGCCGGTGGGTCCAAATTGTGGGGAGGGGTTGCCTGGTCAGGTGGCTAAAAATAGCATGACTAGGGTTGGGTGGAGTGGGAATAGTGCAACTCTGGGACTGTGCTGGCAATGTGTGTCGTGTTCAGGAGGTTTGGTTAAGCCTTTCTTAGATTGGGCTAATTCAATGGGTACCCTTGTTTTAGACTGGGCTAATTCAATCTCAATCTAAGTGTACTTAAGGTGAACTAATTTTGAGCAAGTATACCATTTGGGGGTTATTTAAGCTCTCTGCATGCCTATACAGCTGCAAATTTAGATTGACATAACCCAGGTTACTGGTTGACTATAATGCCTAAATTTAATGCCCGTACATACCTCAAATTCCCACATAACCATTTAGCCACCTGAGAGGCCCTAAGTTCTCCCAGCATGTATGACCAGACGCACTGCCGTCTTGGCTGGGCTGGATATTATCACCTCTCTAAGGGCCATGTGAGATTTAAAAATTATGATTTCCATGTTGAAATTCCCCGAGGGGCCCAAATTACTAGACATGTCCTTGAGTATGTTTAATCTGCACTGCCAACTAGTGAGTTCAGCATAAAACATGGTTGGAAGACAAGGAACAGTACTCCTATTCCTCACAACTTTTCTATGATTGCCTAGTGTCTGCAACATTTACTAAAGAAGGTCCCAAGGAGATATAAACCTACATTTCCCGTGAGAATGCCCTAATCAACAGTCTATAGGTTTGCATCTATTTCCAGTCTTCATATAGAATCTGGACTACTGTGTAGAAAATAATACATGTTTTGTGGCTCAAAAAAAAAGAGTATACACAAAAGGAAGTGTTACTCTGGAGCTTAATTCTGAAGGTATGAGGTGGGACAGAGGACTCCTGGGTTATTGGTCCTGATTCTTATGCTTTACACATTTTATCCAAGGATGGTTTAATGCAAAATGCATAAGCAGTTCCTTGAACAAGAACTAGAATTCAGGACCCTCCCATCCTCATTAATAGAAATAGTCTGCCTTCAGAAATTTTGCATTCCATTCAACAGACTGGCATGTCTTCATAGTGTATTCACTGCTGAGATAAAAGGGATATATGGTAGCAAAGCTGTGCTGCTACGCAGCCTGTCCATAGGTGGTAGATGGTGGAACAACCTTCAGGGAAGGTTAGCTGTGAAATAAGAAGGGGTAACTCTGAAAAATAAGCAGTCATGGACAAAGCAGTGGCAGCATCACCAGGGTGTGGTAGGGACATCAGATGGCAATGCTCTCCCTCCTAAAAAGCCACATATATCCTCTGATGGTGCTATGATATAGTGAGTACAGGTCACTATTATAAAGAGCTTGCCCATCCCCCAACCATAGGTCTACAAGTCCTCAACAGCAAAGAAGGCAGAAGAAGATGAGAATCAAAATGGCTGTGAAGGCAGATGAAGGCTGCAACAAATATAGATATCCAATTGTTTTGGCCTCTTTGCCATTGGGTTAAGGTCCCATTCTGTCAAGGTCCACGTAAAAGAAATCATGCATAGTCATCTTCTATGAAAAAGGCTGCAGCACATTTTTCAAGCCCTTTAGAGACCTGCTAGTGATGATGGGAATCACCATGGCTTGAAACACAGTTGATTCTGCTGGAGCCCAGCTCAATAATCTACATGGTAAACCCTAAGCCTTTTGGCTTTGGACTAATATCATACATAGTATCTGTGCCTACACATGATATAAGTGTAACCCAATAAAATTTGGCACAGTTTTCACCAGAGTTTATTGCTCCTGGGCACAGCATTTACATGTGCACCGAGGATCACAGCGCATTGAACCAGAGTGGTGCAGCCCTGACTGGCAGGGGGACCTGGAGTTCAGCCTGCTAGCCTGGGGCTCCTCTGACTTGGCTCACTGTGCTGTGGAGGGACTGGGTGGGACATGAGAGTTCTTCGTTGTGGGGTTAGCCAGCAGGTAGTCTCCACACTGAAGCACCCTTGTGCCCCACATAGACCTGTCAGTGTCTAAATGTGCATTGCAGTGTAGTAAATAACTTCACCATAGGATAGTACTAGTATCTGGCAGTATTAATCTATGGTGAAGTTAATTAGTTTACTCTGCCCTAATAGCTGTGCATGTATAGACCAGTGATGCTTTACTGCATAACTAATTAGCAGGGATCCAGATTTTCTGTTCACTGCAGGAAAATCATGGATTTTCTTTTTTAAAGGAGAAAAACATGGGAATCCACAGGTTTCCCCTTGCAGGCTGGCAGAGTTTCAGCCTGCAAGGAGCTGCTTGAGGCTGGGGGAAGGGGAATGCAGGGGGTGCCATATACATGTGTGTAGGTACATACAGGCACATGGCTGTTAGACCCCGACACTATGCGGCACCCAACGACTAGGAAGATGATGGTCCAATTACCTAATTACTCATTAGCCAGAGCAGAGCAGGGAGTAAACACCAGCACACATTGCTCGCAACAGCTTTATTTAAAATGGACACAGCTTCGGACCAGCTCCCTCACCAATAGAATATGGGGTGCTACAGTGAACAATAGTTTTTTACCACATTTATACACTTTGGTTTATACTTATTAGCATTTATTCTACCTTCACCCCTCCTATGTTCCACACATTTCTCCTCCCATCTTCATCTCTGTTTACTGTTCACTTCATTAGCATGGAATTGCCTATGCATTTCATTCATTTACATATCCTTTTGCTATGAGCGCAAGTCTAAGACCTTGACTCCTACTCTTCAATCAATGGGCTGACTTTGACCAAAACCTGGAAGCTTCCGGAGGCTTCTTCACCAATGACCATTCACCTTTTTGCATATATTCATCTCAGATTCTGTTTCCAATTACATGTTGTTTTTCACATTCCAGTCTGTTTTTCTGTCTCATGTTGTACAATCTTCCACTTTCCTAAAATGTCACCTCATTCACAGCACACAGGTTCAATTGCTGCTTTTTCCTCGGAAAATGGTTGACACAGTTAAGATGGTTACTTAGCATAAGCAAATGGCTGGCTTAGATATCCTTCTGCCTTATGGTCAGGAGCTTTGCTAGGCCACAGGTCATGCATTTATTCAGATGCAAATCCAGTACTCTCTAAGATTCAAATATTGTCACCACAACAATAGCCAGCAATACAGCCAAGCACCAGTGCTAGGTAAGTAAGCTGCCTACAGGTAAGTCTATGGGGGTCATAGGTGAAGTAAGGGGATGGGTGGACAAATTGAGGTCTCCAGGCTGAAGGAGGGAGTAAGGCAGGGTTGGCAGCTGGGGTTTGGGGTGCTGCCCACCTGAGGTGATGCCCAGGGCCTGGGGCTGGTGCAGGAATGTGTAGCCATGGGGCCTGGCTGGGGGAGTGGGATAAAGCCAAGGGTGGCTTGTTTGGAGGGGGGGCAGCTCCACATTGCTGTGTGCATTCCTAGGGATGGGTCAGGCACCAGAAGCAATTAATCAGGGAGATGGGCGGACATCTGTCACCATAAAATTTGTGTGCAGAGTGGGACTAGATGTTGGCTGCCTGCTTCAGGGCTCAGAGCTCCCTGCCCTGCTGCCCTACCCCAGGGGTTTCTACACCTAAGCAGGTGGGACCTAGCACTGGAGGGTGGAGCAGGGTGGGGAGGTTTGGCTCCCACATGTATACTGTATGCCATGGCTTGAGAATGAGGGGCAATGGCATGGGCATGGGCAGGGACAGGGCGCTAGCATATTGTAGCAGAACGTCTCCTTTGTACATTTCCCTTCTGGACATGTATGTAACAGAAGCCCCTTATTGCCACCCCCCCACACACATTTTGTGCATTTATTTTTCTTTTAAATATTGGCAGAGACATAGCACACTCATTGCATGGGTATGGCAAGGCTCAGAGCAAGCCAGAAAGCTGAAGTGGATTTCTGTAGGAAAAACCTAGAAACTACATCTACATATCAGTTCAGTTCAGTGTCGCTAAAGAAAACAAAATAACTAAAATATCCACTGCAAAGACCGTACATATATCCTGGTGCTAACTCACTGTCTCCAGTAGCCTTTGATCCTCACTACCTCACACTGCATATTTATATATTCCTCACACTGCATTTTTTATATTTCATCTGTCTCATTTTTACCATGGCATTTTGTATTTTATATTTTATACTTTTAAACTCTTAAGGAATGTACTTCTTCTAAAATGAAGTTACACCCTGAACTGAATTAAAAAACTGAATTAAAATTGTAATTGTAAAGTGATAAAATCTGTTATATTGGGTGGTCCTTTGAGGAATTGTGAGTAAATGGTGATCAGTAAATAATTAACCCAGGATTTGGGAGGTTTTAATCAGAGAATTTGAGATTTTTACAGCGGGAAACCCAGGGATCCTGCTAATTAGGCAACTCCGCAGTAAACATCTTTTGTAGATATGCCCAGTTTGTGTTATATATGAGCAGGTACAAAATAATTTCTTATAAGTATTTGTATGGAATGCATGTGCTAAAACTTGCAGCAGTTTCAAAAAAGGTTTAACACATCGACTTTGGCTCTAACTTCATAGGTAAACAAAGTCATTTGCTTATATGCAAATTACTATAGGAATCTTTATTTTCAAGTTTGTTTTCAAATTTGCCCCTCACTTCCTTGTGCCCAGAGAGGAGGAGAGGAAGGCGCTAAATAAAGAAGGCAAGAGGGGCATCAGCCATCCCCTAGATTTATTTTCCCTGCTGTAGTGAAAGAGGAACACATTCAAGGCAAATCTCCAATAATTAGATTCTATACCTGGAAAATGATAAGACATTTATAGATTTTATTTATATAGAATTAAATATTGGGAATTGTCTTATATTCATGTAAGTGGCTATCATTCCTTAAATAATAGAATTATATGTCTTTAATTTGGAAAGTTACAACTCAGTAGTACCTCCAGTGTCAATTTATCATGACAGTAGGAGCATCTACAGGAGAAGATTTATTGTGCAGTAGCATAGTTTACTGCACAGTAAACACACGTGTCCATGTTCACATTTACTGCACAGTAAATGACACTACTCATGAGTAAATTTGCTACCTGCAAATGCAAGTAGCAAATTTACTCATGAATAGTATCTGTGTAGTAATGCACATGTAGATGCCAAGTGGGAACAGGTTTGCTCCTGGTCAGCCCTGCCACCAGGGGAGCAACCTGAGGCTAGCTCCAGGGCTCCAGGACTGGGAACATCCCCAGGGCTGGGCCACCTCTATGACATCCCTAGCCTCAGGCCCTTAAAAGCCTTTGGGCAGTTTGAGCCCCAGGGCACATGCAGGCAGCCTGAGGCCACTCCAGGCTCCTTTGTACTGTTGTGTAGGTCACAGGATAGCTGCACCAGCCTCCCTGCACCCCGGCATCATTGCCTGGCACTGCTGTGCTACATGGATGCAAAGCCCGCACTGTCCAGGCCAGCAGGCTGCTCCAGGTTCCTGCTAGGTCTGTCAGCATGCAAGCCCAGCTGCAGGCAGCTCCTGGCCACTAGGGCCAGCTTCACAACCCAGCTCAGGCAGTCTGCAGGTGCTGTGGGGCATTGCCTTATCACATGGCTGCTTGTCCTGCACCGTGCCCCTGCCATGGGCACTGCAGGTATGTGTCCAGGCCCAGCAGAACAGGGACAGCTGTGTGGAGGCCTGGAGAGATGGCACATGACCCCCAGTGGCCTTGTCACTGCCAATACCACTGCCCACCATGCAGGGCCCCAACTGGTTGCAGGAGGAGACTAGTGACTTCATGGTTTTGTGGGGTGAGGTGGAGGTGCAGCACAAGGTGGGTGCCCCAATGACCATGTCCAGCTGGATGTGGCAGTGTCATCATGACCAGTCAGTGTGGCAGTGCCACACTAAGGTCAAGGTCTTGCAGGCATTATGGTCAACATCACTGACCATAGCTGTCAGCTGGGGAGTACCCAGAAGTCCTTGCCCTTTATGTGGCAACTAACAGAGACCCTCATGCCACAGGATCCAGGCCACAGCTCTTCTGTGTATAGCAGAACAGGCAGCCTGCCCGAGCCCTTGTCCTCAGCCGGGCACCTGTGGTGATGTGTCACTGGGGAAGGGCCCTTCCAGGTACCAGTGGCCCATCCCACCGAACTCCCTACCTGCAGCCTCCACCAGCAGCTTGGGGAGCCTGTGACAGCACCTTCCCTGAGCTATTCAGCCTCAGCCCCAGCCATGAGGTGTGGCTGGCCATGTCACTGCCAGTGATCAGCAGTGCTAGCTCCTCCCCAGGGGGGCTCCTGTTGGGGTACCTGCACACCATGACCCACCATCCAAAGAGTTGGCCTGGAGCTGCACACCACTGCTGCCAGCCAGGACCAAGTAGAGCTGCCAGCCATGCCAGCCTTGGTCACATGGTAAGCCCAGCACTGGGGGGGAGAGCCTTCCCTGGACCCTGCCCCTGCCCTTTTGATGCTTCCTTGCATGACCTGGCTGCACTCTCCTGGCTTCTGGGTCCTCCCCTGCCTCCCCACCCCCCAGCACCACCACAGCATGTAAGGAGATGAGCAATAATAAAGTGCAAAAATGTATTGAGCAGCCTGTGCCTCTGCAGCTAGGCAGGCACGGGCTTCTCACACACTGAGGAACGCTGGTCATGATGTCCACCTCAGCTGTGGGGGCAGGGATGTGTAGAACAGCTACAGATATCCCTCCAGGTGGTGGCAGATGTTGAGGGACAGCTCATGGTTGCCCCCAACATAGAAGTTTAGGATACTATGCCAGTTGCACAGGTGTGCCCAAGGTACCATGTCGAGGTACCAGCAGCAGCATGGGATAGTGATTCGGCACCCTTTGGTCTCCACAAACAGCTCCTTTAGCAGCACTCAAGACACATGCAGCAGCGGCACAATCACAGCACAGTGCCAGCATGGGTGGGAGGGACTGGCCCTGTGACACCCCCGCAGAGAGGCCCCCTGCAGGGAGGGTGGAAGGGAGCACAGGTAGCTCCTCATTCCAGTCATCTGGAAGCCCTGTGCCCCCTGAGCCTGGGTACTGTGGGCTTGGCAGCAGCAAAGGAAAGTGGCTGGCCTGCAGGAAGAGAGGGGGAGCAAGGTAGTCTGGAGCCAAGATAGCAGGTCCTGCCAGGAGCATGAACTGTTCTGCCCTGCACTTGTAGTTGGGTTGGGGGGAAGGCTGCCTGTGGCTTACTTGCCCTTGCAGAGAAAATAGGGATGGGGACTTGGTTGGCATCTGCCTGGGCCTGGGCCTGCCTGGATAACTTACCATAGCCCCATGACACCTGTGTATGCCTGACCCCTGATCTGAGGCTAGGCAGCACATGGCTGTGGTACAGAGCATCTAAACTCAGACATGTTGCAAACTCCGACAAACAACTTCTTTTCGTGGCTTTGCAGGCCCTGCAACTGCATGTGGGAGAGAGGCCACAGTTGGCAGGTGGGATGCAGGCTCAGGGTCACTGCTGCCCATAGCTGGGGCCTTCTGGATGCACCTTCTTCTTAGGAGGACCCAGGACTGCACCCTTCTTTTGGACTGGCTGGTGACAGTGTTGGAGGACTGTCTTATGGACACACAGGCCTGGTGGGCAGAGGATGTGCAAGGAGGCACAGGACCAGCATGAAAAGGTGCGAGACTGGGTGGACCAGGAATTCCAGGAGCAACACTTGGCCCTGGAGCGCAAACAGGTGGAGACCCTGCAGGAGCATGTATTCCATGTATTCTTACCATTTTTACCTTTGGCTAGAAATGTTTAGATAACCCTAATGGAGAAATTGATTTTTCCTCTGTAAATTACGCAATAATACACTGGAATTTAACATTTGCTTGATGTAGCTCTTGTTCCTTACATTAACTATGTAATGTTATTTTAATTGGTGGTTGTTTTCAGTATCAAAAATAGCTTACATGGCCACTGAATGCTTTTGGGTGTTTTGACACTATCCACTGGTGTGCATGTCATCAGCTGCTTGATTGCTATATCCTTTTCAAACAGTAATCAGTCAAGAAAGACCATTTCCACTGAGTGTTGATTTCCTAGTGATTATACCCATTTCCATTTCAAACTGTGTTCTTACCAAAATTTGGAGTGCTTGAACAGGAATGATTTCTTTCTTGCACACAGTGATTTTTTTTTGTTTTTTGGTAAACAACTTTTTAAGATACAAATGATTTAATTTAGAGGGAAAAAAAGATTAGAGTTCATATATCTATTAGTACAGATATCCCAGTACGCATAATAAGTTAACCCTACATTTTCATCTCCCCCAATTAAGTCTCATTTAACACTTTAAATCACTGAGTTATGGTTTAAGATAGATATTCATAAGTATTTTTCTGCATTAATACTAATGTCATCAGAAAGTCTTATGTGATGTTTAAGTAATGCATAAGCTTTGTGCTTGTCCATGGTGAAGACTAGCATAAGGGTGAATTTTATCCAATAAGAACCTACAATCTGCAGCACTTGATAAGAACGGTTTCAACTCACCTACCTTTCTTCTTATTAAGGCCCAAAACATAAGGATATAGTTGAACATAAACAAGGCTTTACTTTTATTACTTGCCTGGAAATCATAACGATAGCATGCACTAATAAAAATCTAATGATAAAAAGGGTAGGTTTTTATTATAAATCTCATATTACAAAAATATGTCATAACCATCTTGTGATGCAAGATATCAAGGAAAAATTGTTTTATTACAAGACAGAATAGGTACCATATATTTTGTTAACCCCTTGAACAGTACTTTCAGGATTTTCAGCCTGTTAGAGATGCAGAAATGTCTAACTCTGGGGCACAGTTTATTCAGCTTCTTTGAAATAGTGTAGGTGAAAATATAAAGCAGGGCAATTTGTTTGTTGTCTTTTCTGGACTTTGTCCCAATTAACTGAAGTTCAGAGTGTGTCACTTGTAGGCATAAAGAAGATTTGATGATAGGCACATATTGTTTACTCGTACCCCTTGAGAACAATGGTAGTTACTTTACTTCTGTAAAGAGGACAAGATGTAGTTAGAAATAGGGAAATGGTGGGGGTAGGAGGGAGCTTATCAAGTGTCAGCAGAGCCATGGTGACTGTTTCATATGTTTGTTCCTATATCAAAGCATGTAAAACTAAACGAGGGCAGATTTCTCTTGGATGGAAAAGGACAAAGCCCCATAGTTTAGCTTTCACATACTATGAGATAGAAACAGCACACAAACCAATTATCTTGGATCAAGTGAGTCGCACTCTTTTAAATTCAGTGTAATTTATTACTACTTCTATACCCCAAGTGATGAATTTGCATACCAGGGGTCAGGCTTGCCTCCACCCACAGGATCTCAGAAAGTCATAGTTTCATAGTTTCACTGTAGCTAGGGTCAGGAGGGACCTGATCAGATCATCTAGCCTGACCCCCTGCCACAGGCAGGAATGAATGCTGGGTTCACAAGACCCCAGACAGGTGATCATCTAACCTCTTTTTGAATCTGCCCAAGGTAGGGGCGAGGACCACTTTCCTAGGAAATTGGTTCCAGATTTTGGCTACCCTAACTGTGAAATGTTGCCTTCTGATCTCTAACCTAAACCTATCCTCCATCAGCTTATTACAATTGTTCCTTGTCACCCCAGGTGGTGCTGGAAGAATAGGGCTCCTCCTATCTGCTGATGATCTCCCCTGATGAGTTTGTAGGCAGCCACCACGTCCCCCCTCAGCCTCCTCTTGCTGAGGCTAAACAGGTTCAGGTCCCTCAGTCTCTCCTCATAGGGCTTGTCCTGCTGCCCTATCACCAAATGGGTGGCTGTCCTCTGAACTCTCTCCAGGCTGTCCACATCCTTTTAAAAGTGAGGTGCCCAGTACGGGATGCAGTACTCCAATTGTGGCCTGACCAGTGTCACACAGAGGGGGAGTATCACCTCTCTGGACTGGCTTGAGATGCATTTTTGGATGCATGAAAAGGTATGGCTGGCCTTGCTGGCTGCGGTCTGGCATTGGAGGCTCATGCTCATCTTGTAGTCAAGATCCCTTGACTCCAAGATCCCTTTCCGCCTCTGTGCTTTCAAGAGGGGAACTCCCCAGCCTGTATGTATGCTGTGGATTCCTCCTGACAAGGTGCAGCACCCTGCATTTGTTTACATTAAACCACATCCTATTCTCATCCGCCCACCGTTGCAACCTGTCAAGGTCAGCTTGTAGCCTATTGCACCCTTCTAGTGCACCCACATCCCCCCACATCTTAGTGTCATCAGCAAACTTGGACAACATGCTTTCAACCCCCTCACCCAAATCACTGATGAAGATGTTAAACAGTGCGGGCCCACTGCTCATATCTCGCCAGGTTGAGTATGACCCATCCACCACTACTCTCTAGTAAGGTAAGTCACAGTAAAGTAAGTCACAGTACCTTAAACTATTTACACTCATAACGCCCCATGAAATAGGGAAGTACTATTACCCCTGTTTGGCAAAAGGGAATAACACAAAGCAAAATTAAATGTTTAGATTAGAGACCTAGAGGTTGTGTCCAGACAAGTGCGGCCATGTGGTATGTGGTGCCACATTCCACATGTTCAGGTGTTCTCTGCATTGCAAGAGAGTAAAATAAACCTGCAGAGACCCGCAGGTTGGCCCCATACTCCCCTACCCCACCCGGGGTAACTTGCCATGCACCAGGGCCATGTGGCAGAGCCATTCCCCAAGAACAATTAGCAGCGGCACAAGGTGTCTCATTCCTAGTTGTCCCCAGGGAACCAAACACCCATGCTAGTGTGGACACAGCCAAAGGGTGCATCTACACATATAATTAATGCAACACAATAAACTCTGAGCCGTTTGAGCTGGAATACACTGTTCCTGTGTGCAGCATCTACACATACACCCAGAACAGCAGCACTTTGAGCTAGGGTGGAGCAGCTCCAGGCTGGCAGGGGGCAAAGGGGGTCAGCCCCAGGCTCTGGGTGGTAGTAGAGAGGTTGGCAGGAGTGTCTGGCCCCTGATTAGTTGGGTCGATGTTTTGTGTTCAGCAGTCACCATCTGCACATGCGTTTGATGACACTAAATGACTCTGCCATAAGATAGTACTATGCCCAACACTGTACACACCAATACCAGGGACTTTTTACCATCTTTAATTTTCCCTGAGCCTGAAGAATGGAATGTGTGCCTGAAAGCTTGCAGAAAAAGATAACTTTTTTTGTGATTCCTTAGTTTGTGATTCCAGAGATAATAAAGGTATCATCTCTGAACCAAGAGTTCTGGAGTTTGCTTTTCATTTTTGTCCCTAACTAACATGGCTACCAAATACATCCCTGTAGACTGTGTCACTTCACTATGGAACTAATTAGTCTATGCTACAGTGAAGCACATATGTGGATGCACTCAAAGTGTTGTTTATGATGCACAACTAGAATTCATGAAAACTCCTTAAGTCTCACACTCACCTCAACTACTCAGGCCTCCTGACATCTTTGTCTGCATTTATTCAATGCTTCTCTAAGTATGGGAACAGGCAGACAACAAGTTTATGAATTCTATGAGTTTACTAGTTAACCAGGCTGTTCTCAGATGTAGCCATTGATCACATTTGTGCTGAAAAACGGCAATCTTACATTCTTGCTGCACATCATGCAAGGACTTGTAGAATCCTGGTTCCTGTATTTTAAGAACTATTCCCCTGTTCATTTCATCACAAAAAATCACTTTTAGTTTTTTCCAGTGGAATCCGAAAGATTCATGTCAATATCAAACTCTGAAAATTCATTTGTCAGCAGCAGGAGTATATCTATACCTGAAGTAACAATCTGTAAATCCTACTATTTATATAATTATAATTTTGTAGGGAAGGAATTGTCAGACCAACCTGGTGGCCTTCTATGACCAGGTCACCAAATCCTTAGATGCAGGGATAGCAGTGGACATAGTCTTCCTGGACTTTTGGAAGGCCTTCAACACTGTCTCTCACCCTGTTCTGTTCATTAAGAAACTGGGGGACTGTGGTGTCGACACCCACACAGTCAAATGGGTCACCAACTGGCTGGAGGGCGGCACTCAGACAGTGGTGGTGGATGGGTCATTTTTGACCTGTGGTTATGTGGGCAGTGGAGTTCCGCAGGACTCAGCCCTCGGGCCCGCACTGTTCAACATTTTCATCAGTGACTTGGACGAGGGGGTAAAAAGCACCCTGTTCAGATTTGCTGATGACATTATGATGTGGGGGGATGTAGGCATGTTAGAAGGAAGGAATAGGCTACAATCAGTCCTAGACAGGTTACAGGGGTGGGCGGATGAGAATAGGATGGGATTCAACACCGACAAGTGCAGGGTGATGCACCTGGGAGGAACAACCGGCACCATACCTACAGGCTGGGGAACTCCCTTCTCATCAGTGCAGAGGCAGAAAAGGATC
>NW_017728918.1:38081759-38085738 GCF_001723895.1 Crocodylus porosus
GAGCACCGCCAGGAGTGACCAGGAATAATGGTCACAAGCTGGCAGAGGGTAGATTTAGGCTAGATATCAGGAGGCGCTACTTCATGGTCAGGGAGGCTAGGTTCTGGAACCAACTTCCAAGAGAAGTGGTGCTGGCTCCTACCCTGGGGGTCTTAAGACAAGACTTGACAATCACCTTGCTGTGGTCGTTTGACCCCAGTACTCTTTCCTGCCATGGCAGGGGGTCAGACTAGATGATCCCTTCTGACCCTAGAAACTATGAAACTATGAATAACTTAGTGATCAAACTTCTGCTCAAAATGCAAGGAAAAAAGGAGGAATGAATGAAGCCAATCCAAGCCCACTGCTTACGTATCATCATTTTAGTCATTCAGTCCATGTGGCTGCAATTTTTCTCCCTTTGACAGATTTACTTACTTCAATCTTGTAGGACTGAATTCTACTATTTTCTCTTGAGTTGTTATGGTTATTAAGCAAGTTGTTATTTTTATGGCAGGAGTCATCATCACATAGTGTTGTTACACCTGATTTTATATAATTTATATTTTTTTCCCCCTTAACATGTGACCACTGCTCAGCCTAACTGATATTTCATTATTGTTAGGTTTCTTAAACATTTTTGTGGGGACTGGCAAAGGAATGTGGCTAAGCAGTCATGGTGTTTACTTTCTAGTTTAATGTCTCTAGCCAAACTCAATTCTTAAAATGAAAGACACTCCCCTGGGAAAAGGTATTGGTGTTTTGTCTGATAAAGCTGAAAAATATGACTGTCTGAGTATTGTTTGACAACTTCTGTTGATGAATTGCCAACTGTCAGGTAAACAAACTAGTTGAACTAAAATACACCCAGACTGCAGATCACAGATTTCTTTCTCACTGGATGCTAACTTGCTGTGTTCCTTTGCTTATTACTAAAACCATTTTTCCACAAATACTTAGGTCTACTCACCCCACTTAACTTTCATAAGGTGCATACTGTAGCAGGGTGGAAAAAAGCACCAGACACTGTGTTAAAATGACTGCAAAAATAACTGCAGTTCTCCCTGTGGGAGCAAATAGTAGGGGCAGAGTCCACTGCTAACACTCTCAGAACCGCTGGTGAGAAAGTAACTTTTGGAGAAAAAAACCACTGATGTGGTCAAGGATGAGTAGGCTGCTACATACAGCCTGTAGTATCATGATGAAGCTTCTGGTGTGGAAGAAACACTTTATTATTCATAGGAACTTCTATAAAGAAGTATTTATGGTAAAAAAAAAGAAAAAAAGAACAGTCTTGCTGCTACCATTGTCAGGGTCTGGGGCTTAACCTTGTATTTCATGTCACACAGTAGAACATGGTTCTGGAAAAATATTATTTTTTTACATTCTGCATTCGGCATTCAATGAACAAGGTGTGCAACTTATTTAGAGGCATGAGGTATGTGAAAAATATATGTTCTTCTAATAGTCTTCAAGTAATTCCAACTCCCCTTCCCCCCACCTCCTTCCTGTTCCTGAAACAATAGTAACTAAGGACATGTTGACAATGCACATGTGTGTGCCAAGCAGTAGTACCCTTCCACATTCTATGCCCCTCTGAATGGTTTGCTGTCTGCACCAAAAGACTCAACCTATTTTATGCTAATTTAATAAAGCTGTGGGCAGTAGTCTTGAAATGCAAGCACGTGTCACAATCAGAATGTATAATTAATGTTGTTTTTTTTTCTGAACCTCAAATGTGGTTTTATACAAATAAGTTATTTAGCATTGCTTATTTAGCAGTAAGTTGAATGCTGCTGCCCATGATTACATTGTAAACATAATTAGGAATCCTTAACTCAAATTGGATATGATTATATTTTCGCAGTATGAACCTGGTGATATTTTTCCTTTCTTCCCTTTTATGATTTCAGTTTCTATAGCTTCTCTGTCTTTTGATCTTTATCTACATAGTGCTTCCAAATGTAATCTATTGTGCAGCTGCAAAACTTCATTATTCTTCAAGTGGACAACATAGGTCTTCTCTAGAAAATATTATATCTTATAATAGGAGTCATGGCACTCAACAGAAAAGAGTTATTGTATACACTGGGAAATATTTTCTCAGGTTAGCAAGTAGATGTCTTCTAGTGGGTGACCTTTTTCTTTCTTTAACTTTATTAGGGTTTTTTTCCTTGGCTATCACACAGAGAAGAAGGGCTTCACAGTATCTGGGAGTTTTTTACAGTAAAAACAGTAATATTTTTCCATTTTTGCCATTATCTTTTGTTTTGAAGGTGACAGAATTGACCTCTTAATTCATAACTTTAAGCACATTATTATTCAATCAAGGATGCAAACAACAGCCAAAAGGTCTAGACCAATGCTCTGTTCATTATCATCTTGTTCTGTACTGTACATTATAGCAATTCAGTTTGTCAAAATCACATTACACATTCTTTTCAAAATGTTAACAGCCTGTGATCTTTGCAGGACAGTTTTCAAAATTATCATTGTACAGCAGATGGGGAAAGAGTGCTCTGGATTTGTTATTATTGCTATTATTACTATCTGTGCATATTGTGGCACTAGCTAATATTGCCATTCAGTCAATGAGACCTCACTATATTAGGAGGAATGCATACTTATCAGGAAAACATAGACCCCCAGTGCATATAACAAAATACAGCAGGTAGGCAGAAAGACAAGGAGACAAAAAGAATACAAACTAATAACGAGACAAATACAATTAGCATAACAAGCAGCAGACACAGTACACCAGTTGCACAAACAGGTTAAAATGCTTTTCTTAAATGTTCAAAGAAAAATTAAAAACTGGAATTTAAATCCTGAAGCTTCCAGAGAATCTATTGTAATCATTCTGTCTGCTCATTCTGAAAACCAATATTTTTAGCTTATATAGCCAAAGCAACTCTAGTTGCAGCCATATAAAGAAACAAAACAGTTGATATTTATGCTTAGCACTTATTTTTAAAGACAGTAGAGATTAACTTGTGCCA
The DNA here is from genome assembly GCF_001723895.1 of Crocodylus porosus. NCBI lineage: Eukaryota > Metazoa > Chordata > Crocodylia > Crocodylidae > Crocodylus > Crocodylus porosus. The sequence goes on from NW_017728918.1 coordinate 38,084,738, forward strand.
TCCATCTTTTATATACATAGGGTCAAGTACTCCTCTTATTGTAATTTATGGTAGATGCCAAATGCTGGAGGGTGGTGAAATAACCTGGCAACCTTTAGGGTGCCAGAGGCTTTGGACCAAAGAACACTTTAGAGGAGAGTTACTAGTTTTTCCCCTTATGGAGAAAATGACACCAAAAATCTGTGGACTTAAGGTCCACTCCATGATACAGTAGATTGGGCTCTTTAACCCTGGTCTGCAGACAGACCAGGAGTGGATAGATGGACAAATGGATGATCATCTGCTCTGGCAGTTCCTGTAGTGAAGCTGCACCAGGTTCTGAACACACTGGCACTTTCCTTTCCTTTGGATTAAACCAGCAAGATCAAGAGGGGGACAGTGGTAGGTGGGCAACCCAGTGTCTCTACATACCCTGACCCGACTTTTGTAGCCGAGAGAGATCACTTGAGCTGTATTTTATATTTCAAGCAAGAATTCAACATGGGAAGCAGCAGTTATGAGTTGTAAGTCCAGCTTGCTTGGTGAAGAGAAGGATGTTATGGATTGTATGTGACAGTGGGAGAGATATTGTATTTCAATAATCAGCTATTGTCTGCCTAAATCCAGGCAGCCCCCTGCCAGTAAGGTTCTGAGTCACCATGGTTTGCCTACTCTAATGGCAGCTAAGAGCAAACTCAAAAAAAACAGATTCTATCACAGCACCAGGCAAAAATAAAAAGAGAAAACGAATACTCTGCATTTCAAAATGGAAAGTTAGGACCATGCATACTGTCCTTATTGACAATCTTGTGAATATTTCTGATGCTCATAAAACAGATGTGATATATGTAGAATCAAATAGGTTGCACATTGACATAGTAGCACTGCAAGAATCCCACCTCTTCTCATATGGCTCCTGAAGAGAAAAATACTACACATTTCATAGATTTCATAGACATTAGGGCTGGAAGGGACCTCGGGAGATCATCAAGTCCAGCCCCCTGCCCAAAGGGCAGGAAGTC
>NW_017728918.1:38085749-38087111 GCF_001723895.1 Crocodylus porosus
CCGCGCGCCTCTTACCGCTCCAGAGCCTAACATTCTTCCGGCAAGGGAAAGCTCCTGAAGATACACATAAACATGGTGTGGGTTTTCCTGTTAGAAGCATTCTCAAAATGAGCTAAAAGCCACTGAATGGTTCTGAGAGGATCCTCATGTACTTCAGAAGGCACAGTCATTTTAGTGAGTGCCCACATGCCAACAGTCTACTCTTCTGCTGCAGTTAAAGACAAGCTTTATGAAGAATGGGCTACTGCTTCTGGTAAGATCCCAAACACTGAGAACTCATATTTTCTGGGGGATTTATATGATAGAGTTGGTGCTGACAGTGACAATTTGCCTGGGCCCACATAACACAGGAAGCATAAATAATAATGGACAAGGGGTGTTAAAGCAAGACAGCTCTGCTCCAGTCAGAACTTGTGCTTCACCAACTTGTTCCTTTAAATGAAGTCAAGATATACGTTATCATGGAGGTACCCAAGATCTAGCCACTGGCACCCACTGGCACCATTTGGATATCCTCGTCACTAGGCAGTTCAATCTCAATAATATTCTCCTTATTCATAGCTACCATAGTTCTGACTGTGACACTGATTGCTCATTTGTGGTCACTAAAATTAAACTGAAAGAAAAGAAAATCTTCTGTTCCAAGCATCAGTGTTTCCCACACATTAACATCACCAATACATCTGATCATGAGAAAAAATGTGAAGTTTATGGAAGCTCTGGAAAATGTTGCCTTTATGTGGCACTGCAGAAGAGAAGTGGGGAAGCCTCAAAAAAATGATCTATGTCACTGCTGACTTTATTTGGCAAACAGTTTAGAAGAAAACAGGATTGGTTCAAGGCATGCTCACATGAACTGATTCCATTTATCCAGGCCAAACAAACTGCTATATTAAATCACAAGTTTTCCAAGTGGAATTTTGAATTAACTGAGGAAAGCAAAGATCTATGCCAATGCTTATTGGCTGTAACTGTGTGAGGAAATTCAATCCACTTTGGACAGCAGAAACATCAGAGGGATGTATGACAGAATGAAGAAAGTCCAACTGCAAAGAAGTCATCATAAGAAGACATCATAATGGATGGAAAGCCACAGGTGGATGTGACGGAATGCCGGGCTAGCAGTTCCGGCACCACTTAGGGGAGCCACGGGCATTGCAAAGCTGTGCGAGCGCGTGGCTTGTGGGGCGGGATTGGAGATAGCTTTATAGCCGCCCTCCAGGTTCACCGAGTTGGCACAAGTAAACAACATAGAGTAAGTTGTTAGTTTTCTTTGTAATAAGTCTATAGGATGTCCATTGGTTCACGAGGTTCCAGAGCCAGCCCTTGCGTTCCAACACTGGAACTAGTCCAATGCTAGGT
>NW_017728918.1:38087211-38090759 GCF_001723895.1 Crocodylus porosus
CCTCTTACGAGTAAGAGGGGAGGCCGGTTGGAACGAAGCTGCAGTAAATATAAGTATAGCGAGCGTAGATATGCTGTCTAAGCTACGATGAGAGGCGGTCAAGAAGTGGAGTCTCCGATGTTTCTTCAGTTACAGTATGCTGGATACAAAGGGGGTCTGTTGGCTCACGGGGTTCCAGAGACAGGCCTTGCGTTCCAACAATGGAGCTAGTCCAATGCTAGGTGCGGCTGCTGGCTCCTTAAGTCCCAGAACTGGTCAACAGCTCATAAATGGGATGTAGAGTACAAAACTGTAACATGGTGAGTCGTTGTCAATTGTCGGGTTTTCGAGGCCTTTGTCTTTGCTGGTATACGCCCAGGCGGGGAGGCTGAGAACTGGTCTGCAGGGTGATCAGGCCTACAGAGTTTTCCAGTTGTCGTCTCTGCTGCTTCCTGCTTCTTTGCCTTTTTTATAGATGTTGGTTGGACTGCCTCTGTGACACTAACTATGATATAAGCTAAGCTTACAGGGATAGGATAATTTCTTTTACATAATAGTTACTAGGCAGATTCTCTACATAAGTTTCATTTCTGCAAAATTGACACTTTTTAGATAAGAAGTAAAATTTACAGAGTACAGGTGTGTGGCCTACTGCCAGCAGAGAATAGTATTAGGCAATTGTTTTGATTAACAGTGAAGACTTCAAGGCAGCAGAAAGTAGTACCAGGCAGTTGTTTTGGTTAACAGTGAAGGCTTCAAGGTTACATAAATGTGAGAGTGCCACGCGGCAGTTATACAGAAAAGAGAAAAAAAAATATAAAACAGTTATAGTGGAAAGGTTGGTAAAACATTATCTTGAACTCTATTTAAAGAAAAGTAATGTCACTGACACAGTCCTTAAGTTTATTGGAAGTTTGTCTCCTTGAAGTGCTTAATGACATTGCAACTCTTGAGGACCTAAATAAGGCCATAGACAATGTAGCCATTGGCAAGCCCCAGGAAAAGATGGCATTCCTGCAGAAGTGATCAAGCGTGGGCAACCTGTGTGTCTTCCCAACTTATATGAGCTTTTTACTCACTGATAGACAGCAGGGACAGAGCCACAAAATATAGAAGAAGCCAGTATACTCACTCTGTACAAGAATAAATGTGACTGCAGCAACTAAAACAACTAATGTGGCAATTCACTAATAAGCATTGTTGAAAAGATCATCGCTCAGGTGGTTCTGACTTCAGATAATTGATGACCATGTTTACCCTGAGTCATAGTGAGTCTCCAGAGCTAGTAGGTCCAACATACATATCATCATCTCACTCTAACATATGCACAAAAAAAATTAGGGAACAAAAGAGACTCCTCTATATTACTTTCATTGACCTGACCAAAGTTTTTGGCTTCATCAGCAGAAAAGGCCTTTTCATATTGTTGGAAAAGGTTGTTTGTCCATCAGAACTCCTCAGCATAAGCTGGTCTTTTCACGGTGGAAAGCAGGGAACAATCATTTGTGATGGATCAAGATCTGAGGCTCTTGAGATCTGAAGCAGAGTCAGGCAGGGCTGTGTCCTTGCCTTACCCATATTCAGGATTTTCTTTTTTCTTCTTCTGACATACACTTTTGGGATCACTACCATAAGTAATTTGTTACATGCTCAAATGGAAAATTATTCAATCTTACATGCTTTAAAATAAAGACTAAAGTGTCAAAGTTTTGATTTGGTATTTGCTGTTGGCTGATGACACTGGACTGATAGTCAAGACAGAGTGACCTTCAAAGCCTCATCATTTGTTTTGCTCACACCTGACAAGAATTTGGTATAACAATCAGCATTGACCAAAGTTGTTGAGCAAAGACCAAAGTTATGAGACAGAACATTGATTCAGCAATAGCAATCACAATAGGTGAAAATGTATTGGATTTTGTAAGTAAATGTATGTATCTTGGCTTTGTTGTTACCAACAACTCATCACTTGGGGCACCTATACATGTGCCTGATGCCTACTCTGATACATGCTAATTAGCACATGTCAGAGAAGACTCGATTAACCAAGTCTGCTGGAGCATCTCATGCATTCTGCATCCCCACACTTCAAAATGGCAGTAGGGGTTAAAGTGCCTCTGCCACATTTTGAAGTATGGGGAGGATGAATACAGGACATACTGTGGGCATTTTAATTAGAGCAGCTCACGAGAGCCACTCTAATTAAAGTGCCCAATTTTCCACCCTGGATCATGTGTAAAGACTCCTGTGGCTGAACTTAATATATGGAACCAGTCTATTAAGCACTGAATGAAGTCTTTTGAGGAAAGAAGGCCCTAACATGCAGAAGTAAGAAGAAGCCTCAAGAAGAATCTGAACCACATCCAGGACTTCACATATAAGTACAGAAGAGACAATTATTCAAGAATTGGGCTGTACAGCCACACTCACAGATGTTAAATGAGCTAATGCTTCACTTGATGCAAATTTATTGTCTCAAGACACAGATGTCTATACTATACTATATAGGCAATACTATACAGGGAACCTTTGCCCTGTTACTGAAAAGTGGCATTGCCCCTTTAAGGGCAGGATTTTTTTAACACAAGCAGCCAGCCTAGCACAGGTTAAGGAACATCCTTGTAGTTAGGTCAGCTGATAGAGGAGTCACCTGACTGGAAGAGGGTTAGGTTTGAGTAATAAAAGCCCAAAGTCTGAGCTGGTTGGGCAATCTAGCCCTGAAACCATGGAGTAATGAGCTCCTGGCAGCAGAGCAGCAGGACTCCTGAATTGTCACTGGAGCTGGAAAAAAGCAACTCTGCGGGCTTGGGAACAAGGGATGCTTACCTGGGGCAGAGGGAGGCTTGTTCAAATAGGAAAGTGGCTTTTATTTTATGTTAAATCTGATGAGAGTTTGCGGTCTGCCACAGGCCTGATACGTTTTTGGTTTAAGTTGCACCAGTAGTTTATTCTTGAGCCCCACCGAAGACAAGCTCAAGGCCTACTTAGAGAGTTAAAGCCCAGCCAGGGGCACAGCATGGGGGGCTGCAGGGCGCAAGGCCCAGATAGAGGAAGAGCTGGGGCTGGGGCTGAGGCCAGAAGCTAGGTTTAGAAAAGTGGGCCTTGACTAAGAGACCAGACAGAGTAGAGAGGTGGAACCCCAACAAGAGAAGAAAGGATGACAATGGCCTGGAGAATTAGGGACAAATGTTCCATTTGATTGGCAGCTCAAACCACCTGTGAGGCATGGGGCATAGTGTAGGGGTATATTTGAGCCACACAATTAGCCTTTAAGACAAGTTAGATCAAGAGAGTCAACTTCTGGAGACAGGAGAGAACACCTTAGGCTCATTAATGTCTGAGGGCACCCTTCCTTTCATAAAACTTCCACCAAGATGTGATAGGTGAGAAGGCAAAGTGAGACCTTGAGAGAGAGGGGCAGAGAGACAGAGCCCAGAAGGGATGAGGGGGCCTGAGGGGGCATCATAATGGCCCTCAGGCGCCTAACCTGTTACACTATGTTTATAAGAGTGCCTGTGTGTGTGTGTGTGTGTGTGTGTGTGTGTGTGTGTGTGTGTGTGTGTATTTAC
>NW_017728918.1:38090770-38092068 GCF_001723895.1 Crocodylus porosus
TGTGTGTGTGTGTGTGTGTGTGTGTGTGTGTGTGTGTGTGTGTGTGTGTATTTACTGTCTTTTTCATCCTGGAAATTTTGCATATACCTTGAGTCATAAATTAATATACATTATCATATAGAATTTGGGCATAGCTACTATTATTTCTTCATCTCAAAATAAAATTAGAGGATTTTTTTTCTTCCTAATAGTGTATCATAACTTCTGACTCAAGGTTTGTGCAACATTTTCAGAATGAAGAAGGCAGTAAATAGCAATATATTCCCCCACAGACCAAAAAGTACTTCTAAATATCCTAAAATCTAAGCCTTAGAATAATGTAATATTTCCTATTTATTCATTAAAATATAGAAGAAACTGTTATACTATAGTAGAATTTTATTAGAGCTTTAGTAATTGCATAACCACAGGACTGACTTAAAATATGTTCGCCCTGGAGTCAATATACTGAGCCACAACTGTAAACATAATTGCAAATTGATAAACACTTCCTGTCTTTTAGTGAAATGATTCTTTATTTCTACTGTGTCATTTTCATAACAAACAAATATCCCTGAATACTCCACTTCACAAGACCCAAATAAAGAGAGAAAAGAAACAGGGAACAAAGTTGTAGAGAAAATAGGGAGAAGATGAAAGCAGAAATATATGACAGATGTTAGCGACATTGTTTAATGGGCTACCTAAAGGTGTTTATATACTGTAAATGAGTGAGGTATACATTTCTATATATAAAAGAGTGAAAAAATAAGCTACTTGGAATGAGATTATATAAAAAAGCCAAGGGAAAACAGTTGTAGAGAGAAGTAATATATTTGTAATATATTTATTTATGCTACAAAAATTATGTTAAAACCAATATTGTTTTAGAGATAAGGACCAATCACCTGGGTTGCTCGTAGCTAATTTCTTAACTGGAAGTGCTAACAGAGTTCAACAAGCACACTTACATAGATAACAACTATTATAACACTGTAATTTATGTATAAATTCTTGGATCTATTCTGGCAATTTCAGATGTTTAAAATCTCCTTTCTTCTGTGAAGCTTAGGTAGGATGGGACCATAGTAATGTGCCATAATACACATAGGATAATGTTCCCTCTCCATATACTTCTTCTTCAGTGGCTGATAGCCAATGTTTAAATATTTTTTTCAGGTTCTGATTTTTAATCTGTATTCTAACCCTCAAAAGTGTATGGATTCAGTCCATTTCATAGATTTCATAGACATTAGGGCTGGAAGGGACCTCGGGAGATCATCGAGTCCAGCCCCCTGCCCAAAGGGCAGGAAGTCAGC
>NW_017728918.1:38093400-38109280 GCF_001723895.1 Crocodylus porosus
CTGTCCCTTAGAATGTTAGCCTGGGCCAGTCCCTCAAGGATGGCCTCCTTAATAAACTTTTCTAAGATCTTCCCCAGGATAGAAGTCCCCCCCACTGATATAGGATGTATATCATACCTTTCAAAAGTACTATCACAGGTGTCATATAACTGGCAACCGATGATACCCAAGTCAGACTAAGCTGTACTTTGTTTTTTAAAATCTTTATTAGTCAAGAATGGACAAGTAGTTTGCCAGTAGCTGGTCTTAACTAAATAGATCTACTATGATCAGAAGAAACTGTGGCTGATTAATGATACCATTATGTTACTTGGGGCATAGGCAGTCATGTACAGCTCTTTGATTCCCAGATAATTATCCTAACATAAATTAAAGCTACAAGGAGCAGAAGGTTAGAAAGGCTCATCTTTCCCCCTCATCTACCATATATGGGAATGTAACAGGTGTTGACACTGGATTTATGACCCAGTCTTGATACTTTGTTCCAGGGCCTCAGACAGACCAAACCATCAGACCAACCATGAATTATTCCATTTGATAAAAAGCACAATTTACTGATACCCAGTGACAACAGAAAAGACTAATGCAGGTAAGGCAAACAAAATACCTTCCCCCCCACAATTCCTATTCATCTACTAGTTTCAGGGTTCTCACAGAGGTATGGTACATCTAGTCAGTATGTAAGCACCACCATGTGGTTATTTCTTGAATGTCAGACATCAGCAGCCTTGGAGGTCAAGGGCTGAGGGTCGGTCACCTCTCACACTGGGGTGGGTGAGACGGGCTGGTGGTGCATCCTCTACCCATGGTGGACTCAGGATCCCCCCCCTGCTGATCCCCTTGCTGGTCTGAAACTTCTTCTTTTGCATTCTTTTTCTTCTGATAATTCTTCATTTCTGGGTACCGTTGATTGGTTTCCCTCTGGTCATCATGCTGTCCATGTTCTGTTCTGTCAGTATATCCCTTTGTTTCTCAAACATATTGCATGCATACATTTAAATTTTGTCATTTACTGGTGTCTTAAAAAGGCATGCCCGGCCTCTTAATTTGGCCCAGCCACCAAAACCAGAAATCCCAGGACTTTGCAGCTTGTCACTGTGACCTAATGACAACTGGGCAGAGTCCCTTATCTTTGTTATGGAATGCTGTTTCTATGTTTTTAATTTCCCTGGATGTATGTGCCTACTTGTCTGTTAGCTTCAGACACAGTGGGCCTTGAAGGCTGAGAACATGAAACTTTGCCACAATCAGGCTTTTAGAAACCAATTAACCCTTGCCTTTACACTGTACCATTGTTCTAATGTAATATCTACTTTACTTACATGTCAATTCCTAAAAGCAAATCTCTAAATATAAGTTTATAGCCATTAGCAGGGAGCCACAGGGCTCCTGTTACTTTAGAGGAAACCTTAGTAGGCTGACCCAGCTCAGGGAGGTTTGGCACATAGAAAGCAGACCTGCTAATGAACAGACAGACTTGTAATCAGCTGCCAGCAGTAAGATGCACAAGGGCAGACATCTTGGTTTCTCAGTGGCAAAGAGCTGCATCAGCTCAGCTGAAGAGCAGCAAGGGAAGGCAAGCCCAGAATGTATACCATTGTGTGTGGCTGTAGAGACACCTGACAAGAAGAGCAGAGCTGACCTGATCAGGGTGCGGGGCTTGGGGCAAATCAGCTCATATGGGGCCCCGCCCCCGCTCCGATCCCATCCACCCCAGACTTGAAGAAGTTGCCACAGCCACCGGCACCAGTGGCATGAGCGGGGGGGGGGAGGGGGGTAGCGAACGGCTGGATTCGAAGCAAGTGGGGGCAGTGTTGGCAAAGTTGCCACAGCTGCTCTGCCCAGCTCTGTGGGGGGCCCCCAAAACATGGAGCCTGGGACAGTCATCCTGTCCTGGGGATTTGCACCCCCTGCAGAAGGGGCTGGACTTAGGAGACACAAAGCTAGTACCTGACACCAGGCAGCCAGTGGGGCCCTGCAGGCAGCAGGGGGAAGAGTACCTGAGCAGGAAAGCTACAGAAAAGGGATTAACTGGCCGATACTTGAGCTGCCCGGGGCTGCAAGTAAGGAACTGATGGCTTACTGGGAGCTATGACCCAATATGGGGAAGGAGTTTCATTTTATAGCCGGTGAGCTGCTGTTTATGTTCAGACCTGGAGTGAAGGTAGTTTTAGTTATAGCCAGTGGGTGTTCATTTTTTTGTTTAAGTTTTAAACTGGTGGACTGGAAGTGGCTATAAGGGAAGGTGATGAAGCCCAGCCTGGGTGGAAAATAGAGCCAGGGGCCCAGTGCCTAAAGGGGACAGAGACAGGGCCATGGGCAAAGAACCCAAAAGGAGCAAGATAAATGCTGGAGCCCAGAAGCCAGATCTGGTGCAGTGAGCCTAGGCTAAGCAGGGCAGCAAGAGGAAAGAAGTGGAGACTGGGAAGGCCAAGACCCTAACAAAGGTGGAGAGGCCTAAGAAGACCTGATGAGAGGACCTGATGAGAGAACCAATACTACATGTAAGGCAAGGCTCTAGGGGTAGAAGGAGGACACAAATAGCCCTTAAGACAGGGGTGAACAATTATTTAGGCCCACAGGCTACATAGAGAGTTTTGGGGAGTTGTTGTGGACAACAGCTGGCGTGAGTATGGGCAGGTGGTAGGTTTAGCAGGCCTGCCAGCACCACTACCTTTGGGCTGCCTTTCTACCTTGAAGTGGGACTTGAGCTGTTGCCTGGTTTTGGCAGCTGCAGTCCAGACACAGAGGCAGTGGTAGCAGTGGTGGTCAGGCAGAAGGTGCTGCTGAGTGCTGCCAGGTCCCACTTTTTTCCTGTTCTCAGCACAACTTCTGCCAGGCTGCCACTGCTGTTCAGCATGGCCAGGGTGGGCAGGTCTGGAGCAGGGGGTTAGGGCTGCAGAGACCCTAACCCCCTGCATGGGCTGGGATCAGGGCTGTGTGCTCAGCTTGGGGCTCAGGCCCTGCCTGTACAGATCCTGGCTGGTCTCCATGGGGCTGGGGCCAGAGGTGGTGGCAGCCAGAAGGAGCTGCTGCCACTGTGGCTTCCAGAAAATAGAGTCTGGCTGTGGAGCCACCCAAGCCCCACTGCATGTTCAGGTGCAGTGGGACACACCATGGGCTGGATAGCGCCTAGGCCAGGAGACACAAAGGGACCCACCATGGACTGGACAAAGTGGGACAAATCTGGCCTGTGACACACATTTTACTCACCCCTACCTTAAGGCAACAGGTGTATTGGGGGTATGGATGGGTCAGAAAGGCCCACCTAATGCTGGAAGGACAGGAGGGGTATTAGCATATTCAGGAGAGAGCCACTGTCTGGCAATAGATAAGTGCTCCCTCATGGACCCTGGGGAACCTATCTTTGTTCCAAACAAATAATACCAGCAAGGCATGACAAGCAATAAAGCAAAAGAGAAGGTACCCTAGAGTTGGAGCAGGCAGGAGGCACTTGGCCACCAGGGGATGCTCATGGCCAACACTGGGGTTCTGAACCAGTTACAGGGAAGAACAGCTAGCACAAAACAAGGGGATCCAGCTGCATCAGCTTCCTCCTAGCTGAGAATTTTCTGGGGAGGTAGGAGGAATTTCCTATCAGCTATGTTTGGTCAATTTAAGGCAACACTGTACCACAGGACTTTGGATCTGTAAATTGGTAAAATATGGCACAAGTTAACATAAGCAGCCATGATTCAAGAAAGTGCATATTTATGACTTCAGTAGAACTGAATTTATGTCTAAAGTTATGTATCTTGATAAATCAAGACAACAAATAATACTTTAATATATCAAAACCCTTAACATGTATTTTTCCTGTCCCTGAACACATTTTTTTTCATGCTATCAGTCACATGCTGTGACTATCACTTCTAGTTCAATAAATGATATAGTATATCTGGAGCAAAATTAAAATGAGTTATGAATTTATGTATATTTATACAGGTACATTTTTAATGACTAGCTAATCAATACGTTTTCAAAACCTCCTTATCCCTCAGGAGGGATATTATCTGTTTAAAGTCTTAGCATTTCCAGGAAGCTTTAAATAAACCTCTACATTAAAATTCACCTTTAGCATTGAGGGCTATAGAATAAGTGTCAATTGGCTTGCTTTGTTGGAAACTGACTCTAGGATATCAAGTAATAAATAGGCATGTCCTTACTGGATTATTTTTCAAGCTATAAATAGTGCATTGTATTCCCCAGTTTTTCAGTCCAGTAAAGATACAGAAAATATATGTGCTGTATATGAAATTAAGTGGACTGTTAAAGGTTGAATCATGAAGGGACCTTAGTTTTGGAAAGCAGAGAAACAATTAAATTGTGTAAGCTACTTAGGAAAGTTTTTGAAATAGAGGAAGATACTTGAGCAAGTCAAACAAGAAGTCTTAAAAAGTTAAGGGTCTTGAAATTGGTGTTATTCGTGGATTCATAGATGTTAAGGGATGGAACAGACCTCTCGAGATCATCAGGTCCAGCCCTGCTGTGCTTGGGGAGGAAAGACTGATGGGTTAAGATGACCCCAGCAAGGTGAGCATCCAGACATTTTTTGAAGATACCCAGAGTAGATGATTGTACCACCTCTGAAGGAAGTCTATTTCAGACCCTGGACACTTGAGTTGTAAAGAAATTTTTCCTTGTGTCTAATCTAAAGTAGTTATGTAGAAATTTATGATTATTAGTCCTAGTCTTCCCCAGGGAGCCCTACTGAATAGACATTCTCCCAGTCCCAGATATGTACACTTTATATATTGACAGGCTGCCACCAAGTCCCCTCCTGAGTTTTCTCTTCTCCAGGCGGAACAGAACCATGTTTCTCAGCCTCTCATCATATGGCCTGCTCTCCATACCTCTACCAATATACATAACCCTCCTTTGGACTCTCTCAAGCCTCTCCACATCCTGTCTGAAGTGTGATGCCCAGAACTGGATTCAGTACTCCAGCCGCAGCCTCACCAAGGTTGAGTAAAGTGGGAGGATGACATCCTTAGTCTTCCTTGAGATGCATTGGTAAGTTCACCCTAGTGTTTTGTTTGCTTTGCTGGCTATGGCATCACAGTGAGGTTCATGTTCATTCTATAGTCTGTCAAGACCCCCAGACATAGGCAGCAGAAGTGGGGGCTAATATGGCTCTGCCTCTGCAAATGTAGGGCAGCAGATATAGCCAGAGGGCAGCCTGGTCATAGGCTGCTGTAGCAGGGGGAAGGGGTGCACACACAGATACCTTGCACACTTGGCACTTGCAGCCAGGATCGCAGTGGGCACAGCCACAGGCAGGTAAGTTTCTTTTAATTGAGCTGGTGGGGGTGCAGATCAAGAGTGGGGTAGGGGTAGGGTGAATGATTCACCCCTGCCTCACTCCCTCTTCCACTGTGGGGTTTGCCCCATTACCCAACCCAGCTGGGGCCCCATTCACAGTGAATGGGGCCATGGCTGGGCTAAGTCATCAGGCAATAAAAGCCTGGCAGCTCTTCCAGAGCCAGTGTGGTGCCAGGGAATGAAGCGGGGGGACTTGGGCCCCTGATCTTTGCACAGGGCAGGGGCCCACATTACCCCCCCCCAGTGCCACGTATCCCCCCATGTACCACCCTCACAGCTGGGCTTAGTCTCTGCCCCCTGTGTCCATGCCTCATTGCTGCCACTGCTTTGAATGTGGCATGATGCGGTGTCATGTGCCTCACTGCCTGGCCCACCCAGTGGCAAGATGAATATGCCACCACACCACTTTTAAAGCAGCAGCGGCAGCAAGGTGCAGATGCAGGGAGAAGAAGCTGAGACCCTCATATGCCAAGAATCAGTTCATCAGAGCAACAATAACTACAGTCAGACACAAGCACACAGTTAAACAGAATACCTCTGAATCTGGCTGGGTGTCCAGATGACACCCTCATGGGCCAGCATTCAGTTCATTAGGGCATGTCTGAGCCAAACTGGGTCAATCAGCCTGTACAACCTGATCCCCTTATGTGTTTCAAACTCAGCACGTCCCAGCTTAGCATGACTTTTCCAGATCTTACTATAGTCTTTTAACAGACTTAAGGCAATTATTGGAGTGTTCATAACCTTTCTTGGAGAGGACTTCCAGCAGTCATCCCGGGAAAAGTATGACAACTTGTGGTCAGGGCTCCAGTGGGCTGGATGCTGTGATGAACCTTTCACCATTGTTAAAATGTTGCCCATACCCCCTGACTTGGTGTCTTGCCTCAGCATTCCCTAACCTGGCAACTGAGTTTTAGCCAACTACGTTTAAATAGGCCTCCCATAGTGGGACCAGGGAATGTACACCCTGCGATGCCTATTAAACTTACTTCTGCTTAGAGGTGTGTGTGTGTGGGTGGGGGTGGGGGGGAAATCCTTTGTAAATCCAGATTAGAACTGGTCTGATAAATGCTGAGGTGGGTGTGTGCGTTGATTAGCATTTGAAGCACAGCTTCCCCATCATGCAGTGCTCCCCTGCTCCTCTGATCCCAGATTTCACTGCAGTCTCTGCTTCAGGCTTTCTGTTCTCCATCTCCCATGTAAATGAATGGTCATCTGGTTCCATCTCGGATGCAAATGAGACCTAGGGCAGTTGTTTCACTCTTGTCACCCTGATCTGGAGGGTTTTAGGTGTGTCTCTCACTGCATCTTAATCAGTTTTTGTTTAGGTGGGGGCGGGGATTCTTTGTGAGTCAGATAGTCTGCGTCCTGTGTCAGGGTTCCCCAAGAACGTGGAGCTGAGAGGTAACAAGGAGCCACTGGCTCCTGGTTGCCCCATGACCCGGGCTGGCTGGGGCCTGATTCACTGTGAATGGAGCCCCAGCTGGGCTGGGTCATGGGGCAATCAGAGCCCAGCAGCTCATCCAGTGGTGCCAGGCAACAGCCCCAGGTGTAAGAGAAGGGGAGGCTTTGTGGGCACATCAGGCACCAATCCCAAGCCTGGCACAGCCTCCAGAGCTGGCACAGTGCTGGGGAGCCAAGTGATGTGGTGGGGCATGTGGGCAAGCTGCAGCTGGGCTCAGCCTCTTCTCCGTGCATCCGTGCCTCACTTCCGCAGTCTTACCTCCCCCCTGCAGTCTCTCCTGTGTGTGGTGGTGCATGAGCATGCATGCTCAGCTCTTGCCCCCAAACCTTTTCCTCCCTCCACCTATGCCCCAAGGTCTCTTTTGGTTGTGGTGCTAGTAAGTGTATCACTGCTAAGCCTGTAAGCATGTTGGAGGTAATTTTTCCCCAGGTGGAGCATCTTATAGTTCTCAGTGCTGAACAGCATCAGGTTTTGAACCACCCACCTTGACAGCCTGTCCATGTCAGCATGTATCCCCAGCCTATCCTCCAGTATGACCACAGTCCCCCATTTCTTCCAGCATGACCACAGTCCCCCATCTGTGAACTTTGCTAGTCCACTTTTAACACCCAACTCCAAATCATAATGAATATGTTAAAGAGCACTGGTCCGAGTACTGAACCCTGAGGGGTACCACTGGTCATCAAGCACCATGTTGACTCAGTTCCATCTAATAATTACTATCTGGGGCTTTTCTTGGAGCCAGTTTCCTAACCAGACAACTGTGTTACTGAGGCTGCAGTTCTCCAATTTTACCACGAGCATGCTGTAGGAGACCATGGGTGACTGGTGCCTCCTGAGTCAGTGGCACCATTTGCCTCCCCTGACTGGACAGTCACTGACTGCGGGGGAGGGGGGGGTCCTCCATGGCTGATCCCACAGGCATGGGGAGCAGGGAGGTTCCCCCAATTCTGATTCTGCTGACACACACCTGCAACAGTACACCTGGCAGTGCCAGGGGAACACCGCTGGCACTTCCAGGTTGGCGGGATTGGCTGTGGGGGGACCACTTTTCCTGGCACACTCCCTGGTTGGTGCTCTCAGGGGGGACACCAGTGCTCTTGCTTGGTTGCCCCTGCATGGGAATGCTGGCCAACAAGGGGTGCACCAGCACTCTCAGTGGGTGCACATGCACCCCTGTGTACCCCCTATGCATTGCTGCTGTGGGAGACCAAGTCAAAGGCTTTTTTGCAGTTCAAGAATATGATGTTAACCTTATCTTCCTTATCTAGGCAGTGTGTTACCTAATCATAGAAAAAAATGAGGTTGGTCAGGCATGACCTGCCAGCAACAAATCCATGTTGGCTATCTGTTAGAATGTTGCCTTCCATTAACCTATAGCTAATGGATTCTTTGATCATTTGTTTCAGGATTTTTCCAGGCTTTGTTTATTGTAGATAGACATCACATTGGCCCTCTTCCAGTCTTCTGGAACCTCTCCCACATGCCACAATTCTCAAATAGTTTTCCCATGGGTCATGCAATGACTTCGGCCAATTCTTTCATCATTCTCAGGTGCAGTTCATCTGGTCCTGCTGACTTGTAGATGTCCAGCATCTCTAGATGTTCCTTCATGAGATCTTTGATGACTGTTGGTGAGTGATCATCCCCACCTTGATTGTCCTGTATCCTGTCAAGCAGGGTAACACCTTTGGACTGGTGGAATATTGACATGAAGTAATCTTTTAGGAGTTTGGATTTCTCCTGGGTGTTGGCTGTCCCATTTTGTTCAGCAGGGGTTCAAAGTTTCCCTTATTTTTTTCTCCAACTTCCTTTGTATCTGAAGGAGTTTTTATTGTTCTTGATTTCCATTGCCAATTTGAATTTGGTCTGCGCCTTTGTTTTTCTAATGCTCTCCCTCGTGGTGTAGGCTATTGTGTATTCTTCTGTGGTGGTATTTCCCAACTTCCATCCCTTGTGTCTCTTTTCAATTTCAGGCTTTCCTTTTGAGCCGGGGGGGGGGGGGGTCTCCCAGCTCTTTTGCTACCTTTTCTATGAGCTTGAATGGACTTCCTTTGTGTCCCTGAGGAACTACCACTCATATTGGACTCCCCCCATCAGACCATGGTCCCTCAGGGCCTTTCCAACCAAACTTCTAATCTTGTGGAAGTCAATTTTCCTAAAATCAAGTATTTCAGTTCTGCTGACTGATTTCCGTGCCTTGAGATGGATGGAAAAAGTGATCATCTCATGATCACTGTCACCTAGCTTCCTTTCAATCATCAGGCTGCTCACTAGGTCATCTCCTCTGGCCAAGACCAAACCCAATAGTGCCTTACCTTTGTCAGCCCTTAGACTTCTTGAGTCAAAGTTCATCAATGCAAGTGAGGAAACTTTGTGACAAATCAGATCTTGCTAAGTGCTCTTCCCATGGGATGTCTGGGTAGTTGAAGTCATCCACGATGACCGTGCTTTGAGAGCATGAAGCCTCTGCCAGTTCTCTTAGAAGCCCTAAGGAAGGGGTAATGTGTTGCTGTACTGTAGAGCAGAGGGAAGAATCAAGACTCAGAAATGCAAATGCTACTTCACATTCTTCATCTTACTATTTTTACTAGTGCAGTTCAAACCTAGAAATATGTTGGTGCAGATGCTCCAGCTCCATCCCTAGTGGCTTCTCTCAAGTTTGCCACAGATGGTGAGGATGGCACAAAGGAGCACCCACAAGCAGCTTCACCATGTTTTAGGGTTTGGAGCATGCATGAGGGTGTGAATGTAGGTAGGTCAGAAGTGCTTGGGAATGGCCCAGTTGGACCATACTGCCACTGTCGTATAGCTATACCCATACTCTTCTGTGCAACTTTATGACAGAGCCAGTTGTTGCTTCCAGTTGTAAATGTTTCTGCTGGAAATAGACACTTAGCTGACCTCCACATGAGCAGGGGTGTGAATTTGCAGCAGCACAAATAGTAGTGCCACAGATTTGTGCTGCTATTTTGTGCTGCAGTGGATGCTCCTGCTCATGCCATTTGCAGTGTGACACATTGTCCCACTGTTCCTCCATGTGCTACAGTGGGGGCTGAGTTGGACAGTGGTACATGGAGCAGCCTGCTGCCAGCTCTCCCATCTTGGGGCACACTGTGCTCCAGCCAGCTAGACTGGGGTGTAGAGTGCCTCAGTGTGGGGGCTTCACAGTGTATAATCCTAGGGCTCCCCTGTCTCTACATTTGTCTCAGTACACAGCACTTTTATGTGCTTTTTACTACTTTTTTTCAACTTTTTTTGTTTTGTTTTCTCTGTCACTGACCTGTTTGTCTGCATTGCTGAGCAAGTAAATCTACGTGGTTGTGTTCATTCTACTGCCTTCTGATTCCTAATTCCTGCTTTTTTAAATAACTTTCTTCTCTTCTCCCATGTTATGCTGTAGCTTTTTCTTATCTGCCCATTTGGGGGAGAGAATGAAAATTCCACTTTCTTAAATACAAGTTATTTTTTTTAAAGCACTGCAAAATTACACCACTGCACTGAGAATTCTTCATATACATGTATGTGGAATTAGAATAATATTTCATATTGTCATTAGAACTTCTCCCACAAACAGATGGCAGTAGGCAAAACTGGTTGGAAGCAAGCAAAACAACTATTAGTAGTTTTATTGTGCTTAAAGGTAGGGTAAGGAATGGAATTCTTAAGCACAAAATGAATAAGTAAGTAGCTGATTCACAGAAAAACTTCACACAATAAGCTAGGGATTTATCTCAAATACCATGCACTTTAAAATATATATTAATGAAATATTTAAAAAAATGAAAAGTTCACTATTATAGATTTATAAACCATGTATTTTTAGTTTGATATTGATTACAGAACATGGTAGTAGAGTGGCCATTAAATGTACCAAAGAAATACTAGACAAACCTTAAGTTTATAGTCTGTATTTATAGAGAGACTCTTATTGATTTTCATTATTATAGTACTTCTGGTAGAGCTGGATTAATTACTGTTACTTCCTAGGAGACACTGGGAGAAATACTGGGTTTTTTCTTTTAGAAATTTATATCCTTCAAGAAATGACTTTGAAAACTGCTGAGACTTTCACACTAATGGGAACACATTATCCTCACGTTAATGAAAAGTTCTAATGTGTAGTGGAAAGAGAAACGAGGTGGCTTAACATGTTAAATATAAAACATGAAATTATTTTGAGAGCTATTTGTTTAGCATTTCACAATGTTGTGAGACCTTCAAACTTTTAGGGATGAAAAAAAACCACTTTAAAATGGAATGCAATTAACAGGATGTTATACTGTAGCAGGAAGTACAGCATACATTTTCCTTGCTTAGAGATTTAAACACATATCTGAACTTTCCAAATTCCTTTGGATAAGATTCTCAGTGCTGCCTAGATATTTAGGGACCCATTTTCTATTAATTTCTAAAGGACCATGAATGTAAGATAACCCTCCAATTAGATTCTATACATTGAAAATTATAACAAATTGATACATTTCCATGTACAGAATTTAATTATTGGGGGCTATTTTGAATTCAAGTCATCTTGGACTTGAAAAGACAGTTTTTACTGGTTTATTTTGGGCTATCAGAATTCAAGTAGGCCTGTTCATTCCCAGCATGACTTAAGGGTCTTTACAGGTGTAACATTGGAACTTAGGTGCCTGCAAGGTTAGTTGGCAGCTGTAAAGAGGTTTTAAAGAACTACATTTTGAACTTAAGTATCTAAAGAGACAGGTAGGCACTTAAGTCTCTTTTGTGGATCCAGCTCTTTATTTTTAAATCACCTATGAAAATATATTTATGTTTTATGCCACTTAATCACCCATGAACTTTTTATCTTTGATCTGTTCATTTAGATTAGGGACAGAAGCTGCACATAAATCAGTTTAAGTGATCAGAAATTGGTTTAAACCTGGAGCAGAACAGAAGCTCAATGAACATAAACCAGTTTCAAAATGGCTGAAACTGGTTTAAGAAAAACCTGGTTTTAAAGACTTAACTGATTTGGGTCAAACCAGTTTATGAAACTTCTGTCCCAGACCCCTTCCTGGTTTCAGTTAAATTGCCATCCCCCAGCATCCTAGCATGTTTGCACTCCTGGGCTGGGCTGGGCTGTCTGCTCCAGAGAGCAGGGCTGGCTCCATCCTTCTGCTCTCTAGCTGGAGCAGTGAGGGATGATGCCCAGCTGGAGATGCAGCCCAGTTTGCAAGGGGGAGGGACTGCCCCCTCCCCCCCTGAAAAATGCTGGCAGGGGCCTGGGTCCAGGGAGGGGGATTAAACAACTTTTCCACCAATCAAATTTACTGCAACTGTGGACTACAAATCCCAGAGGCACTTGAAATCAGAAAGAGGAAGTGATGAGCAATCCTGCAGTCTTGCTGCTGGATTGCAAATCCCCCAAAACTCGCAGGCAGCAGGAAGAGGAAATGAACACACAGCCCATGCTGGCTACATGTCAGAGAACAGTGCCCTAGCTCTCCCAGCTTCTGGCTTGAGCCACTGCAGGCATGTGCCTGAATTTCCTGAATCAAAGGTAAATGTCTGTCTACAGTTTATACTAACCTGCAAAGACCGAATCAATTCGGCCTCAGGCTCTTTGGCTGTCTGTACTTAGTGTTATAGACAGGCTTTGCTTCAACAGAATTTCCTGACTTCAAAAGGAACTTCTCAAGAGTAAAGTCGTCATGGTTAAGATGTAAAACAGCTTTGTAAATGAATAGCTTTGTCATAACCTGTACATATGAAAACGTGATAGGTGTATCTTTTTCTTGGTATGATATTTATTATTGCCTGTCTTTCAATTACTCAGGTAGCATTTTTTATAAGACAGGACCTTCTGGCTTAATTCTTATCAAATATAAATTGCTAGGAAAAACTAACAAACAGCTATCAGCACATACTAAATATTATGTAGTTTATCACTTATTTAAACAAGTTCCCTTAGTAAATTACTTGCAACCCTTAATATCAGACAACTTGATATATATTTGCAGACACTTTTATGTTGTGAGGAAAACAGAGTATTATTTTTTAAAAAAAGGAAAGTGTGGTTAGGGAAATTTGTTGATTTTTATGTTTTACTACCTTATTATTTGTCTAGTACTTTCAGATATCTTCACTAAAGAAGGCAGAGGTAGAGAACTTCTGAGAGAAGAAAATTGTCCTTTGAAAGTAAAGTGAAAACTTTGTATCTCTGTTAAATATTTTTTTACACAACACCCAGGGAGATATTTGGGTACCAGTGATATTGAGATGGTTAAAATAAACAGCCATTTTTTGAGCCTTCAGTACATAAATGTAACATTAACTCATTTTATTTTAGCTATATTTCCAAGGTATATTTAAGTTGGAAAAGTAGTTCTCACTCATTTTGAATTGCTGTTGACTTGGATGGCTTGACGTGAGTAGACTCTTAATGGAATAAAAAGAATTTTATTTGCATTTCTACCATTTACTGCTTTAATGGAGTTTAATGCTATATGAAGCAAGGACACTACAGCCCCTGAAGACAGCTTACATTTAAGACATGATTAACCAGTTAATCACGTCTTGTGTAGTAACCCAGCTACACATTTATGCAATTAATGGTGTATTAAAAGAGGGAATGACTGGCAATAGGGTGCAATTGGGATTGGATTCCCCCAGTCCTACAATCATGCCTTCTACCATGCACAGGTAGCATGGCAGAAGGCATGATTGGTGGGATTGCACATCAAATCCAATCATGGCTTTAATTGAGTGTCTGTCAATGGCTCATATGACATACAAGCTTATGGCGATGAAGATTTCTTGTAGAATTATTTCTGAAAGTGTTTATAAAAGAAATGTTTTCAAGAATAATTTCCAAGAGGGAAATAACTAGTTTCATGCCAACAGACTTAAAGTTAGCATTTTTCCATAGTACTTGGCAGCCAACAAGACTCCTTGAAATGTAATGTTCAATATTATTAGATTGCTTCAAAGGCACTTGTTAATGTAAGGAATGCTATTATAGTCAGGGATGGAAAAAATAGAATCATCCAAAACTGTGACCTCAATTTCATATCTTTTTGTATTTAGATTAAAAAGTTAACTTTCTCTAAAAATAAGTGTTAGTTTGACACTCATATTGGAAAGAGGATATTGAATTGACAGAATATCACAGAGAAAACTTTTTTCATTATTTTCATAGCATTACTGGAAGCAGGAATATCAATAATCTCACAAATTAGCTAACTAAAATGAAATTTCAAAGATAAATTCATAGGTTTTAGAATTTCAGGAAAAAATTTAGCTAAGCACTGAAACATGGGTTTTAAAACTTCAGGATATGTTTTTAAATCAAACTGAACACACAAACTGCTTAATGTGTTTCATTGTGAAACAAATCTGTGGAAGCCTAGCAAGGTAAAGTGCACTGCTTGTAATTCCAGTCTTTCACTTTTGTTTTAGAGGGAAAGGCAGATAATGGATAAAGTGAGAAAATAAATAAGCAGTCTTGGTCACATCTCAAGACTGTGGTAAGGATTAAAAAAGTTGTTGATGAGTCTGATACTTCTGTTCTCCTCAGCGTGTGGTGATTACAGACATTTTCTTTTTTAACCCCAAAACACTGGATGTGAAGAGTAAAAGTGAAAATAACTATATGATGATATCACTCAGCAGAGTTAGAAGATTCTTACTGAACCTGCAATAAAAAGAAAATACACCATCAAATTTATAAGCTGTGACACCAATTTTTCTTGGTTCCCAAAAACCTTGCCCCTATGCCCCATCATAGCTGTACACTGAGGTGAAGATTCAGGGAGAAAGAATGACTCTGGCATAAAGATAACAACAGTGTCTTTAGTTGCAAGGATTTCTCTTACTTTTAATATTTTTAGTAGTTTTTCTGTTTATGAGGCCATTTATTCTGGGAATGTTTAGAGTATCTTCAACTCATTTCTACAGCTTTAAAAAAATTATAGTGCATATTTTTGCTTTAATTATAGAAGAAAATTAGGACACTAGCCTAAGACTCAGCAGTTTTGGCTTTAATTCCACAACCTATCACACAATATTATTCTGTAATTTTGTTCACGTGTCTTGGGCTGTATCAAAATTACTTTATGATTAAGTGTTGTCTAAATGTCTGCTTCTGGGCATGCCCAGAATTGTGCATGACCTTATATTGCAAATCATTTAGGTGTTTGATTGACTACCAGGAAATACTCATTGGAGCAGGAGCTGAAATTCAGGCTGCTTAACTTCCACTGGCAAGCTCTAATCTACTAAAGAACATTCTCTTTCTCTGGATTAAAAGAAGGCATCCTGTCCTTCTGTAGGAGGTATAAGCATTTAACTCCAGGATAGGTTTTAAGGCTTTGAATGCTTATCAGAAATGGGTACTTTCCTATATCAAGGCACCTGAGTCTCTGAGAAAGGCAAGGCTTATGACACACTTCTCAAATATTTCTATCAAGTGGTACCTCTTCTTTGGGACAGAATTCTGTACATTCACTGTATCAGGAGCCTAGGCATGTAACTCAGGGCTGTGGGTTCCACTAGACAGTAAAGGACATAAAACTCAGTTGTTGCACCCAAGTGTTTCTGTCTAACTGTCTGTACCTTGTTGAGAAGGGTCCGGGCAGCTGGCTGAGCCAAGCTCACGGTCTCCTCGGTCATGGTGGATTGGCCGGGTGGGGGCAAATTGGATACGAACAGGTTGGGATTAACAGTAGTTGAATTGGGATGGCACAAAAGCTTGATGGTTGTAAACAAGATGAATTTATTTGACTTACGCTTTAGGCGTAGGCAGAGATGTCTTCAGTTACAGTTACAACAATAAACAACGAAGGGGTCAGTTGGCCCACGAGGTTCAGTCCAAAGACCTAGTCCCAGGGCTGGTCAACAGCTCATTAAATGGGTAATACAAACAATGAAACGTAAACTGTAACACGCCGTACATGGTAAGTCGCGTGACGCCAGTCCTGTAGGACAATGATGAGAAGCTATGATGTCGGAAGTCGAAGTCAAAACCAGGTGAGTCAAGCCGAGGTTGCAAACAAAGTCCAATGGATGATCCGGAATCGTAGTCGGTAGTCAGTGCCAAGGTAAGTCGGAAGCCAGGTGAGCGGAGTCAAA
>NW_017728918.1:38109415-38115909 GCF_001723895.1 Crocodylus porosus
GACCTCATTCCAGTTAGTCTCTGAGCATGCCCAGCTGCAAGCTCTGTGAGGCAACTGAGTCTGCACCAGAGAAAAACTAGGTCAGGCCTGAGTGACAGGCCGACAGGTCATGAACAGGGCACCTGCAAGGCCCGTCGCCATGACGCATGCCTGGTAGCTTCTGTCTTGGCAGCACACACAGAGCAAATTTCTCTGACATGCCTCAGTTCTGGTTCTGTCAAATGGAGATGATAAAATTCTCTATCTTGTGACATCAAAGAATGTGGGGTGCTTAGATACTATTGTTGTGGGGGCTAAGTCCTTTTAGATGTATAGATGGGGATTTATATAATCCTTTCTGGTTGTTCCAGACAGCACAATTCATGTAGGGAGCAGCAAAGTAAAGCAAGGGAGTTTAAGCATATTCAGGTATTCCATAAACTCAAAGTCATTGTCATAGCTTATTATGATATGATGCACTTATCCTGCTCCTCCCCTGCTTCCACATACCAGAGACCAAAACATACACTACCTAGTTATGCAGTGTCCTTAAAATTATAGTATTTCCAGTTACATTACTATATACTCTTGTATCACATGAAATCAGTAACCAGCCATAGCTTTCAATCGAGACATTAGTTTCTGTCTCAGTATGCATGTATTACCTTGATGCATACATCATCCTCATTATACTGTCATTTATACAATCACTCCCAGGAGTATTTTATGGTCGAAGACTCAGTACAATCACGCTTTGGGATAATGACAGAGTGGCCACCCAAAGCATAATATTAAAAATGTCATCTGGTATTAGAAAAGTGTCAGTTTAATAGAAACCTCCTATTATCACAGCTAATCAAACTCAAAATTAGAGGAGGGCTAATACTGGAAACAATTTTCCACTAACATTCTTTCAATATTTTAAAATTAATTTGTTTTGAGTGTATTCCTGTCCTCATTCCTTTTTGTCTCTGCAACTATTCTAGCAAGCAAGTTTTACTGATAGAAATGTATAAAAGTAAAGTGCACATTCCAAGACAATAAAACGGTTTAAATACAGTAAAAATTAATGATATTTTAAACAATAAATTTGGGATAAAAAAGCATCCTGTAATTATCCCAAAACCATGTGTCCAGAGGGCTGTGGCTATTAAGCCAGCTAATCTACCAATCAGAACATTTGAAGCATGTGTTCATACCCTCAGTCTCCTTTATACCTTTGACTTAGTACTGCCAACTAATTTTTTTGTATTTACATGTGAAAAAAAAATTAAATAAATATTGTGATTGGTTGAGTTACTGTCAATGTTTAGTAAAAATTACCTTAGCTGTTGACCTGATCTTCTTTGCATTATATGCAATCATAATGTTAAGCACAATTATTATTAATCACTTAGCTTAATTAAAACTTAGTTTTTTTCAACTATAACCTGAGAATAAGGACAATCATATGGGAAACTTGAAGAAAAAGTATGCTATGTTATTATTAAAACGATTCAAGTAAAATAAAAGAATGATAGAGTTACATTCAGTACAGGTATGACAATTTACAAAAAGCATGTTTCCTGCTCCCTATTTTAATGCAAGTTAACATTTGTTGGTAACCCCCAAGAAATTCTTTCTGGGCATGTTCACATGTGCCTCTGACTGCACAGTTGTTATTGCGCAGTCATTTAGTGCTTGTTTTAGCAGTACTGTACCACCATTATAGTACAGTCCTGGTGGCACATGGGTCGTTCTCGACCCTACCTAACAACAAGTTACTGCGCAGTAGCTTGTTGCTACTACACAGTAGTTTTGGCATCACGGTTCATGCCCACCACCATATTGATGAGCTATGTTATTGTAGCCTGTCACCACAGCGATGTAGTGTCTCTTATAGATCTGTACTCTGCATCCAAAGATGGTGTGCACCAGTTTTGTGGAGGATACTTTTGGTTTTCTGGGGGGGTTGGTGTTTTTTTTATGAAAACAGAATTCATTCTTTCTTTTACTACAACATGAAAACCATCCTTTAGTATAGAATCAAAACCAGCTTCTCCATAATGTATTACCCTAAAGCACATACAGTAAAAGCTCTGTTATCCGGCATTCCCCATTCCTGGGGGCTGCTGGATAACAAAATATGCCAGTTAATTGAGTGGCCAGGGCCGCCGCTTCTCCTGCCACATCTGGGATGTCCCACTGCCCCTCCCACAGGATCGCCACCCCTCCTGCGGGCCCTGTGGGGCCTGCAGGACAGGGAGGCGTGCCCCACATAGCCCCGCACAGCCTATTATGCCCCCGGGCCATGTGGGATTTGCAGCACAGGCTGCTTTGCCCTGGACCATGGGGGCTTGGAGAAACCGGAAGTGCCATGGTGGGTACTTCTGGTTTCACTTTATCTTACAAGCTGGCATGCCAGTTAACAGAGCATGCCAGCTTGTAAGGAGCCAGTTAACAGAACTTTTACTGTATTATGTCTGTCTGTCTATCTCTTACATACGCATGCATCCCAAACTTTAGATGATATATAGATAGATAGATAGATAGTAGAGGTGTGTGAAATGGGTGTGCCATATTTGATTCAGATTTGGATTTGGCCTGAATTAGGGGGCAGTGATTCGATTGATTCCGATCACTCTGCTGACTCAATTCTGCTGAATCCAAACCTGAAGATTTGATGCTGATTTGGAGAATCAGTGATTTGGACATAGACATATCTTTCATTGTTTTTTCTACATACCTAAAGGTACCAGATGCAGCTTGTGAATGCTGAGATGGTGGGTGGATGGTGCATCCCACACGAGCATGGGGGGGCCCCTGTGTGCTTGGTGGCAGACCCGGAAGTGAACCCAGAAATAGTTCCCTTACACTTCTGGATCTACTGCCGAGCACACGCCCCTCTCCCCCCATGCAGCCCCGGCTCAGCGATCGGCTGCAGGGAGACCCCTGGAGGTTAAAGGTTCTCCTGATTCAATTCAGATTCAGAGATTCAGATGCTGAATCAGGCCAAATCTCTGCTGAATTGAATTATAGACCAAAGCTTCACACAGCCCTAATAAATAGATAGACAGAATCATAGAAAATAAGGGTTGGAAGGGACTTCAGGATGTTCATTTAGTTCAACTTCCTGCTGAAGGCAGGACCAAACCCAACTAGATCATCCCAGCCAAGGCTTTGTCTAGATGAGTCTTAAAAACCTCCAAGGATGGAGCTTCCATCACCTCTCTGGGCAGTGTGTCCCAGTGTTTTACTACCTTCCTAGTGAAAAAAGTCTTCCTGATAGTTAACCTAAACATCCTTTCTGCAACTTGAGACCATTGCTCCTTGTTCTGTCAGCTACTACCACTGAGAATAGCCTAGCTTCATCCTCTTTCAAACCCTCTTCAGGTAGTTAAAGGCTGCTATTAAATCCCTTCTCAGTCTTATCTTTTCTAGACTAAATAAGCCCCCTTGGTCTCTCTTCAGATTTTATGTGCTCCAGCCCCCTCACCATTTTTTGTAATTCTCCACTAGACTCTCTCCAATTTGTCTGCATCTTTTCTGTAGTGAGGCCCCAAAACTGGGCACAGTACTTCAGGTGTGGCTTCATCAGTGCTGATTAGAGGAGAATAATCACTTACCTTGACCCGCTGGCAACACACCTACCACTGCAGCCCAGAATGCCATTAGTCTTCTCTACAAGGGCACTATGTTGGCTCATATTCAGCTTATTGTCCACTGTAACCCACATGTTCTTTTCTACAGAGCTGCTGCCCAGCCAGTCAGCCCCCAGCCTGTACTGTTACACGGGATTGTTCCATCCTAAGTGCAGGACTTTGCGCTTGTCCTTGTTGAACCTCATGAGATTTATTTTGTCCTAATCCTCCAATTTTTTGAGGTCACTCTGAATCCTAGCCCTACCCTCCAGTGTATCTCCTACTCCCCCAGCTTGGTGTCATCTGAAAACTTGCTGAGGGTGCACTCTATGCCATCTTCCAGGTTGTTGATGAAAAAATTGAACAAAATTGGCTCCAGGATCAACCCCTGGGTCACTCCACTTGATAGTGGTTGCCTAATCAAGCCATTGATTATTACTCTCTGAGCCTGATGCTCTAGACAGTTTTCTATCCACTTTTTAATCCATTCATCCAACCAGCCATCTCACCATAGAAGGCAATTGGGTTGGTTAGGCATTACTTACCCTTCGTGAATCCATGCTGACTCTTTCTAATCATCTTCTCCAACTGCTTATAAATGGATTCCTTGAGGATCTGCTCCATGATTTTTCCAGAGACTGAGGTGAAGCTGACTGGTTTATAGTTCCTGAATCCCCCTTGTTCCCTTTCTTAAAAAGGGGCACTCTGTTTTCCCATTCCCAATCATTTGGGACCTCTTCTGATCACCATGAGTTTTCAAAAATGATGGCCAGTGGCTCTGCAATTAAGTCAGTCAACTCCCTCAGCACCCTCCAGTGCATCCCATCCGGCCCCGTGGGTTTGTATATGTCTGGCTTTTGAAAATAGTCCCTAACCTGTTCTGTGACCACTGTTGGCTGATCACCACCTCCTCCCCAAACTGTGCTGCCATGTGCAATAGTCTGGCAGCTGACCTTTCCTGTGAACATTGAGGTGAAAAAGGTATTGAGCACTTCAGTATTTTCTGCTGTCACAAGGCTGCCTCCCCCATTTGGGAAGGGACCCATACTTTCCCTGATTGTCCTCTTGCTACTCACATGTAGAAACCCTTCTTAGTTCCCTTCAAGCTGCAACTCCAATTGCACTTTGGCCTTTCTGACTTTATCCTGCATGCCTGAGCAATGCTCTTATATTCCTCCCTAGTTGTTTCTCCAAGTTTTCACTTCTTGTAAGCTTCCTTTTTGTGATTTAGTTTACTGAAGAGTTCCTTGCTGAGCCAAGGTAATCTTCTGCTGTACTTGCTCATTTTCCTGCACATTGGGATGGTTTGTTCCTGCACGCTCAGTAAGGCTTCTTTCAGACATAGCCAGCTCTCCTGGACACCTCTCCTTCTCAGACTGCCTTCCTAGGGAATCCTATCCATAAGGTCCCTGAGTGAATCAAAGTCTTCTTTTCTGAAGTCCAGGGTCCTTACTCTGCTGCTCTCATTTTATATAATGCTTTTTATACTATATTATTATATATATTATATTATAGAATATTCCAGAGTTCATGCATCTGAACTCCAGACATATTTCTACTACACCAGCAATGTCCTAGAACAGAAACAGTTTTTCCAATTGCAATGGGATAAAGATACTGAGAATTAGAAAAGAAATATTGAATAACAACTGGCTCTAGCTTTCTGCTACTTGATAGTCAGTGAGTTAATGATCTGAATATGAAATCTATCTTAATAAAACTAAGTTTCATTTTTATTTCTAACTATTGAGACAGCCACTTTTGGAAAGGGATTTGGCTCTTGCATTGCAATAAAATTTTGAGTGAGCAGATATTCTCTTGCTTTTCTTAGTGACAAAAGCTTAAGGTGACCTGTCTTCTTGACTAAGGCACTCCATAATGATGCTGAGAACTGTATATAACTGTGAGGCATTCTCCAAAGGATGCTAATCTTTATGATGGTAATATGAGAGGCCTGGCCAATGAACTGTTTAGTGAATGCCTCAATTACTTGCTTTCATTTTTAAAACTCTTCTCAATGAAAGGATGATTCAATAACCAGAGCATCAGGTTTGAAAAAAATCTGGAATTAGACATTTTAGTTTTGGCACGGTCCGGTCTGAATCCTTCATACTTCTGAGGTAGATTATTAAATTTGAGGAAGTCTGCAATATGAGAGTTTTTCATTCAAACCTTTAACAATTGCAAGCTTTTTGTAATGGTTTGTGAAATCCTTTGGGATAAATGGCTCAATTATACTGTAACACAATTATAAGCATTGCTGCCTTTGATAGCACAAGAAAAGTTGTAGGAAGATCTCAATAATAATTATTGTTAGACCCCAACTCCATGCAGCACCCAACAACTTGGGAGACAATGATCCAATTGCTCACAGATCCCATTTCTCAGGGAGCAAGCAGGGAGCAAACACCAGCACACATTGCTAGCCAAAAGCTGTATGCAGAATGGAGACAGCTTCAGGCAAAGCTCCAACAAACCAGGGAGCTGCAGTGAACATTTATTTTTTTCCCATATTTATACATCTTGGCTCATGCTCATAAACATTTACTCTACCTTTCTCCTTCTTTTGTTCCACCCATATTCCCTCCTATCTCAAGCTCCACCTCTGTTGTCAGTTTCATAGAATCATAGAATCAATGAGTCGGAAGGGACCTAGACAGATCATCTAGTCTGACACCCTGCCATGGTGAAATAGTTCTTCCTAATACCTAACCTAAACCTATCCTCCCTCAGCTTGTGGCCACTGTTCCTGGTGACTCCAAGGGGGGCCCTGGTGAACAGACTTTCCCTGAGTCCCTGCTGCTGGCCCCTGATAAAGTTGTAGGCAGCCACAAGATCCCCCCTCAGTCTCCTCTTGCAGAGACTGAAGAGATTCAGGTCCCTCAGCCTCTCCTC
>NW_017728918.1:38116009-38125607 GCF_001723895.1 Crocodylus porosus
TCCATGTCCTTCTTGAAGTGTGGCACCCAGAACTGGACACAGTACTCCAGCTGCGGCCTGACCAGCACTGCATAGAGGGGGAGCAAGACCTCTCTGGACCTGTTAGTGATGCCCCTGTTGATGTATGACAGGGTGCAGTTGGCTCTGCCTATTGCTTCATTGCACTGGGGACTCATATTC
This sequence comes from Crocodylus porosus, assembly GCF_001723895.1. Lineage (NCBI taxonomy): Eukaryota > Metazoa > Chordata > Crocodylia > Crocodylidae > Crocodylus > Crocodylus porosus. The sequence goes on from NW_017728918.1 coordinate 38,116,190, forward strand.
ATTCTGGAGTCAATCATGACTCCAAGATCCCTCTCTGCTTCTGTGCTGCTGAGAGGGTCAGTCCCTAACCTATAAGCATAATGCTGGTTCCCTTTCCCCAGTTGCAGCACCCTGCACTTGTCCTTGTTGAACCACATCCTGTTCAACATCTCCCCTCGAGAGACCCCTGGGCACTCCCCCTTCCTGAGAGACAATTGTTCCCTTGGTATATACCTGAGATCTTACCTGGGCAGGTCCTACACCTGGTTGAGTTTTCTCTTGCTCCTGTGGATCCCCATCCCCCAACGAACTTAGTTTAAAGCCCACTGGAGGAGGTCAACTAGCCTGTAAGAAAACAAACTCTTACCTTTGGGGGAGAGATGGAGAGCATCACGTCCCAGGACACCCTCTGCTCTGAAGTGCGGGTTGTGGTCCAGGAAGCCAAATCTGGCATGACGACACCAATTCTGGAGGTGCCAGTTCACCTCATGGATGCAGGCAGTCTGCCACTGACAGCCTCCACTAACCAGGAGGAGGGACGAAAAGACCACCTGAGTCCCTAACTCTCTAAGCTTGGCCCCCAGAACCACGTAGTCATCCATGATCTGGTCTGGACTACTCCAGGCCGCATCATTTGTTCCCACATGGATGAGGACCATAGGATAGTAGTCGGGAGGCTGGATGAAGTCAGTGATTTTTCCTTGTGATGTCCCCAATCTTGGCTCCTGGGACACAGTACACTTCTCTCACAGGAGACAGTACACTTCTCTCACACTTCTCTGTTTGTTTCATTAGCATGGAATTATCTATGCATTTTACTCATTTACATGTCTTTTTGCCATGAGCACATGCCTAAGACTTTGACCTCTGCTTCCTTTGGTCACTTGCTGTTTCTTGCTGACTCCTTCATCTCCAAGGCCTGACTTCTGTTTTACCTCCTGATGAAAGCTGGTGGGCTGCATCCTGTTCTCCCTTTAACACAATGAATCATATATCCTACACACTACTACATTGTTAGGACACTGCTTGCTCAAGCATCTTGCAATGTTACTTTTAATATGCCATTCTGTCTTGTATTTAGCAGCTCTACTACGTCACACATTAAAGCCTTTATTCAGCAGCAAATCCAGTGCTCCCCAAGATCCAAATATTATCACCCTAACAATCATGGCTGGGATTCCTCTTTGGCCATACTGTACATTTATAGATTTCGTAGATTTCATAGACATTATGACTGGAAGAGATCTTGGAAGTTCATTGATCCCTTGCCCCGGGGCAGGAAGTCAGCAGGGGTCATCGCATCCCAGAAAGATAAACATCCAAATGTCTCTTGAAGGCATTCAAAGTAGGTGCTTGAACCATCTCTGGTGGCAGTCTATTCCAAACCTTGGGGGCTTGGACAGTAAATAATTTCTTTCTTATGTCCGGCCTGAAACGGTCATGGAGGAGTTTGTGACCATTCTATCTTGTCATCCCTTGGGGCACTCTGGTGAGCAGACATTCCCTAAGATCCTGGTGAACTGATAAACTTAAAGGTGGTCACTAGATCACACCCGAGCCTGCACTTTTCCAGGCTGAAGAGTCCCATAGCTCTCAGCCTCTCATCATAAAGTCTGTTTTCCTGACCTCTGATCATGCGTGTGGCTCTCCTCTGGAATCACTCAAGCTTCTCCACATCCTTTTTGAATCGTGGAGCCCAAAACTGGACACACTACTCCAGCTGCAGCCTCAACAAAGCCGAGTACAATGGGAGAATGATGTCCTGGGATTTGCTTGAGAAGCATCTATGGATGCAAGCCAGTATTTTGCTTGCTTTACTAGCTGCAGCATCACATCGATGGCTCATGTTCATCTTGTGGTCAGTCATGACCCCCAAGTCCCTTTTGTCCATAGTGCTAGCCAGTGTAGCACTGCTGAGCCTATAAGGATGCTATGGTTTTTCTTCCCCAGGTGGAGAACCTTGCATTTTTTTGGTGTTAAATGCCATCAGGTTCTCATCTGCCCATTTTCTGAGCCTGTCAAGGTCAGTCTTGATCACCATCCTGTCCTTCGGTGTAGACACTTTACCCCATAGTTTGGTGTCATTGGAGAACTTGGCGAGTCTGCTTCTGATACCAATGTCCACATCATTAATAAAGATGTTAAAGAATATAGGCCCAAGGACCCCCTTAGGGGACCCCACTGGTCACGGCGCACCACAATGATTGACTTCTGTCAACTACCATTCTCTGGATCCGACCTCAGAGCCAATTCCCCAGCCATTAGTCTGTGATGTAGCTGAGGCCGCAGTTGGCCAGTTTTTCTGAGATGATCTTGGGATACCTTTTTAAAAATCATATAGATATATGACCTCAATCTCTTCTACCTTTGTCCAGGTGATATGTCATTTGGTTATAGAAAGAGATGAGAGTGGTCAGGCAAGACCAAGCCACAACAAACCTGTGCTGGCCATTCCTCAGGATGTTGCCATCAGCCAGTTTGTCAAGAATGGTCTCTTTGATATTTTTTTCCAATATCTTCCCTTGGATAGAGGTCAGGCTGATAGTCCTGTAGTTCTCCAGATCTACTTTCCTCCCTTTCTTGAAGATCAGCTCATGGTCACTGTCTCCCAGCTTCCCTTCGACCACTAGGTTCCTGATTGAGTCATCCCCCATTGCCAGTACCAGGTTGAGCAGTGCTTTGCCTCTCATTGGTCCACAGACTTCTTGAGTCAGAAAAGACTTCTTGAGTCAGAAATGTGGAAGAGTTTGCTTGTCCTCCTTGTTTGCTGAGAGACTTCAATTTTCTACAGTGACTGTGAAAATGTCCCATCTAAAAAAGACTGTTAGACATCTATTGAAAATAAAATACAGGTTCCCTTTTATAAGTGGGAGGTGTTGGCCAGCCTTGGTAATCAAATGCTTGCAAACACACCATTTAATAGTTTCAGAGTTAGTAGGGTTGGAAGGGACCTGAGCAGATCATCAAGTCCGAACCCCTGCCATGGCAGGAAAGAGTACTGGGGTCAAACGACCCCAGAAAGGTGTTCGTCTAGCCTCCTTTTAAAGATCCCCAGGGTAGGAGCCAGCACCACTTCACTTGGAAGTTGGTTCCAGATCTTAGCCACCCTGACAGTGAAGTAGCACCTCCTGATGTCTAGTGTGAATCTATCCTCTGCCAGCTTGTGACCGTTATTTCTAGTCACTCCTGGTAGTGCTCGGGGGAACAGGGACTCCCCCAGTGCCTGTTGGTCCTCTCTGACTAGTTTGTAACAGGTCATTAGATCCCCCCTCAGCCTTCTCTTGTGGAGACTGAACAGGTTTAGGTCTCTTAGCCTCTCCTCATAGGGCCAGCACTGCTGCCCCCTAATCATGTGAGTGGCCGTCCTCTGTACCCTCTCCATGTTGTCCACATTCCTCTTGAAGTGCAGCACCCAGAACTGGACACAGTACTCCAACTGTGGCCTGACCAGTGTCACATAGATGGGGAGGATCACTTCCTTGGACCTGCTCGAGATGCATCTGTGGATGCAAGACAAGGTATGGTTGGCCTTCCTGACTGCATCCCCACACTGCCAGCCCATGTTCATCTTGGCATCAATAATGACACCAAGATCCTTTTCTGCCTCTGCACTGATGAAAAGGGAATTCCCCAACCTGTAGGTATCCTGCTGGTTCTTCCTCCCCAGTGTTACTTCTCAGCTCCATGTTCTTGGGGAACTCTGACACAGGACACAGCCTGTCTGACTCACAAAGAATCCCCTCCCTCCCTTCCCCTACCTAAACAAAACTGATTAAGATGCAGTGGGAGACACACCTAAAACCCTCCAGATCAGGGTGACAAGAGTCAACCAACTGCCCTAGGTCTCATTTGCATCTGAGATGGAACCAGATGACAACTCATTTACATGGGAGATGGAGAGCAGAAAGCCCAAAGCAGAGACTTCAGTGAATTCTGGGATCAGAGAAGCAGGAGAGCACTGCATGATGGGGAATCTGTGCTCCAAATGTTAATCAATCCACACACCCAGCTCAGCATTTATCAGACCAGTTATTATCTGAATTTACAAAGGACTTTCACCTCCTCCCCACACACACACCTCTAAGCAGAAGTAAAGTTTAATAGGCATCTCAGGCCATACATTCTCCGGTCCCACTACGGGAGGCCTATTTGAACTTGATTGACTAAAACTCAGTTGCCAGGTTAGGGAATGCTGAAGCAAAGAGACTGAGTCAGAGGGGGTATTGGCAACACTTGAACAATGGTAAAGGGTTCATCACAGTGTCCAGCCTGTGGAGCCCTGACTACAAGTGTTGTCATACTTTTGCCGGGACAACTGGTGGAAGTGCTCCCCCCCGAAAGGTTATGAACACTCCAATAATTGTCTGTTAAAAGACTATAGTAAAATCTGGAAAAGTCATGCTAAGCTGAGGCTTGTTCACAAATAAAAATCCAAAACCCTGATACTGCAAGCTGCCTATTGTTTCTGAAGAAACCAGGAGATATCCCATCAGTATATCTGCTATCCATAGGAATTTGAAGCTGGATCCTAAGTGTCCAGTTACTCCTTAAACTTATGTTTTCCTGAGTATCAGTTTCTTGAGATGTTCCAAACCAGATAACCCTTTGTCAAAAGAAAAGACAATGATTTACGCTATTGAGAATGCTTGAAAGAAGCTGAACTGAGGGTATAAAAATCTGTAAAAATCAGCAGGGTGTGCGCTTCAGGAGGAGAAGTCTCTCTCACACCACCTGCTTTATTCTTGAGAGGCTGGATGAAACAGATTGTCTCCCTTCAAGGATCGTGCTGAGAACTTTAACCTGTCAGCTTTGCAACCTGAGTGCCTTGGACTAGTGAGATCCCAGAGGTCTTTCTTTTCTCTTTTTTCTCTAGACATAACATTCTGAACCTGAACTGTAGTAGTTAAGCTTGAGTTAAGTTTCCCCAAATACTTAGTGAAACCTGTGTAATACTGTAATTGTTTTTGTTTTTCCTTTGCATGTCTACTACTACTAGTGACATTATATATTTCATATACTTAGCAATAAATAACTTTTATAGTCAAACTGGTGGTAACTGGGTATATTTTTCCTTCACTACTTCTCCTTCCCCACTTGCTCTGCAGCAACGCTTCTTTTACCTAAGCTAAAGATCCCGGTGAAGCCTAAAAATACTGTGGGGTCTGCTTATCAAAAGGCTAAAGATTGGGATGTGCTGAGTTTGAAACACATAAGGGGATCGACTTGTACCAGCTGATTGACCCAGTTTGACTCAGACATGCCCTAATGAACTGAATGTTGGCCCATGAGGGTGTCATCTGGACACCCAGCCGGATTCAGAGGTATTTTGTTTAACTGTGTGCTTGTTTCTCACTGCAGTTTATTGTTGCTCTGATGAACTGATTCTTGGCACATGAGGGTGTCAGCCTGCCAATGCTGATCAACCTGGCTGGGTCAGGCACATCATGTTAACTTGTGTGTGTTTGTGTGTATTACTGAATTGGTGACTGAAGAAACCCAGCCCCATTGAAATTACATCCTGCAAGATAGCTCCATTGGGGGTGAGGACTTGCAGAAGGGAGATATACAGCTCCGTATAGAAACACAAGTAGCACATTGATAGAATTACCAAGACCCTAGAAACGTATCCCTAATGAATGAGCACACCCCAAAGTAATGGGCAAATCTGATAACACCAGGTGCATCACCTTGCACTTGTCAGTGTTGAAACCTATCCTGTTCTCATCCGTCCACCTCTGTAACCTGTCTAGGTCTGATTGCAGCCTATTCCTCCTGTCTAGCATGCCCATATCCCCCCACATCTTCCTGTTGTCAGCAAATTTGAACAGGGTGCTTTTTACCCCCTCATCCAAGTCACTGATGAAGATGTTGAACAGTGCGGGCTCAAGAACTGAGCCCTGTGGAACCCCACTGCCCACATCCCTCCAGGCTGAGAATGACCCATCCACCACCACTCTCTGGGCGTGGCCCTCCAGCCAGTTAGTGACCCATTTACTGTGTAGGTGTCGACACCACAGTCCCCTAGTTTTTTAATGAGAATGGGGTGAGAGACAGTGTCAAAGGCCTTCCAAAAGTCCAGGAAGACTATATCCACTGCTACCTCTGCATCTAAGGATTTTGTGACCTGGTTATAGAAGGCCACCAGGTTGGTCTGACAGGACCTGCCTCTAATGAACCCATGTTGGCTGCCCTAAGCATAACCTCCTCCGCTGGCCTCTCATGGACATATGCCAGGATAATTCTCTCAAAAAGCATACCCAGGATTGAGGTAAGACTAACTGGCCTATAGTTTCCCGGGTCCTCCTTCCTCCCTTTTTTGAAGATGGGAACCACATTGGTCCTCTTCTAGTCCTCTGGCACCACACTAGAGCACCATGAGTGCTCATAAAGCTGTGCCAGGGGTCCCGCAATGACCTCAGCCAATTCCCTCAGTACTCTATGGTGGAGATCATCTGGACCAGCTGATTCGAATACATCCAGTCCCTCCAGAAGTTCCCTAACTAGTTCCTCACTAACCCTTGACCTAGGTGTGCCTCCCCTGGGGTCTGAGGGGGCCCCGGGGGGCGGGGGGAGACTGTTCCGGTCCCTGCTCAGGAAAATGGAGGCAAAGAAATTGTTAAATATATTGGCTTTGTCATCTGGTGTAACAACCAGATTTCCTAGCGTGTCCTGCAGGGGCCTCACATTACCCGGAACCTTCTTTTTGCTCCCTTTGTATTTAAAAAAGGACTTCTTGTTGTCCTTGATCCGGGAAATGAGTCCCAGTTCCATCTCCACCTTGGCTTTCCTGACCGTCCCCCTGCATCCCCAAGCAACCGCAATATAATCCTCCCTGGTGTTGGCCCCTCCCTTCCATTGGGTGTGCACCTCCCTTTTAGCTAGGAGACATTCCAGGATGCTTTTGGTGAGCCATGGGGGCTTTTGCACCCTCCTCCCCCTTAAATTGTAGCAAGTGAAATTTACGTTAGATATTAGGAAAAACTCTCTCACTAAGCAGTGAGAGAGTTAAGCAGTGACCCAAAGAGCCTCTGAAATCTCCATCCTTGGATATTTTTTAAGAGCAGATTAGATAAACACTTCTCTAGGATGGTTTAGTTGAGGAAGATCCAGGGTTCAGCCAGACATTGGACCAGATGACCTCCTAAATTCCCATCCACCTTACTTTTCTATTATTTTAAACATTCTATACGTCAAGAGTAGAAACAGCACCATGTATTGTAGTTGACAGGTTAGATCATGATGATGAATTTGGAGTAGGTAATTCACCAATAAATCATTGTGAATATTTTGTAAAAAAATGTCTAGGGTAGAATATATTCATGTATAGTGTGAATAATGAAAACATTTACAAAAAGTTTTGATGAAAGGTGCCTAAAATGTTTTATGTACATTCATTTTATAAATAGCTCCCAACTGTAGTGACATTTCAAAAATGGCAGATGGAAATTGAGAGAAAGAAAAAACCCAATAAAAAGTATACTGAATGAAAAACTTGACCTGGAGGATATTTAATACTTACAACTATAATTCATATCAGGATACAGAAAAATCTTGTCCAGCTCTCAGGGTATTAGGACTTTTAACAGCAATAGCATTCTTTTAGGAAGCATTTCCCGGAGCAATTCAGAAGTTTCATACTTAGTAGGGTCCCCACCTCTTGAATATATCATATGTTTTAAAATACCAGACTATACATAACAGGATGGATTCTGTTACCCTATTCATGGTCGATTGTGGAAAAGGGTATTCACAAACACTACTGCACAGCTTGCTTAATTACAGGAGTAGCTCTGCTGGAGTCTTTCTGTTGGTGGCTCCACCCTCCTGTCCTGGGTTAACCACCTGCTTACTCCACTGCTAAGCCTTGATTGTTCTTGATTAAGTGATGTAATTAGCGGGAGGCTGCCCACTTTATACACCTGGTGCCAGGGGACACTATCTGCGGCTCCTTTTCCTCCCTACACCGCAGTCCAAGCCTCACAGATGATACTTGATGTGGTTTGCCCCGGGCCCTGTTATGCCTTGGCCCTCCCTGTTACTTCTAGGGCTCCTCACTGCCCCTCTCACTCTGGGGCTCCACACTGCCCCCTCTCGCTCCGGGGCTCCTCACCGCCCTTCTCATTCCGGGGCTTCTCACTGCCCCCTCCTGCTCCGGGGCTGGGTCAATGCACCCCCAAAACACTGTGCCCTCTCTGGTGCCAGGGTCCCCACACTACTGTGGAGCACCTATGAGGCCTCCTCCAACCCCTCACAGCCTCACCCGGTCCTCTGGTTAAAACAGTAGACGCAAAAAACACAAAGCCCCTAGGCTATAACATAAAACTAAACTGTCTGGTCAAAAGAACGTTCTACTCCTACCAGGGAAAATGCTGCAACTCATAGCTGCAACCAGGGGATGCTCATGCAGCCTATCTTCTCCTTCCTCTCTGCACTGGCCGAGCTCCCCATTCCTTGGCTGCCAGAGGGGAACTGCTCTCCTGGCCTCATGCCTGGGCTTAAGAAGGGCCAAGCCCTGCCCCTTTCTGTCAGCTGATTCCCTTGGTTTCCCCAGCAACCTGCACTTGTGCTGCCCTAGTGACTGGCAGTTGAGTCTCCCCCTTCTCACCACTAGGGGTCTCTCTAGAGCCATTTCTGCTTTCAGGCACAGGGCACCTGAGTGCTCTATGACAGCAAAGTACTCAGAATGCAATCCAAAGTATATTGGGACAATTATAAACATACCACATAAAAGTGTTCATATAATCTGAATGCAAGAGCCTACCTCACTGTCAAAACACCAAAGACCTAGACAACTACACACATACCTGTGGAGCCTAAATTTAATGAAGAAAAAAGGAAAGAAAAAAAAAATTCTTGTAGCTTTAATTTGAACATGGGGCATGTGTCACAGGCTAGCTGGGCACTGTGAGTGTATTCATTTTATCACAGGACTACTGGGCTGTTTGATTCAGTTTTGGATCAAGGAGGCAAATTTGTAGTGAAATAAAGGCAAATTTTTTATAACTTACACATACACAACAGTTAACAGAAAGATAAATGCATTAAACAGACAATCTACACCCCAGGGTACTCAAGGAGCTGACGAGCATCATAGCCCAGCCCCTGTCACAGATCTTTGAAAACTCCTGGCACTCTGGTGTAGTGCCCAAAGACTGGAAGAAGGCCAATGTGGTGCCTATCTTCAAGAAAGGGAGGAAAGTGGATCCGACTAACTAGAGACCCATCAACCTGCCTTCTATCCTGGGGAAGAGTTTAGAAAAGTTTATTAAAGAGGCTATCCTTAATGGACTGGCCAACGTCAGCATCCTGAGGGATAGCCACCATGGGTTTGTTGTGGATAGGTCTTGCTGACCGATCTCACTTCCTTCTACAACCAGGTGATCTATCACCTGGACAAGGGAGAAGAGATTGATGTCATATATCTTGACTTCAAAAAAGC
>NW_017728918.1:38126428-38135623 GCF_001723895.1 Crocodylus porosus
GGCATAAGGAAGAAATTCTTTACTGCCCAAGGCCCCAAGGTCTGGAACAGCCTGCCATCGGAGGTGGTTCAAGCATCTACATTGAACACCTTCAAGAGTAAATTGGATGCTTATCTTGCTGGGATCCTTTGACCCCAGCTGACCCCTGCTGGAAGGGGGTTCAGGGCTGCTCCCACTCAGCCAGGTGCAGAGGGGCTGGCTGGGGCACAAGGGTGCTTCAGTGTGAGGCTAGCCAGCACTGAAGAACCCTCATGCCCCAGTCAGCCAGAGGAGCGTCTCCATATGCACTGCTGCAGAAGTTTTTATTCTGCATCAGGATAGTACTTTTATTTATAAGTGAATGAATTTACTCCATAGCAGGATAGTACTTGTAAATACTTAGATACAAACATTTACAAGCATTGCCCTGCTAAAGAGTAAATTCATTGACTCTGACCTAATAGGGGTACACATGTAGACCTTGAGATGTTTACTGCACAGCTAATTAGTCAATCTGACAGTTAACCTGTCATGTAGATGGGCCCAATGTGACATGCTTTATTCACAATAGCAATCAGAGAGGAGGAATACATTTGTCTGGAAAGCTGCCAGTGGGGACAAGATAGGCTGAAAGGAAAAAACACTTATACAAAAGAACCTCAAAGGTGTTCCAGGAGAGCTGGGGCCCTGCCACTTGTAGAAATAACATCTGCTAGGGGCCACTGAAAAATAGCATATAATCATTGAGTAAAAAACTGTCCCATAATACATATGTCTAAAGAAGGCATATCAAGACTACATAGACAACCATCCTTCTTCCAGTTCTTTTAGAGTGCTTGACTTGGCAACCTCCATGTTCTTTTAAGGTAGCATTTTGTGCATAATATGCATACACATACATGCATGAACATATGCACATAGATACACATACAGATATTATCTTGACTCTTATTTATAACATTTGGGAATGATATCAGTTGCTGAGAGTTCACAAAAACATATAGAATAAATGCATGTGAGTAAAAGCTAGCAACAAACTTTAAAGAACTCCTGATGGTGCTGGAAGTCTCAGCTTCAAAGGCTAGTCAGAAATTATTATACAAAAATTCCTACATCCTTAGTAGGTGTACAGTCTTTCAACAGACTTCAAAATCATATCAATGCATGGGAAATAATAACAATTATGATGATGATAATAAAAAAACAACAACAACATGTTTACTGCTCTGTACAAATCAGGAGTCTGAAGCCATACTGCTATGCTTAGCTTTATGAATCTAGTACCATGTATAATTTTTTAAAAGCTATACAATTCAAGCCCTGCTCAACAGAGATCTATTTAACTTTGCAAATTAAATGTTATCCTTTTAGATTTTTCTATATTTTTTCTTTGTACTTCACTAAAGCAAAATACATAGTGCTGCATGAAAGATCATCTATTGGTTTAGAGACAAGTGAATGTGGGACACAATCCTTCACTCTGGCAAGACTCTCATTAAGGCCAGCCTGATTTCTGCCTGATTCAGCAGTGGAAAACTGGACCCAGGAAGAGCTAATTGTTCACATAGAGGCTTCTACTGAATTTATATTTCCCCACTGCTTTTCAGCATAGAAATGATGTACTACAATTGTGAATGAGACACATTCTTTCTGAACAGCTGTTTTGTACTGCATTTGTAAAGAATGACTATTACGATAATTTAAAAGTTAAGTTAAATTCCCTTTATTTGAATAACTCGGTGTGAAATAATAAACAATAAATACTGTATGCATAACGGTGTATTAATTAGGTTTGAAAGATGAACACCGTTCTTTCCACATCAGCATTTTCAGTGCTTAGATTCTACATTTCACTAAAACCTTCTTCAGAGAATCTTCTGTTGCTGCTCAAGGACATGACTAAGAGAAAAATGCACTAAGAAATTAGCATCCTAACAAATGTAGTGATAGCAATGCTTCATCAAAACCTTCCATCACAAATATTAGGAATTAACAAGCAATAAGTGTAATTGCCTATGAAGCTTACTGTGCTGTGTTTTCTCATATCACATTAGCATGCCACATAAATCAAGGTCAGCAATGCAATCTGACATGACAGCTAGAATATGAAGAGCTGAATTTGTATTTTTGGACCAAAGATATCAGCCAAAAGCTACGTAACCAAGCAGAGGTACTATTCAGATGTCTATCCTATATATTATAGTGGTCATTTCAGAGCACTGACTTTCTGAATTATATTTGGGTAGCCTGACACTTCATTATGACTAAAAACCAATACTGCTACATTGAGCAATGCAAATACTATATTGTTTTATGCCCTTGAGATCATTATATTCCTCTGCAAAAACAGAAATTATAAAGAGTTATACTCAACAGGATAATCCACATTAATTATAGATAGAGTTTGACAACAGAATAAACATATACACACTCGGCTCTAGAGGCCAAGAGCCAGATCCTGGCCCTCGTTTATGGCCCTTTCCTTTAGCACTAGAAGGAAGCAAGTCTTCTATAAACAGTTCAAATGGACTGGACTCCTCAATTCATATAGGGCAGGCAGAATCAGTTTAACACTTGCCACCTCTTAGTCCCAGTATACATCATGCATAAATATAAAAGCAAGCTGCATTGTAAATCAGAACTCTAAGGATATGCTCAGTCCCAGGACCAGAAGTCACGATCTACAGAAAAAAAGACATAATCCATAGAAAAAGATAACTTTAACTAAAATCCACTTTATGTTATATTTTGGAGTGAGTTACTCTGTTTAGTATAAATAAATGTTTGCATTTGCTTCTACCAAACTACAATGAAGCTATGTATATATACATAAGAAATCATGATGTGAACTTCTAGAAAGTTACTGGGGGAAATACTCCCAATAATTTCATTGGACTCAGAATTTCACCAAAGTCTCTACTGATAAGAAAGTCCCTTCTGCAGATTGTAGTTATAATAATAATTCTGCAGATTATGATAGTCATAATAAAGTCCCTTCTGCAGATTGTAAAGGAAACAAGAATCTTACAGCCGTTTTTTCTTTCCCATTAATGACCAGCAGGTGAAAAAAAGTCTGGTAATGGTGTAGCTATCCTAGGATGATATAAGCCTAACTGAGCTTGAACAACAGTGAGATTCCAACAAAATTAAAATGTCAATAGCATTGACTGAGGGAGGCTATTATAATTAAAACACATCTCTCTATTATGTGCAACAGTTATACATGTAGATCCACAAGCAGCAAATTGAAATCCCTGACATCGGTCCTGTCAAACCATGCAAAGACTCGATAGCAGCCCCAAAACAAAAAGCCTATGACTAAGGGCCAAGTCACAAAGCCTCAAAACGATTTCAAAGGTGGGACACGGACAGTTCTAAAGGAAACACCAAGCATATAAACTTGTAGTACCAACTGTCCATAAAAGGAGGGCATATAGGGCATTACAGGCCATCTGTTTGTTCTGGGTAAAACCCTGCCTATGTATGCTATGTCACCACATGACTCATGGCTCACAAATTTTTGTTTTTAACATAAGTTGACCTCTGTTTGCCCACCTGCCACTCACTGTGGCTTTTTCCACCATGTGCAAAGCTTTCAGAGCAGGGCTGGCTGCTGCTCAGAGCAGCAGAATTTATAATGCACATTGGTCATAAATTGTGCTGTTACTTGACAAATGATGGTGCAATAAATATGATGCATACATCTAATCAAGGGAATTTACACTTCATTTTCCATATGAGTCTCATTTAATCTTCTCTGGCAGAATTTCAGATTAGGTTAATATATGCTAGTATCACAAGTGTGGTACTTTTGATATTACAGCTACATGAGATGAGTTTGATTATTCTGTTTGCCTCTAATAATTGCCTCTAATAATTGCCTCTAATAATTTTAATTGAAACCCAAAGATCTTTTCATTGACTATAAGTTAAAAAAAAAATCTGCATATTAATAATTAAATGTACCATTTTAAAAGCACAATATAAACAGTTGGGCATTCTAACTTTTGGGGAACAAGACTGGTCCCATGTTGTAAGTGCTAATCTGTGACTTGAGAAACTCATGTTTAAGTTTTTCCATTCCTACGTATTTCCTCTGGGACTTTGACCACGCACATAGCATTAAATCTGCAAAGGAAACTTATTCTCAGTATTGTAGCATTTAGCTCCTTGGTGTCCTACAATTTAGTAAAATCTATATAAATTAAATCTCTTAATCCAGAGGCCAGAACTGTCAGCCTACACCAGGGGTGGGCAATTATTTTGGGTGAAGGATCACTTAATGAGTTTTGGTGAGCTGTTGAGGGCAACATGGCCCCTTGACAGTTGCTCCGCTCCCTTGTTGTCACCTTTGGACTGGAAGTCCCACTCCCTAACCTCTGACCTTTCCCACTGGAAGTCCTTCTCATTGCCACCTGGAAATACTTCTTTTGGGAGAGGGGTTGCTATCTTGGAACCAGAAAAAAAACCAAACAAATCATACACTAAAAGTCAAACACCTACTATAACATATTTTAATTTTATTACAAAAAATATTTTTGTCATGATCTGTGTTCATGTAGTGTATATAGAGGTGACTGCATAATAACTCAAAAATAAATTCTTCATTTTGCATATTGTAGGGGGAGGATATGTACCTGTGGGGGGTGTGTGGTGTGTATCAAGTGTAGTATGTGTGGTGCATGTGTGGTGTGTTTGTGTGGTGTGTGTGTGTGTGCGGTGTGTGGGGTATGTGTGTGGGGGACATGTGTGGTATGTGGTATGTGCATGTGCAGTGTGTGGGGGCGTGGTATAAGTGACATGTATGTGTGGTGTGTGTGGTGGATGTGTATGGTGGGATGTGGGGGTGTGTGTGGAGGGGGTTGTGAAGGGGGGTGGCTGTGTGTGCGGGGGCATGGGTATGTTGGTGGGTTGTGTATATGTGGTGGGGTTGTGGGTGTGAAGGATGTTGGTGGGGTGTGGGGACCCCCACACATTCCCCCTGTGGTGCAGGTGCCTGGTGGGGCATGGCTACAGCCAGCATTGCACATCTCAGCAAGGGATGCAGCCTCCGTGCAACTGCCTGTATTGCCAGTACTCCTTGCCACTTGCATGCTGCCCTTGCACTCACACATCAGGGAGGGAAGCCCCATGTGCTGGAGTCAGGTGCCTTCCTGCCAGGGCTGCGCAGCACCAGAGAGAAACTTCAGATGCTGGAGCTTTCTGCCTTTCCCACAGGGGCTGAACTGCAGGGGAGAGAAGCCCCAGGCATGGAAGGCAGCTAGTTCTGAAGCCTAAAGTTTCTTTCTGGTGTTACACAGCCCCAGCAGGGAAGACACCTGGGTCCAGAATGTGGGGCTTCCTTGCCTGCTGTTGAAGTGTGGCTGTGTGTGAGTGGCATGGAGCACTGGCAATACAGGCAGCCACATGGAGGCTGTCAGAGCCGTGCTTACATCCTGAGCATCCCACCTGCTGCTGCTGCCACCGCCTGCCAGGGCTGCATGCCATTAGAGGCATGTGGGGGGTCCCTGCATGACCCACTCTTCTTCACACCCACACACTGGCCACCCCAACTCCATAATGTCACCACCCCTTGTTGTCCTGGGTGCAGACTCTGCACTGCCACCAGCCCCATGCTCCAGGATCCCTACCAGCTGCAGCCTTACCCCTGCTGCTTCCCTACCTGCTGCCTAGAGTGAGCTGCTGGGTGCTGGGGGCTGCAACAGCAGCAGCCCTGTAGGGAAGCTGCTTGCTAGCTGCCCAGGCCCTTCTGCCTATGAGGGTGGGAGCCAGGCAATAGAATATGTTTTTGGGGTAGTGTGTATGCATTCTACCTTGCTCCCACCCTTGTGGGCAGAAGGAGTGGGCAGAGCAAGGCACAATTTGTTGGGGGCCAAATGAAAGTGCTTGGTAGGCCAGATTTGGCCCACAAGCCATATTTTGTCCACCCTGGCCTATGCGCAATTCATAGTGATATAATGATGAAGGGCCATTCAGTAAATGCTTCACTCAAGATTCAACGTTGCCTAGATGCCAGTTACAGTGCATCTAATAATGTTCATTATGTTGTTAAAGTGCCATGAAGGTCTCCAGGGAACTGTGAAAGTATCGGTTAAAGGGGCTGTGGTCTGGTCCTCCATGTTGGGGGTAGTGCATGGGGTTGGTAGCTCACCCATGTCAAACATTTCAATTACAGTCTACAAGAGAAGAAACCAGATGGAAATGATGGTCTGAAAGCTTTTGAAGTTGGAACAGGCAATGATGCATAAACCATAAAGTATCATGATTATGACAAAAGGTTATAAAAAATAAAAATATCAAATTAATCTTCTGCAGTGAAGAGCGGGTTCAACTAGTCCTTAATATACTAGGTTCCCTGTACAGTGCCTGGGGATAGTTAGACACCACAGAGTGGAGTTTATGGAAGTCAGTATGCTGAGTTTAAAGTTGCCTGAAATAGCTGGAAAATTCTGAGAAGAGGGTTGGGCCTAATTCATTGTCCTTTAAGGTCATTGGATATCATCTTTCTGGTTAGGATTAACAGTAATGATTCTTATCTTGGAGTTAAGTATCTCACTCTTTGGGCATGTCTACACATAATCTTACTGGTGCCTAAACTTAATACACATTTGCCAAATGTGCATTAAAGCCTTTTAGGCCTGCATCTACATGTGCATATGCTAAGGCACATTAACACAGTGTGCAGGGTGATTTGAGACTAAAGTTAATCCAAAATCAGTCCACATACACAGTGTTAATGTGCCTTAGCTAATTTACATGTGCATTACGGCTCTTTAGCTAGCTTTTGCCGGTATCAAATTTAAGTGCTAATAGCATAAAATCACCATTTTTAAGGCATAGTAAGGGTCCACACGTGTAGACCCGCACCCTTAACATGCCTTAAAAATGGTTAATGCACCTTAAATTGGCAAGAATAGATGCTCCCTTTGACTCTTTAGGTGCAGAAGTCCCCTTTACCTATACTTTGAGTTCTTTATGCATAAATTGGAGTTGATACTATTTCCCTACTGCACAGGAGCTATAGTGTAAATACATTAAATATTTAATATGCTTGAGTGCTAAGGTAAGGTAAGGTAAGAGAAGCACCATGAATAGTGGGAAATACACACTTCCATGTTAAATATTTCATTACTTTTTGAATTCATGCATGTCTTAAAAATGTGCTTCTCTTATGTGGGCATACATACCATACACACTTCCCTGGCAATTGGAACTGCTGTTGTACAAAAGATGAATGATCTGTATCTCACCTCTGCAATGATGGAAATGGAATCTGTCTTTGTAAATTCAATCCAGTTTTCTTTTAAAATGTAAAATTTAGATCCCCAGATCATTAAGACATTGACTAATATGGCTGGAGATGAGGGAATTGGCTTTTCAGGTGGAAATGAAATTGTGGAGATCTTTGGGAGTTGGGGATGAAGAAAGTAAAGAAACAAGGTGATTTAGGACTTCGAAATGTTGAGCATCCCACTTACAGGTCACTGCTTTTGAGTTCAGCTCAGAAGATTTGTAACTGAAAGATGCAGCCAGCTGACAGCTATTTAGTGGATTGTATACAATAAGTTGGCAATCTGTCCAGCTCCTACTAGACAGATGTCCACTTTAGAAAAAAACACCATCATAATTTACATTAATTAACACCCTTGCTAGAAATCTAAGCATTGAGGCCAACATATTAATGGGTATGGAACTTCCCAGAAGTGGTTCTTCCTCCTCACAGCTGACGTACACTGCCTGGGTGTTGCTGTAGAAATTCAGGTCTGTGTCTAAGAGAGAGAGAGATCATGGTACCCAGCCTGACTTCCTAAGTATTTCACAGTGTGAATTACGGTTGACCTTACCCCTGTTGAGATGATGTCAGGCACATGAAAGTAGTGTAATGTGCACATTTTAGTATTGAGCAGAGAACTAGAGAATGCCGTGCACACATTCCATATAAAAGGGTATGTGTGGGCAGAATTCAGGGTGTGTGGGGAGGTTTTTGAGACTACTTGAGGCGCGTGTCTGGGACTGTCTGGTGTGCGTTTGATGTGTGCGTGACTGAGAGTGTGGTGATTAACTGATGGTCTCTGATTGAGAGAAAGTGAGAGAGTGTTAGTATGTGATTGGAGTCAGCGTGGGCCTGAGTGCCTAAGCTGGTCGAAGGTGAAGAGTGGGAAGGAGTGTGCGGTGTTCCATGGAAGTGTGCCATCTAACACTCTGATGACTCAAGGGTCTCCAGCATCTCACTTCCCTTCAGTGGACTCCACAGCAGAGGCCATTAGGGTCAGTACCCTGCAACCTTTTTCCCTCTGGGTGTGTTTTACACTTGTAGCACCCCTTTGCCCCATTCTTCTAAGTATCACCCTGCTCTGCCTCCTTCCTCTTCACCTGTTCCATATTAGTATAAGTGACCCCTGTTTAATAAGTGGAAGGTAAGCCACTGCCAGCTTTGAGTGGACTTGTGTGCTGGACAGCCCTCAGGATCTCAGAGGCTGAAGTGGTTAGAATTTAATAAAGATCTCCCTTCCCTTTCTTAATAAAGTGTATTCCATAGGCCTGTGTAAAGCGACTAGTATTCACTTCAGATTCTGATTCAGCCAGTTAAGGGGATAGTGATTTGATTCAGTGATTCGAATCACTGTCCTGAATCTATTCAAGCAAATCTGATTTGGAGTTTTGCCTGCTGCTGAATCTCTGAATCACCCATACCTATCTCCCACCTGCTCTCCCAGCCCAGCAATGGCTGCCCAGCCTGCCCCAGCTCCTGGCACTTTGAAAAAAAAGCCCTGACTTGCCGGGTGCTGCTGGGAGGGGTGGCAATCCTTGCTGCCCTCCATTGTCCCACACTGCATGGTGGACTCTACATGAGCCCCCCAGCACCCCCTGCTTTCCCAGCCCCCCCAAAGATGTCTCACTCACCACAGTTCTGGCTCTTTAAGAAAAAAAACCCCAGATTCACCACTTCTGCCAGTGGGGGGGCAGTGATCCTCGCTGCCTCCCACTGCCCCAAACCACGTGGGGGGGTCCTTTCATGAGCCCCCAAAGCCCCAAGGTTGCTGCAGGAGCAGAGAGTCCTGGGACTTTTCTCGAGTTTTTTTCTTACAGAGCCAGAGCTGATCTAGGCAGGGCACTCATGGGGGGGCTGGGGTAGTGATGGGGGGTTGGAGAGCTCGTGGCAGAGCCCCCCATGCAGCGTGGAGCAGTGGGGGGTGGTGGGGATCACCCCTGCCT
>NW_017728918.1:38135748-38139116 GCF_001723895.1 Crocodylus porosus
TCCCCCTCTCCTACCCCTACTACTTACCAAATCTGAGTCCTGCTGCAGCTCCCTGCTACAGCCCTGGGGGACTCTTCGAATCATCAAAGCTCTCTGAATCTTTTCCAAATATTTGGAGAGATATGAATTGATTCAGACCTTTTAACTGATCCCCTAATTCAATTCAGATTCAGAGATTCAGCCACTGAAGTCACCACCTGAAACATCGCACAGCCTGTGCCACTCTGTACCTTGATAGTGTAAGGAATAGACATAGTTATAGATAGATGTATTATACTTAGACAAACATAGAATAGTATAGTCAGATGTAAAGGGTATTATTGATAAGTGTGTGAGCACTGTGTTGAGTGTCAATATTGCTTACCTGTTGTTTGTTATTTGTGTATTTAATAAACCATTATCATTTGTTTCATTGATTCTCCATGTGTGGGTCCTAATTAATGAACTCACAGACTAATTGATGGGTGGGCTGGCTGTGACAGATATGGTGTGTCTCATTCATTAATGGGTCTGGGGCCAAAAGATCACCCTCTATTGTGAGTTGGACTGAGGAGTCAGCCACTTAGGGAGTGACCCTAATTAAGCATTGTTTCCCATTCAAACATGGGCAGTATTGCTACTGCTTCTGCTGTATCTGTATCTATTCTGTATTGAATCAGGGAACTGCATCTTCAGTATTGTCAATTT
Organism: Crocodylus porosus; assembly: GCF_001723895.1. Taxonomy (NCBI): domain Eukaryota; kingdom Metazoa; phylum Chordata; order Crocodylia; family Crocodylidae; genus Crocodylus; species Crocodylus porosus. The sequence goes on from NW_017728918.1 coordinate 38,136,436, forward strand.
GGTAGCTTACATGAGCAGTAAATTTATTTACAAAAATAATTATACAAAACAGAATATAACTGCCTTGTTTCCTGTTACATTGTGTGCACCATCCTATATTATAGCTGTCAAACTACAATAAACAATGTCATATTCAAGTTTTCATAAGTTATATTTTTAACTCACTGCCAGAAGTGACCATTTCAGCAAGTGTTTAATTATACCTAGTTATCTGTTGGTTGTGCCACTACATTACATTACCTGTAAGATTAGGCAAAACAAAGCAATATTAAGCTTAGGTTTTTAAAGATATGTAGGTGTTTCTCCATTCAGTATTGCAATACTTTACTGACCTAAGTGTAATTTTCACAACATGACATAGCCTTTTGTCCTCAAAGTGAGCCTCTTTAAATACTTAAATACCACGGACATCTTCAAAACAGTCACACATCATACATAACCCTACTGGGGATTAGATCCTATTGGCTACTAGGTTTACACCAGCTGATATGAACAAACCCATCTATGCATTGACGCTTCCAAATGAGCTGCTTGGAAAATTAGTTTAAGACAAAGCTCTGCAATCCTCAAACCATAATTTTCAAATTTGGCAGAAGGACATCTATCGTGGCATTGGGACTTTGTGCTATAGGTATACTTAAAATACGATTCAAGTGGTGGAGACCACAACAAATGGAAGTACAGGACATCACATGCAAAAAAGGCAGTCAGATGAGGTATGACAGAGAGAGAGAGAGAGACAGGGAAACACCATGTGTATTCCAGTACTTATGGCACTTAGCCTGAGGGTTACATCCCCAAAAAGTACCCTAAGCACTGGGCTATGTACTTGGTGAAATCTTAATCATTCACAAAAAAGTTGAACAGCTCTAAAAAACAACTTACTCCAGAATGTGTGCCTGATGATTGCATATTCTGGAGTACGTCTCTTTTAATTTCCCTTTTATTTTAATCCCATTATTTGGACTACTGTTAACTCTGGTATCCCTCCAAGTGTTAACTGCCTTGCTTATCACAATAGATCTAATAAATCCAATAAATCTAATCAATTTAGCCCTTCTCATTATCCCTTTTCCTTCTATATATAATCTTTCTGTCTGTCAGTCTCTTTATAATGTCTGACAAAGTATATAGCTATATATGCAAGCTCATGCCTCTCTGAACCAGTTTGTCTCTAAGGTGCCACTACCTGCTACCTGATTTCAGTGAGAGGTATATGCCTAAATACCTTTGAGGATCTAAGCCTTACTCCCAAACTATATGCATCTAGTATTAAGAATCTTGGCTTTGAAAAAAAATAAAAAACTAACCCAGAAATCAAATTTTAACTAGTTTTTACAAGTATATATATGTACATTAAATTTCTCATTACTATTTGATTTTCTTACACAAAGAGAATCTGTCATAAAAGCATAGTTTACCTTTTTCATCATATTCTACAGGACTGTAAAGACCTGAAGAATTTATATGCAACTTATAAATGCTCTTTGATACCGGTGGTTCTTTATGGCTATCTATGTCAGGCAACAAATTCTGTTTTGAAAATGTGCCTTGTTTGCTTTCCATGCTAGTTTTTTGGGTTCATATTTAACTAAAACTCACAGGAGGTGACAAGGGGGAAAAAACTTTGGCAGCTGGCACAGAGCTAACAATGGAGGGTCATTAAACTTTAATGAACATGCAATGAAATGGAGCACTCTTAAATAAATGACACCTTTTTTGAATCTGAACACAGGTTCCACACCCTAAGAGTGTGAGCAAAACAACATTACAACTAGTGAAGCTCTTTGATCACCAGATGGAGCTGATCAGATCACTTGAGAGAGGGGATTGTATATTATAAAAAAAAGGGAATTCCAGGTGTTCACTAGAGAGAAATGTTTATAGTTAGGCAAGTGCTTATATATCTTGAAGGACCAATGTATACAAGCTTAGAATATTTTTGTATTTTGAATTATATAAGATCATTGGATATATTTCTACAATAATGGTGGTAAAGTGCTGAGGGAATTAGCTGAGGTCCTTGCAAGACCCCTGGCATGGCTTTACAAGCAATCGTGGTGCTCTGGTGTGGTGCCAGAGGACTGGAAGAGGGCCAACATGGTTTCCAACTCCAAAAAAGGAGTACCCAGGAAACTATAGGCCAGTTAGTCTTACCTCGATCTTGGGTAAGCTTTTTGAGAGAATTATCCTGGCGTATGTCCATGAGAGGCCAGCAGAGGAAGTTATGCTTAGGGGCAACAAACACGTGTTCATTAGAGGCAGGTCCTGTCAGACCAACCTGGTGGCCTTCTATGACCAGGTCACAAAATCCTTAGATGCAGAGGTAGCAGTGGACATAGTCTTCCTGGACTTTTGGAAGGCCTTCAACACTGTCTCTCACCCCATTCTCATTAAGAAACTGGGGGACTGTGGTGTTGACACCCACACAGTCAAATGGGTCGTCAACTGGCTGGAGGGCCGCACCCAGAGAGTGGTGGTGGATGGATTATTTTCAACATGGAGGGATGTGGGCAGTGGGGTTCTGCAGGACTCGATCCTTGAGCCCGCACTGTTCAACATCTTTATCAGTGACTTGGATGAGGGGGTAAATAGCACCCTGTTCAAATTTGCTGATGACACTAAGATGTGGGGGGATGTGGGCATGCTAGAAGGGAGGAATAGGCTGCAGTTGGACCTAG
>NW_017728918.1:38139406-38150055 GCF_001723895.1 Crocodylus porosus
TCAGGCCGCAGCTGGAGTACTGCATCCAGTTCTGGGTGCTGCACTTCAAGAGGGATGTGAACAACATGGAGAGGGTCCAGAGGAGGGCCACTCGCATGATCGGGGCAGCAGGGCAGACCCTACAAGGAAAGGCTACGGGACCTGAACCTGTTCAGCTTCCACAAGAGAAGGCTGAAGGGAGATCTAGTGGCCTGTTACAAACTAGTCAGAGGGGATCAGCAGGCATAGGGGAAGACCCTGTTTCCCCAAGCACTACCAGAAGTGACCAGGAATCACGGTCACAAGCTGGCAGAGGATAGATTTAGGCTAGATATCAGGAGGCGCTACTTCACGGTCAGGGTGGCTAAGATCTGGAACCAACTTCCAAGAGAAGTTGTGCTGGCTCCTATCCCGAGGGTCTTTAAGCGGAGGCTAGATGTACACCTTGGCGGGTTGTTGAACTCCACTACTCTTTCCTGCCATCGGACTCGATGATCTGCTCAGGTCCCTTCCAACCCTAGAAACTATGAAACTATGAAGACAATTGCTATTTGTCCTACCCCATTGCCATTCTCTATATATAACCACCCATCAGCATCAGAAGTTTGTTATCGTCAGTCTTTTTTCTCTAAATTAAATAATCACATTTCTTTCTAGCTTTTTTCATAAGTTACATTTCCTAGACCTCTAATCCTTTTTGTTGCTGTCTACTGAGCTCTTTCTAATTTGTCCAGTTCTGTGTGGAAATATGGTATCCCAAACTGGACATACTACACTAGTTTTTTTCTTGTGAACATTTGTATTAAGAGCAACTATTTATATGATTAGTTATAGTAGTTTATTTTTCTATTACACTTTTTACACCAAGAATGAGCTTGTATGAATGTTTTAGGGGTTGTATGTGATTGCAAATGCCATCAAATAGAACATAGGCAGACAAGGTTCTTTGGGTAAATCCAATATGTTATATTAGACCAACTCAAATAATTGGAAAAAATTCTTCTTAGCAAGGTTTTGGACACAAACACCTTTCATCAGTCTAAGGAGCAGTGTTTGTGCAGAAGAATTTTCCAACTATATGGAAAAATAGTTGGTCTAATATAAGATGCAGATTTACCCAAAGAAACTTGTGTGCCTAACTCCTTATACCAACATGGCTACAACCTATACTTGTCAAATAGAACATGTAGAGTTTGATCCCAGTGAATATTAAAAGTCCATTTTATAGTGTTTTACTACCTCCAACTACAGGATTTCACAATTTTTGTGTTCTGTTGGCTTGTTACCTTTGTCCTAAAATGTTACAGTAAAAGCTGAGTTATCTGGCACCTTACAAGTTGGCATGCTCTGTTAACCAGCATGCCAGCTTGTAAGGGCTTGTAAGGGAAAAATGAAACTGGAAGTGCCCACCATGGCACTTCTGGTTTCATGGAGTGCCCATGGCCCAGGGGAAAGCAGCCTGTGCGGGTCCCCCCTCCCTGTCCCTTGGGGCCCATGGGGCCTGTGGGGGGGAGGGATGCGGCGGGAGGGGTGGCAACACAGCAGGAGGGCTAGCAACACCCCTGATGCAGCAGGGCAGGCGGTGGCCCAAACAGGCAAAGACGCCTGTTTGGGCTGCTTTGTTAACCGGTGTATTTTGTTATCCAGCACCCTCCATTCCCTGTGGGTGCTGGATAACAACGCCTTTACTGTATTTCATTTGTATTTTGTGCCTTTCTATGCATCCATAGGTCTCTCTCTCAGGATATTTGACTTCCATCCCCACTGCAACTAAGCGTCTAGTTTTTGATATATTTGACTTGGGTATTTATTTAGTAGCATCAGTGCATGCTATTCATTTAATAGCATTGCTGATATTTTTGACAAACTGAGATTTAAATTATAATTTGTGTTGTGGATAATTAAATAAATTAATAAATAATTCAACTAGGAATATGCTTTTTTGAATAATCAAAATGTAAATATAAACAATATAATAATGAACTTAGTTAAACTTCTAGAAGTCTACTGTGCTCCAAAATTGAGTTACTGGGGACTTTATCAAACTTCTGCATCATAGAAGTTAAGCAAATGTTATACATCTTTTTAGTTGAGTGACTCAGTGAGCATGAAAGTGACCCAGACAAGAAAAAAACAGGACTTGTTGGAATCTGTTTGAAAAAACAAACAAACAAACAAACAAGAATACTGGAATTTTTCATAGGAAAAAAAATGATTTTAGGCTATCAAAATGCTTTCTTTGATTTCTGATCAGCAAATCCTTAAAATTACTTATCCCTAAGATTCTCAATTTTCTGCAAGGTGTTACTAACTATAACATCATTAATATTAACCAGCTTGCTATCTCCAATTGGGGTTATTTAATATTAACATAGTAACTAAGGATAATAAGGAATCGTAAGCAGTTAATGATACAAAAGGCCATGTCTACATGTGTGGCTGACTGCATAGTTGTTACTGTGCAGTCATTTAGTACTTACTTAACCAAGTGCTAAATGACCACACAGTAACCGGCATTATGGTGTGGCCCCATTGCCGCATGATTATTTTTAGATGCTACTGTGCAGTAGCGTTGTCATTATGGTTCATCTCCGGTGATACTATAGCACCGTAGTGTTTCATGTAGACACACCCACATTATCCTTAGCTTATTCTGTACTGACAGACACAGAGAATTGGATGATCTTGAAGAGTAAGGTATTAGAAACTAAATAAAATTTATCACTATCAAATACAAGATAATGTACTTTGAAACTCATAACAAGAATTCCCACTGTCAGTTTGGGGTTTTATCAACTGGAAAGAACTGAGTATGAGAAGGACCTGGATATGTTGATCAGAAGATAACTGAGCCAGCAACGTAATGTGGATATGAAAAAGAAAAATGCAATCCTAGCATGATGCATTAGGCAAAGTATATCCAGGAACTATATGAAGGTACTAGTACCATTGTAGAAGCAACTGTGAAGACCTTGCTTAGTCACCTGGGTTAAAGAAAGATGAATTAAAACTGGAAGATGTGAAGCTCCGGGGACTTTCATGCCACTGGGGCAAAGCCCTATGTGATGGAGCTGGCTGCCTTCCCTGCTCCCTGCCATTATGTGCACCTCCCAGGACTCTACCCTGCTTTCTGTAACCTTGTCTTCACCACCTCAGTTAAAAATTTGAAGGAAACTCAACAAAAAGATTATCAGTTTTTCTTCCCTGATTTTGATACAAAAGGTGTGATTAATTTCTTTGTCAGAGAGGAGGAAGATTGATGTTCAGATTCAGTTCTAATATGCACATTATACATAGCATGTAAGGCAATTGATGTAGAAACGGCAGTTATCATAACAGAAAAAAAGGAAAGACAAAGCCTAGTATTAATTTTTGAAAAACTTTATGTAGTATAATTGCCTGTATATTAGAGAAATGAAGGGAAATATTTTCAAAAAGTGCCTAAGACCACATTTAAATTGTTTTAGTAGGTGCCTTCACTTAAAGATGTTGATGTTGCTCTCCACATAATTTGAATGTCTGCCTCAGAAGGGCAATTCAAATTAATTCAGTTTGGTACGTAGGACTCCCATAGAGTCAATAAAGCACCTAAGCAGTGAGGCATTCTATACAGTGAATTTTAAGCACTTTCAAGGGACAGCCAATAAAAACTACTTTAGGAGGATGTGTCTGATATTCCATTCTTCTCAAAAATTGGGAACAGCAAGAAGCCTGTTTCTGCAACCTAGTCGTTAAGGCTGCCACAAACCCCACTTGGGCTGGAAAGTTCCTGGGGTGTTATAAATGTTTTTTTGTTTTTATATCACTGAGATGGCATGTATGTTTGATTTCATTTGAAAACCAGTATTATGCTGTATCCAGTATAGATTGTTTTATCATTATCTAGATGTTGTTTTTTTATATATGTGTATCTGTATGATTTTGATCATGGTCTAGATGAAGGAAAAAAAGAATAGTGAAACTGCTAACTCTTCCTATTGTGGTACTAGGGCAAGAACAATTGGCTCTGCCAAGAACAGACATAGGGAGCCACTGATGGAATGGGCCCCTGAGACATTGTCTGTTTGCAGTGGGAAAAACAGCCCCTCAATACGGAAGGCATCTGAGAGAGATTCCCCATTAGTCAGAATTTCAAGTCTCTGAGGAAGAGAAATCTCTGGAGACTTATATGTAATTGCGACAGTGTTGATGGTGGTGGTGAAGTGTGGGATGGATTGGAGATACTATAAGGGCTGTTCCTTGAACCTGGGGCATCAGTCTGGCCACACAGTCACTCATCTACTCCTGACACCCTACAGCTAACCATACAGACAGGCAAGACTGGTCTGAAGCTAGCAACAGAGCCCAACCCTTCACCCACTCCCTGTCAGCAGAGTGGCTGGTCAGAGTTAACTGGCCCTTCACTTTCCTATATAAACCCCTGTGCAGGAAAAGAAATTGTCTGGGCAAAAGTAATCTGATTCTAGACTGGTTTGCTATTTTGTCTGGCTTGTGTTCTGATTTTGTTCTTTGCTCTGTGCCCTCTTGGCTTCTTCACCCAGCTTGATCTCTGGTTCCATTTTCTGCCTTTTCTTCCACCTTCCTGACTTGGCTTCTTCCCAGAATCTGCTCTTGGATTGACCTCTTGGCTTCCTGATTGGCTTGAACCTACATTCTTTTCATTCCTCCTGACTATGGTTGGTTCCTTGATCCCTGAGTAGCCCCAGACTGAGCTGCCCATGACCTGGTGTGACAGGCTGTCTGTAAGGTTATAGAGATTTAAGGTCTCCAGAAGTCAGGCCTGGCATGAAGGCTGGTTTCTGGTGATACTGACAAGTCTCTCAGGAGGGAGGACTAGGATATAGCCAGATCAGGGGGTAAGAAACTTTACTTTGTTCTTTTTATTGTGTCTTCAAACCTATGGTCAGTTTTACTTGTATAATTCCTTTTTTCTGCATCATAAGTCCTTTGATTGTTTTGTCTCCTCATTTAATAGCCTGTAGTAAGTGTGATCTCAGGTGAGTGATATTGCAGGCTTGCCAATTCCATGGAAAAAACAGACCTAACTTTTCTCTCACAACCCAAAGGAGAGCCACTTGGAGCTAGCAGAGATTCCTCTACTGCATCGGTGAGGCCTAGTAAAAGTGTAGTACAATGAAAGCTTGCAGGGACGAGCAGTTATCCCAGGGCAAACCATGGTCTGTTCTTTAGGATGGGTGTCAGGAGAATGGAGAGAACCTTGGGGCTTGGAAATAGCTAATGAGCAGGTTTATAACGAAGGTGCTCCCTTTGCTTGAGGTAGTGTTGGACTTAAAACCTTGCTCCCAGTTCTGTTGATGAATTTACATTACACACTGAGTTACAGTGTAATGAGTTCTTTTGTAATGTTACAAAAGAAAAATAATGCTGGCATCAGAGACTTGAACCCAGGACTCCCCCACATCATGCAGAAGGACCCAAGCATTCAGTAACAGTGATAGACTTATCTTTGCTTCTTTTCTAGCCCCATGATTCTTGCACTCATATCTGCTTCATGGCCCAGTTTCAACAAGAAGAATGGAGAATTCCCTTACCTAGCCTAATGTAGCTTAGTGATTCGGGCACCTTCTTGGGAAACAGGCAAATTGGGTTTAAATCAACTTAAGGTAGGTAAGAGCTTGGTTTTGTTGTCCTGAGAAAATGCCATAGATTGCAGGCTGTTGGACACTCCCAACAAATTTGAGCTGAATTTAGTGAAACTGGTGTCAGATGAGTTTTGCCTGCTTATTAAGTTTGCCCTGATTCCGTAATCCTACATGAACACTGGAAGACCAAATGACAAAGGGCATACTCTGGATCATTTCTGAGCAAGCATATGCACATATTTTTGGCCATGGCCAGCTAAGGACCATTGCAACTCTGAATGGATGTACACTAGGTAATTAGGCACAGAATAAGTGTTTAGGCTGGCAGGCAGTAGGCCAAACTGAACTGACACTTAGGACCTGACTCCTGTCAAATACCTATTGAAATAATTTAAATCTGATCCCAAAGGACTCTGGACTTTTGGTCCCATGTCCAAATGTAGCACTAAATTTGGTAGCATGCTTTTCTACAGTTCCTAAATAGATTAGGATTTTATTTATTTAAATCTTGGGGTTTTTTTAAATCTTTCTTTCAGCCCTTCTCTGAAAATGTTATCCAAATTAGAAAGTGGATTAAAAAACCACCACTCAGAAGTCAGCATTCCAATTGTGTATCAAATCTCAGCTGACATTGTCTGCACTGAATTCAGCTCAATGAGTGATCGTGCACTCAGTGTAACCAAAGGAAACACTGTTAAATTAACTAGGGGTCAACATCAACTGTAGTGTCTCAAATTAAGGATTCCCCAAATAACTATAAAATTAAAAAAAATATTTAAATCAAAATATGCACAACTTCACAGATTATGGATGCTAGAATTGGAAACCCATTGATGATTTTTTCAAAGAGAAATGAAAAATATTTTGGGGAGATTCTGAGACAGTGTTTAAAACTAAGTATAGAAATATGCAAGAGTAGTAAAAGTCTAAAAAATGCCATATAGACTTTTTGCTTTAATTTTCCTTTTGTATTTTTAAAGGTACCAGTGTTGCATGCTTTGAAATTAACTCGCTCCTTCTCTGACACTAAATACCCGATGTACTGTTCCTGTTAAGTTTTATATACAAGAGACAGATAGAGTTACCCACACACCCTAAACAATTATTAAAAAAACCCTTCTAAAATAAGGAAAGGAATGATAAGGAAATTAGGTCACCAAGCCTTTTTATGCAAAAGAAATATGATTTATCCCACAACATTCTTACAAGCAAGCTAAGGAAGTACAGGTTGGATAAATGGACTGTAAGGTGGATAGAAAAATGGCTGGATCTTTGGGCTTGAATGACTCGAAGTCTAGTAGGCAGCTTTTATCAAAGGGGGTGCCCCTAGAGCCAGTCTTGGAACTGGTTTTGTTTATATCTTCATCAATAATTTGTGCACCCAAGTTTGCAGATGACAACAAGCTGGAGGAAGTAGTAGATACATTAGAAGGTAGGGTTGGGATTCAGAGTGATCTCAACAAATTGGAGGATTGGACCAAAAGTAATCTCAGGAATTTCAATAAGGAAAATTACAAAGTCCTGCACTTAGGAATGAACATTCCCATGCACCAATACAGCCTGGGGACTGACTGACTAAGCAACAGCCCTGCAAAAAACGACCTGGGGGTTACAGTGGACAGTAAGCTGAATATGAGCCAACTGTGTGCCCTTGTTGCCAAGAAGCCTAACAGCATACTGATTTGAATTAGTTCGAGAGTTGCCAGCAGATAGAGGGAAATGATTCTTCCCCTCTGCTCATCACTGGTGAGGCCACATCTGGAGTACTGTGTCCAGTTTTGGGCCCCCCATACAGAAATGGTGTGGACAAATTGGAGGGCATCTAGCATCAGGCAAAAAATAATTAAGGATTCATCTGACCTTGGTCCTCTTTCCTGCCATGGCAGGGGGTTGGACTCGATCTGCTCAGGTCTCTTCCGACCCTAGAAACTATGAAACTATAAGGGGCTGGTGTACATGACTTATAAAGAGAAGCAGAGGGTAATGGGCTTATTTAGCCTGGAGAAGAGAAGATTGATTTAATAATAGACTTGAACTACTTCAAGAGTGGTTCCACAGAGAATGGTACTAACCTCTTCTCAGTGGTGACAGATGACAGAACAAGGAGCAATGTTTGTCAAGTTGCAGCAAGTGATTTTAAGTTATTCCTAGATTCCTAGATTATAGACTCAGAGGGGACCCAATGGATCATCATGTCCGTCCCCTGCCCCTGGCAGGAAAGAGGACTGAGGTTAGATGATCCCAGCCAGGTGATTGTCAAGCCTCCTCTTGAAGACCTCCAAGTTAAGTGACAGAACCACCTCTCCTGGAAGTCCATTCCAGACTCTGGCCACCCTTATTGTAAAAAATTTCTTCCTAATGTCTAACCTAAATCTACTCTCCACTAGTTTGCATCCATTATTCCTAGTTACTCCCTGGGGCACTCTGGTAAACAGCGCATCCCCAATTCCCTGCTGTCCTCCCCTGATAAATTTATAGGGGGCTACAAGGTCACCCCTCAGCCGTCTTTAATCCAGATCTCTCAACCTCTCCTCGTAGGGTCTTTCACAGAGACCACTAATCATGTGAATAGTCCATCTCTGAACCCTCTCAAGATCCTCTGTGTCCCTCTTAAAGTGTGGCGCCCAAAACTGGACACAGTACTCCAACTGCATCCTGACCAATGCTGCATAGATAGAGAGCAGCACCTCCCTCGATCTGTTGGTCATGCATCTGCTTTGCATTGGCTTTGTTGATGGCCTCATTACACTGCTGGCTAGATATTGGTTAGATATTAGGAAAAACTTTCTCACTAGGAGGGAGGTGAAGCACTGGAAGAGGCTACCTGGAGAGGCTGGGGAATCTCTAGCTTTAGAAGTTTTAAGGCCTGGATAGCTTTGGCTAGGGCTGATCCTACTTGAGCAGGGGGTTGAAATAGATGACCTCCTGAGGTCCCTTCTAAACCTAATTTTCTATGATTCTATGAAATCTCATGCTGTTATAGTCACGTAACAGTGCAAACAACTATTATGGCATCTTAAGGCCTGGATAGCTTTGGCTAGGGCTGATCCTACTTGAGCAGGGGGTTGAAATAGATGACCTCCTGAGGTCCCTTCTAAACCTAATTTTCCATAATTCAATTATTCGATGAATTGGGGGGGGGGGGGGACAAAAAAACCCTTGTACTTTAATTATAAAGAGAAACATAACTTTCTGTTCAAATAAAGCAAGTTTAGATCTATTTGTTTTGTGTTTTAAAAAAGTTTTGATAAAGTGTAGGTTAGTATAGATGTTCCAGATTATAATTGTGGTTTTGTGTTTTTAAGTCACTGAAATGTTAGTGGGGCTTTTTTTCAGAAACCGACAACTCATGCAATTTCTTAATGAATTTTTATAAGCCTTTAATTAAGCATATAAATCATACCAAAACATTTGAATCTAATTGTCTTTATGTTGTGGCTTCAGACCTACATTCTTATTGATCTGAAAATTAAAAAGTGTGTCGGTGACTTTCACACCACTTTATTATTGCCATTTATTGTTCTTTACAAGTTTTTGAGGAAGAAAGAGAAAATAAGAAAAAGAAAAAAAATCCCAGAGTGCCATGAAGACATGAGACTCATAAAAAAATAAACAAAGTTGGTTTATTAAACATATTTCACTGGGAGACATATGGATGAAACAAGGATTAAGGGCATAAATTAAACACTAGACTAGTAGCAGGCAGGAGATTGTTTTCCTCTAATGTGAAACTTTGAACCTTCAAAAACAAAAATGTTCCCTTTTTCTTTTTGATACAGAGTCTGAGATGTTTGAAAAGTTGTTTTTGTTCTTTTAATGAATTTTGTTCTTTTAATTAAAAAAATAAAATTTTATTTTAAAATCAGACTATACAAATATTTCTACAGAATAGAAAGTTTTCAAAATTTTAGTTATACAACCTAAGTGTTTTCTTGAAAGATAATGTTCTTGAAATTATTTGTATGATATTAGATCACATATTGTAGCTGGCTCCCTATCTCTGAGATATTGCCAGAATAAAATACCCAATAGGTATAACCAGTCTTCAAGACATTTATTTTAAGTAAGATTTACTGACCAAAGTAAAGGCTGCTGGCAGAAGCAAAAAGGTGCCAACCTTTCAAATGTTTTATTCTTTTGTCAAATTATATCATTATTAGAGCAATAACTTTCAAGGCCTTTCCAAAGTCATGGAAGCTGATTTATAACTTCAAAGAAAGTCTGATTCAGAGCCTATTGACATCAGCAGGGATCCTGGTTTTCTCTGATAAAAAATCCCCATTTTTTGGATTAAAAAACTAACCCAAAATTCATATTTTTCCACATATATAGCGGTGTTTCATTTTAATGACAGGATAATGTGGATTTTGGGTTAGTTTTTTTAATCTGAAAATTGGGGATTTTTTTTACAGAGAAAACCGGGATCCCTGGACATCAATGTGAATCTTTGCACTGACTCCAGTGAGAACAGGATTAGGCCATGCGTATAACTAGGAGCACTTGGTAGTTGATGCTACACCACAGAAGTCAGTGAGAATGTTGATAGTGGGCTAGCCTAAGGGTGCTGAAATCCACATCTTGCAATTCCCAGGAGACTGCCCTACTATCAAGCTGGATAGTAGGGTTGAGGGCACTCTCCATCCATCTAAGATTCTCCCTTCTCAGATGAGTGCCCAAAACAAAAGACCACATGGTCTTTATTAATCAATTTCTTCCATTTTGACTTCATGAAACTTGCATTCTTTGGTGCACAGGTGGGAGATATTGATTTAACACACCCATATTGGGAAAGGAACCAAACCAGGTTTCTTATTCTGAGTGCAGCCATTGTAACCTCAAGGCCGTTTAATAATAATGTGTATTTTTAAATTTTTTTTTGGAGGGAAAAAGTTTTTATTGCTTGTGTTGTTTGCTTATGTGCAAAAGCTTTTAAAAAGTGTGTCAGTGTACTATGGAAATGTAATAAAACTAACATTGAAATGTATGAAAATACATGTATGGCATGTAATATATGCCTGTACAGAAAACGTGTGTAAGAGAATTCAGAAAATATAATACGTGGATTTT
>NW_017728918.1:38150155-38161660 GCF_001723895.1 Crocodylus porosus
TATATATATATATATGGTGTGACTAATGAATAAAAAGCTGGTTGTGTGTGATAGACTCTTTTTCCAAGGCATGACTATCTTTAGGAAATCAGTCTTCTAGTAGCAGAAAAAACAAACTTACATTACTTTGTCACAATTTGTAGGCAACCTGGATTGTGTGTGTAGGGCACAGTGGGTCCCAATCCCAGTGTGTAGGGTCAGGCAAGGGTGTTGCAGGGCCTTGATACTGGTGTGTAGGAGCTGAGTAGAGACAGTGTGAGGCCCCAGAGCCCCATCCTGGTGTATGGAGTTCAGGGAGAGGCAGCATGGGACCCTGGAGTCCAATTATAGCCTGAGTGGAGGTAGCACAGATCCCAGTCTTCATAGAGGAATAAGGCTTGAAGGGATCTTAAGAGCTCATCTAGTCCAACCAGGGATCAACTTTGCAACCTTGGTGTTATTAGTATGATACTCTAACCAACTGAGCTAAATGGCCACTTACGAAAGCAAAATGGTAAGGGACTAGTCCAATTTGTCCTGTGGACTAGCCAGGTGCCCCTCATGTGGCCCTCTGGGCCAAAAAGTTGAGTACCACTGGTTTATGTCCATGAACAGGAAAATTATCATTTCCCCAGTAGAAACTTTGAGTGTACTAGTGTCCACTTAATTTCTCAAGGGGAAAATATACCCTTCTGGGGAGAAAGAACTTCCAGGTGTCTACTTGGAAGATCTCCCTTGCAGAAGTCTCTCCCAGGAGTGTACACTTGTACACTCCCTTTCTAATCTGGTCCAGAAGGAAAGTGAAGCAGTGAGGCAATGCTCTCCCTACTTACCTAGACTAGGGACTGCCCTGAAGGGGAGAGGGTCAGCAAGACAAAGCCCCCAACCTGTTTCCCAAGCTGGGCAATGCCAGTCTGAAAAACTAATGGGTTGTCTTTCTCTGTTGCTGCGGTTCTGGAGACTGGGAGGAGTGGAGCAGCCACTGCTCCCCATGACTTCCCCAGGCTGGAATCACTCTGGTCTGGTAAATGTGCAGAGAGGAAGGAAAAGGGTGCAGCTGAAGGCTGACCACCTGTATGGTGTTTCTTCCCCTGGAAAGATTTCTACAGGTTGGAATTTCTAAATTTTCATCTGTGGAAATGACTGCCTGTTCGTATGTTTGCATAGTGCTGAGTACAGTGTTACCTTCTGTCCAGAAAGATCACAGCGTAGAAATAAAATAAAAATAATAGATTCTAATAATATTTCTACATTTCTTGGGTCATCATATCTCCAAAGGGGGTTGATCTACCAACTCAGGGTTATTCTTTTCTGGGCCATTCTGAAGAAAGCTACCTTTTTTATTTGGAGGGTGGGGTGGGATGGAGCGTAATCAGGGAATTAGAGTGATAAGAACAAAAAAATCTCCTTCTCCTCCAGGCAAAGCCCAGGGTCAGATAAACTCTAAAACAACACTAGAAAGAGAGACTAGGAAGATGACTATTGAGCTTATGTAGGATTACAGCTTATTAGAAATTACCTTACCTAAGAACTATTCTGGCAATATTGATTCTAATGTTTCAGCACCCACAAATGATGTTTCCTAAGTGTTTTCACAGACTTCTCACCTCCATAATACACTTCCTCACACTTCTAATAAATAAATGCAGTGAACACACAGTTCTAAGAGAACCAGCTTCAAGGCTACAATATCAAAATAAATGAAAAAGTACATTCAGGAGGAGACCATACCATGAAAATAAATTATATAACCAATAAATACAGTATATTATAGATAAAAGAGGTAAAACATCATCTACTGAATTAAAACAACATTGTTATGGAACTACATTTCAAGCACATTAAAACTGAAGAAATTCCACAACTTAAAGAGTACATAGAAGGTATTCTGGACATGAACGTACTAAAAACTAAATTTGCAAACCGATATTTATTTCTAAATTCAGTACAAAAAGTCAAAATATTGAAAACTTTCACTAGTGGATAGATTCTTAAATATTCTGAACCTTAATGTCAAAGTTTTGTTTCATTGGTACCTGTACCTACAAAAGTTGTTCTGTGCCTCATTAGATTTTAGTTCTGAATGCCTCAGCCTCACATTCTACATTATGGGTCTTATTTCCTGGTCAAATGTCATTTCCCTTTATGTACTAATGTTTGTCCTCATGGATGATCACCATGGCAACTGAAAGCAAAGTTTTCAACCAGTCCAAATTCATAAATCCGTTCTTCTTTGCGTAGGGGCATCACAAGAATAATTTTAGCATCCAAGCAGTCATGAAGCAAGTAAATTTATGGAAATTGGGCAAAAAAACAAAGTTTCCTAGACCTGTTGGCTACCTTGAAATGAAAAATATTTTGTGCCATTTAGGTATAAGTCATCCAAGATACCTGCACCCTCCATGATGTTATGCTAGATATCAGCAAAACTTCCAGAGTCATTGGAAAGTCTCTGTGTTCAAGAATACTTCTGAAAAGGGACTTAATTCTTAAATGGATTTCTTTATAGAAAGAAATATGAAAATTGAGGAGGAGCTCCATCTTTAAGAACAAATATCTGAGGCCCCTAACTGAGAAAAATTCTTATTCAAAATAAGTATAAGCTTTATTTACTACCACTGCCACTCATGCTCTCCTTTCTCCTACTGCTGAATTCAGGGGGATGTGGCTGGGGGGCAAAAGTGGGTGTTCAAAAAGCAGCATGTTCTGGAGCTGAAAACAGGGAGTCTGGGAAGACCACCCAGAGAGCTCTTAGCACATGCAAGAGCTCTCACCAGGAGCTCCACTGATATGCCAGTGAGCTCGAGAACTCACAGTATGTGGCGCATAGCCAAATGGACCACCATGTTCCTCTGGATCTGCCCCTGCACCTCTTTTAGTTCATTTTAAAATTCTAATGTTTTCTAAGACTTTTTCTTCTATGCGTCTGTCTCCCTACCTATCAATTTATGCCTTGACTGTGTGGTTTCTGGATTCTGTAGGTAATCACAAAGCAATCATTGCAAAATTCTTAGAACAGATTTAGTTATCTGTGTCCACATGTTCCTGGGACTTTCTAACATTATAATATCCCAATTTTTCTTTGCTGAAGTGCATTTGAAGACACCTGTGAAAGGGTTTCCCTGACTGTAGGTTATTTCCAGAAAGAGAATTTTTGTTCATAATTTAGATTATGCCACAAAAGGCGGCTTTAGTTGTTTTCAGAAGAAAAGTAGAAAAGAAGAGTAAATCAAGATAGATTAATACAAAGTACTAATGTCACAGCTGATGATTTAACTAGTCAAATTAAGCTTTGAAGAAAAACTCCTTATTTTGTTTATACAGAATAGTTTATGAAGGAAAAAGGCCATTGCAAAGCACAATCCATTGTTACTAAATTTTAGTAGCTATATTAGATGCAGGAAATTGAAAAGAAAAGTCTTCAAGTAAGAGCCCAAAACTTATTAGAACTATAGAGTGTATATGCTGGATTTATTAAAACAAAAGAAAAAAAACAACAAAAACAGAAACCAGAATAATTATTTTACCATTTATATTTATTGAATAAAGTTATTAGTCATGATGGAGAGCAAAATAAACACAGATTGTGTTATAAATATTAAACTGTTGGTTTACTCTTTCACAGTTCATAGAAAATTCTTCCACGCTAATTTGTTTATTCATGCATCCTGATTTTGCCACTCTAAAATAAATGCCAAATAGAGTACACATTGCATGTATTGAAATGAATATATCAAGAACAGGTAATCCTCTGCAATCACATCAAAGAACCCAGCAGTAATACAAATAACAAAAATTAACCTTTCCATTTTGTCTCTATGTAATCCCTATCTAGTCCTACCTAACCCCTATATTTTTGAGACTGTGGGGAAAAAACAGTTTCCATACAATGTGCTCTGCAATTTAAGGATTAGAATGAAAGCAAGAACAAAAAGATTGCACAGGCACCTGGGAGAATAGTACATGCGTTGTCAGGATGACAATTTTTTCATAAGTGTGATTATTCTGTTTAATTAGCTGAAATCAGTTAAAAAGCTTAACTAATCAATTATTGTAGAATACTTAAAAAGGAAGAAAAACCCTAAGGATCTGGATTTTCATGTTGTTCAGTACCAGTAATAGAAAGTCTAGACAAGAAAAAGTTTTCCTCTCTCAAGCATGCTAATCCTTTTCCAGTGCCTCCATTTAATTCTTTACTGTTTCTTTTGGGTATAGGTATGGATATGTCATTTTGGGCAGTTTTCTGAAACCCTATAGGACTCTGCTATAATATTATAGGTTAAGAATAAAGTTGTGGCTCCAGGTTTCTTCATACAAGAGACCGAGAGCAACACCAAATCACCGCTGAACATGAATAACATTAATAAAGTAAGCTGAGGAGAGCAGTTGCCGCAGGTTTCTAACCCAATAGGAAGGCTATTATGCCTAGCACCTGGTTGGAAACAACTGTTTCAAAAGATTCATCTGAAATATTTCTATGTGTACCTGAGTTTCCTCAGTCTCTTCTTATACTTTCTCCTAAATTTAGTTTTTGTGCACATAGGTAAAAGGATAGGAGAAGATTCCAGACCAAAAGAAAATGCGGTGGCATAACAAGCAAAGTTGGCACCCCTTGCAGTTGGAAGAGAGAGAGCAGGGGTATGGGTTCAGAGTGAGGTAGGGAGGGGCACAGGTTCTGAGATGCAGGGTACTAGGGATGCATGTCTGCAGCCAGGGGTGGCAGCAGTCCTACCCCTAGGGAACTTTTAAAGTCCTAGCTAAGTTGCTGCCTCCACCTGCTCTCCTTGCCCTAGCTTCATTGCACTTGAAAAAACAACTGCTGGGAGCTGTTTTGGAGTTTCCATTATGGCGGTGCTGCTGGGACATGGATGCTGTAGGAGTTGGAGTGATTCCATTTCCTTTTCTAACTTGGCACACGGGGTAGTTTCCCTCACCCACTGTTAGTTACGCTAAGGGAAATGGTGACTATGTTCTTTTTACATGGACGTATACACATTCTAGTTATGCTTTTTGCATTTGTCTTTAGCACAGTGTTTCTGCAGGGGTTTAATCACACTCATAGATTCATACAGTGTTAGCCCCAAAGGAATAATTAGCTTTAATCTGACCTCCTACATGTCATAGACCATGACATTTTAAACAGCTACACCCTGTTGACAGCTTATGTTTGACTAAAATATACATTGTGTTTTTACTAAAATGCATCATCCACAAAGGCATACAGTCTTGATTTGAAAGCTTCAGGAGATGTAGAATCCACTTCTCTTGGTACTTTACTCCAAAGGTTAATCACCTCATTGTTAAAAATATGTCTTCTTATTTCAGTGTGTGCGCCTTCCACTTCCAGCAACTGGGTATTTTTTATGTCCTGATTACTGTATCAAAGAGTATTTACTACCCAGTGTTTTCCCTGCAGGGAGGAACTTCTATATTGTAATCATGTTGCTTCTTATTTTCCCTTTGATAAGCTAAATTGATTGAGATTTTTAGTTTTGTACTCCAAGGAATTTTCTGCAGAGCTCAAATTATTTGTGGTCTTTTTTTCCTGTATCTTCTCTAATTGTTCAACAGTTTTAAAGATGTGGACCCCAGAATCAATCTCACCAATGTTATATACAGACTCTCTATTCCTCTGTGGGCACATCTACATGTGACGCCATGTCTTCATAGCAAAGTGGTATGGTAATGTAGTGTCCATGAGCATCTACATGTGACCAACAGCTATTTTGCCATAGTGATGTGCTCCCCTGGTATAGTGCACTGCTACATGAAGTAGTTGCTAATAACTGTGCACTGTGCAAACAGTGCAGTACAAGCTGTTACTGTGCTGTGATTTAGTCCTTCCAAAAAGGACTTCCAAAAGGAAGTACTAAATCACAACATAGTAACAATATCACCATAGTAACATGTGTAGATGTGCCCACTGTTCACTCTACTCTGTAGTCCTCTCATTATATATCTGAAGACCATATTTGCTGTCTTTGCCACTGCATTGAACTGGGAGTTAATGCTGAGATTTTTGTCCTTTATGACCTCTATATCTTTTTCAGAGTGATTAGTATCCAGAAAGCAGCCTCCTCTTTCATGGGAAGTCTCTGTTTTTAGATATGTAACTTTGTATTTGGCTGGAACAAAATTGATGTCATCTGACATATAGTCCAGGTCACTATATCTCTGCCCCATACTTATCATTATTTACCACTCCTCCAATCTTTGTGTCTTTGTAAGCAATTACAGAGAGATCTTATAAAAGTAAATATATGGGCGATAGAGTGGTAGGTGAAATTTAGCACTTATAATTAATGCATATGGGAGAAAATAAGCTTAAATATACACACAGTTATAGACTCTGAATTAGCACTGTTATTCAAGAAAAAGGGCTTAGATTAATTGTGAATGTTTTCTATCTCGGTGCATCCATATTGTGAATACTGTACACTGGAGTGGTCAAATCTCAAAATGTGACTATTCTTTTCTAGTAGAACTTTAAAAGTTACAGAAAAGGGCAACAAAGATAATCAGGCATGTGGAATGACTTTCATAAGAGAAGAGACTGAATACTAGAAGTCATCAGTTTGGACCAAAGATTACTGAATCAGGAAAAATGTAATGACTATAACATTTTGAATGGTGTGGAAAAAAACTATTAGGGAACTATGATTTCACTGTGTCTTTTAAAACAAAATAATATGGGCTATCTGAGGGTTTGTACAAGTATGCAGGAGAATTTTTGTTCTCCTGTTAGAAAAAACTTACTTAGAGAGTCCTACAAGAGTTTGAAGGGCCTAGTAAGTGCTCAGGTGCTGGTAGGTTGAGTGTTAGTAGGTCAGGCTCAGGACCTGAAAGATTGGGGAGCTGGAGAATCCAACTGGGAACTGCGGGAATGTTCAGGGACCTGAACATTCCCCCTGCTCCTGGTTGGATTCTCCAGATCTCTAATTGCTTCCCCCATCTCGCTGATCATTTCCCTAGCTATTCCTGGGTGGGGGTGTGGCCTCCCAATCTCCATGTGGGCCCCCCTGGGAAGAGCTGGGGAAATGGTCAGAGAGCTGGGAGAAGTGAGCAGAGAGCTAGGGAATCAAAAAGGGAGCTAGATGTCAATATCAGAGAAGTCCCTCCCTGCTCTTCCCCCTCCCTCTTCTTAGATTCTGTTTAGTTGCAAACAAGCCTGGCTTTGAAACTCAAAACATTTTGAAACTTTCAAAACATTTTCGTTTAGTTTCAAAGCTGTTTCAAAGCCTGTTGTTTCATTTTGATTTGCTGTATTTCAAGTTTGAAACACATTGAAACAGCTTCAAAATTTAACACCTGGAGAAATTTTTCACATTCCTACAGCACAGCCCCTGATAGGGTAGCTTGTCCCATTTAGCTTTAGGTGCACTTGCTTGAGTAGTGAATTCTAGTACAGTATAACCTCATAAAACCGGATATCAAAAATCCAGAAATCACAAAAATGTGCCACTTTTTAAAAAAAACATTACTGCTGGACACGGAGGTGGAAGCTTGAATGCACTGTTAGAGCAGTGGCTGGCATTGTCATCAACCACCCTGCACTGAGCTCTGCATGTGGCCACTGCTCTAGGATGCAGAGGGGGAAGCTTGCATATGGCAGCTTCTGCCATTATCCACCACCCTGCTCTGTATGTGGCTGCTGCTCTGGGACTGGCCACTGCTACCCACCCCACCCACTGCCTCCCCGCTCCATGACCAGTGACTGCTGTGGTTTAAAAAATCAAGAATTTTCAAATTTCTGGCAGGTGCTTGGTCCTGAGCATGCCAGATTTATGAGCTTATTCTTTATTATTTAAACTTATCTTTTATATTCAGCTCTATTTAACCATTACTTAAGTTTTTGTATAACCTCATTATTATTTTAACTTTTCTTTTGATTCTGTTTGTACTATCAGGTAGTCTTCATTTTGCTTTCATATGCAGCTTATGTTCCAGTGTTATCAAAATAAGTACGTAAAATGTAGGTCTTGTTACTAGCTCAAATTAACTGAACTTGGCACTAACCAACTGAATCAGAGGGATGACATGATTGAATATATTACTGAAGGGTGATAAGAGGGAAACAACTGGACAGTGCCCAACTGGAAAGCCCTTGGTATTTCCAGAGTTGATGGACAGTCCAAATTAGGAGTCTGAGACATACCCAAATTAAGACAATGGTAAAGGCCAAATTAAGATGTATGCATGTTATGGGATTGTTGGAACAAAGAAAGATGCTGACAGGATTAAAAACATGAAAAGTATGATGATAAGGAAATCAATCAACAGGACTCAGAAATGAAGAGTCATCAGAGTAGTAAAATTTTAAAAAAGCATAAAAGGGGCACAACAAGGAAGTTGGGTGCGTGTCATCATGCAACAAAACCTGGACTGAAAAACAGCCATTACCCACAAATGGCCACACTCTACTTTCTGGAACTGATTGGCCACCTTTTTCTGTGAAGTGGAATATCATCTGGGATTGGGTAACACCATTGAACTAAGTGCTTTTATCTCTCTCTATGTGGAAGTTATTAAGATAACATGTAATGTATTAATAAAAATTAGATTTTAGTTAAGTTAAACTATGTGAGGTGTATTTCATGTTAAACTCTGGGTGATTATGCTTTGTCAATCCTTTAACTCCTTTGGTACATAACACCACCATTTCTGCTGTAGTAGAAAATGTGTGAATGCTTGTACACCTAAGATTTCTACCAATAGAACTGAGATTCCAGTGCTAGAAACGTAACACTTGGACTCACCTTGGTGACATTATTAAAGACAAGAAAAGGGAATACTGTTTAACACAAAGCACACTTAATTGGCAGAACTCATTGCTACAGGATGTTGTGGAGCCAATGATATGCCAGTTTCAAAAGGGGATATGACATTTATGAAGGATACCTTTGTCAGGGGTTTTTAACCTGTCAGAGAGATGTAACTTCAGGCACAGGTAAGATTCTTTGGTTAGATGTGATATCTTTTATTGGACCAGCTGAGTAGTTGAAACGAAGTTATTTGCAAGCTTTCGGGCACCAGCACCTTTCTTCAGGCATAGGGAGACTCTGCTGCTGTTGAACAACAGCAGAACCTTCCTGTGCCTGAAGACGGGTGCTTGTGCCCAAAAGTTTGCAAAGAACCTTGTTCCAACTATTCAGCTGGGCTAAGAAAAGATATCACATCTACCAAAAGAACCTTGCCTTCCTATGTCCTTAGACCAATACAGCTACAACAAAAATACAAAATGGGTGATATTGTTGGGATGCATTAATAAATTCATTGGATGCAAGACATATGAAGTGATAGTGCCTTTTCATTTGGCACTGGTTAAGCCTCTTATACAGTATTGCATAGAGTTTTGAGCACCACATTAAAAAAAAAAAATTAGAAGTAAGAGAGGGTCCAGAGGAAGGTGACAAAAAATGATAAAGGACTTAGAAGGCAAATCATATGAGGAGAGGTTGAAGGAAATATTTATTACTAATGAAAATGTTGATTAGCAATGGGCTTACTCCTAGTCCGCTAGAAACACCCACATCCAATGTCAACTGCTATTAGAGGGTGCATCTCCATGTTCATTAATGCTTCATAATTATGGTGCATTAAATTAGTATATGTGATAACAGGTACTAACTTAATGCACCATAATCGGTGCTACTGCTCATTAGGGCATATGAATGCTTTTTTCCATGGCATTCAATGCCCATTGAATTAATCTGCTGTGCATTAGTGTGGTTTTTGCTAGCTGTACTAATGGGCGCATCTACACAAGACACTAAGGCACCATAGCAACACACTACAGTGCCATAGTGTCCTTTGGCAAAAACCATAATGTTGTCATGACATTGCCATAGCAATGTACTCCCTCATTATAGCACATTGCTACAGCAATGTAGCAGTCAAAAAATAACCATGGACAGCTGGCATGGCACAGTACAGGCTGTTACTGCACTGTCCTTCAGTACTTCCAAAAGAAAGGACTACAAGATGGCACAGTAACAAAGGTCATTAAGTGCACATGTAGATGCACTTAATGTGCAGAAGAATAAGTCCAATGGGCATTAAGCATCTTGTGTAAACACTCCTAGAGATCAATAAGATAAGTAGTCATTAATCTGTATAATGTCTTCCTGACTAATATTGTATTAAATCAGAATTATATTGGGTGCAAAGTTAATTACATCACAAAATCCAGGTACATTATACCGATGTTTTTATCAGCCAAACTTGTAACCTATTAAAATAATTAAATCTGGTAATTACCTTTATCCTTTATTTTTATATGGTAACAACATATTTGACAATATTACACCACATATTATCCAAATAAGATCATTTTATCAAGTGATCTAGATTGAGTTGTAGAACTGACCTGTTCTCATTTAAGATTATTTTTCCATTATTTAATCATAATGAATGTAACATGATTGCTTATAGTACCCATTATATCACTAGACCATCATAATACATTAAATACCTGAATGATATTTTGTATACTATGCTCCATGTCCAGAAATGGCTTGTCCCATCTGGCTGCTGTCCAGCACCCTAGAGACTGGTGCATTTCTGGGATAGGTAGTTGCCATCCTATAGATGTGCTTTAATTGTCTTTTATGCTGATACTCTTAAATTTTTCACTGATGTCTCTATTTCTGTTACCTTTTTCCACACTTCCTTTTTAAATTGTTTCCAATCTTCTTTTCTCTCTCTATTTGTTTTATATTGCTCTTATTTTTAATTGGTACCTCACATAACATATTTTCTTCTTTCTCACCCTTGTTCCTAAGACCTGACTCTGTTTCCATAGAGTGTGGACCTGATTCTGCTGCCAGTGATATTAGGAGCAGAAAATCACATAGGCACATAAAACAACCCCAGTGCCCTTTCATAGGCCTTTGATTTTTCCACACCTCTTTCTATAAGTGTTCATCTATCTATGGGATTAAGCCCTTTGACTCTGAATTTCCAATTTCCTTGCTTCATTGCTTCAATTGACATTGAAATTTTGAAAAGTTGAAAAGACCCTTTTCAACTTCTTTTGAATTTTTAAGGGTAGTTTTTGAAACTAAAAGCTAGCATAAAATTATTCATAACACAATATCTCTATATATTTCAAGCCTATTCTTATGCGAATATAAGATCATCATTTACTTGTTAAAGCAAGAATGAAATTAAGCTACTACAAATGGAATGGAGAATGTTAATGTACAATTCTGAAAAAAGATTGTAGTCATAAGACCAAAGTTCTCTGCAGATAAGAAGTATGTGGCTTAAGACTTCTTATTTATGTTCAATTTATTTACCTTTCCAAACAGTAAAGATAAACTATTAGAATTAGGTTTCTAAGCTGTTGCCAATCTAATCTGGGAATGTCTCCTAGCTAAAAGGGAGGCATACACCCAGTGGAAAAGAGGGGACATCACCAGGGATGACTATACTGCAGTTGCTCGGGGATGTAGGGGGGCAGTCAGGAAGGCCAAGGCAGAGATGGAACTGGGAGTAGCTTCCCTGATTAAGGACAATAAGAAGTCC
>NW_017728918.1:38162694-38202675 GCF_001723895.1 Crocodylus porosus
GTTCAGCCTCCAGAAGAGAAGGCTGAGGGGAGATCTAGTGGCCTGTTACAAACTAGTCAGGGGGGATCAGCAGGCACTGGGGAAGTTCCTGTTCCCCCGAGCACTGCCAGGAGTGACCTGGAATAACGGTCACAAGCTGGCAGAGGGTAGATTTAGGCTAGATATCAGGAGGCGCTACTTCATGGTCAGGGCGGCTAGGATCTGGAACCAACTTCCAAGAGAAGTGGTGCTGCCTCCTACCCTGGGGGTCTTTAAGAGGAGGTTAGACGAACACCTTGCTGGGGTCGTTAGACCCCAGTAATCTTTCCTGGCATGGCACTAGATGATCTGCTCAGGTCCCTTCCAACCCTAGAAACTATGAAACTATAAACAACGGCCATATGGTAAAAACGAGGGGCTGATGTATCCCTTGCATATTAAAGATTTATTAGAGGATTGGTCACAAAATGCACTACTGGAAATTTTAACACTAAACAGGCAAAAGAAAACAGAGGAAAAAAATACTTTTAATACATGACTTTCTACATAACTATACATTGCATCTTTTCTCACAGATTTTTCATTAAAATTGACCTTTGTTGTGTTCTGTGCCTGCTAATTGTGTGCCCTGGCTTAATCAGCTCATATTTGGGTTTGAGGCAATATAATTTCCAATGCTGTATATACACTCTAAAATGTTCTTTCTTCATATTTTTGCTGGACAGATTTATAAAAGCAATGAATAAGATATACATGTAAATAAATATATTGCTGTCATAATCTGTTTCCAGATTAATTCTAGGCTTGTGCAGACTTCAGTGGAAGGTTACAGATGCTTGGAAAATGTGACAAGAATGGAGTGCAGTTGTGTGAACCATGGTAAAATTTGCATTCTATACTCCATCTCAGAAGTAGGTGTTTCTGGGAGAAAGGGGCATAAGTAGGCTAGCTGGGGAATCAGCTGATTGTTTGTCATTCCCAGGTAGATTCACATATTTATGAGGTCCAACAAGGTAGAGAGATTAAAGCTGCCCAAAGCTATTTAAGTGTTTTATATGCCAGGCAGAATTACACGAAATAGCTCTAAATCCAAATGATCCAAACACATTTGCATAAAATGCAGTAAAATAAGAGTGCCTGTCCTCTGACTTACATGTAAATTGGTGTGTATGAATAGAAGGAGATGGCTGTCACCACCTATTTGATAACTTTGACAGAACCTTAATTGCAGCACTTTTGTCATATATCGGCATATCTAAAAAAAATTTAAAAAAAGGAATAGATGAGACTTCCACAAGGTAAAATGTGTGTTAGGTGCTCAGAAAGGATGCTCAAACTGGCACGGCAGACACAAAACTGAAAAACAGGGGCGGTATTCTATTTCCCTCTGTTCATTCGAATGGCAGAGATGGTAGAGATGGTACAGAATGGCAGAGATTCTGTAGAGATTCTGTTTCCTAGGTACAGTCCTGCACATATATACAACTCTATTATGTGCATACCTGAGCAGAAGTCCTGGAAACAAAATGAGAAAGGAGAGTTGTTCTATGTTTTAGCCTCAAGAACTGATAATTAAAGAACTCGCCCAGGATGCAAATACCCAAGTTTGAGTTTTAATACTGCCCACCCAAAAGAGGGGGAGGAGTTGAAACTGCATTGCTCTGACTTCACAGCCCAGTGCTCTAACAACCACGCCATAAATAAGGCATTATCCTAGGCCTTTTCTTTAAAACTGAAACATTTCCTCTTATCAACTTCCAGCTGCTGGATCTTATTTAATGTATATTATTTAAAAAGATCCGGCAGCTGGAAGTTGATGAGAGTCAAAACCAGCCTGGAATTAAGGTAGAGCATGTTTTAATAACGAGAGTAAATTAACCCAGGGAATAATTTACAAGGGAAATGATAGATACTCCATCTCTCAGTGTCTTTAAATCAAGACTGGATACTGTCCTAGATGCTAACCTAAAGGTATGCTATCGCTCGCATGGGAAGTTATGGGCATGATACTAGAAATATTAAATGAAGTTCTATAGACCATGTTATGCAGGAAGTCCCATGAGCTTACAAAGGAATGCATGAAAAAATGCATTGTACTGGGCTGAATGTTTACAAAATGGGCAAATACAACAGCATATTCCTGGATATATACTCAATACTAACTTGCATTCTAAGGGTTGTGGATTTCAATGAAGATTAGTAAAGATGCTATCTGAATGCCTATAGCATTATACAGAAAGTGCCTGAAGAGCCTGTTTCTTAGTATAGCATACTGGAAGCCAGCCCCAGTTCCAGGATTAGCAAGCATTAGAAAAGGTATATTCACAAAGTGTTATTTCAAACACACTAATGGCAAAACATGATGTGTGAGAATATGACTAGAATTTTGAGAAACACAGTCTTTATTACTGAGTAGTAGCATCTTTCATTTGCATAGCATAAGCATTAACCATTTTTCAGACTATAGGACTGACACCCCATCTCCCTAAGTTATTTTGAAAAATAGATTATGTTCACTGATGGGATAATATAGCCTATAGTATAATATATAACTTGTTCAGAAGGGAAATAAGTGTGTGAGAAAGGCAACCTATTTTTGTAAGTCAGAAACTGAACAACATATGAAATATTAATGATAGCAACCTGATTATGGCATGAGTGCCTTCAGTGAGCAATGTCTGAAGATTAGAAAGATATTTTGACAGAAAATATTATATGGTTCACAAAAATAAACAACTTTTCTAGTGAAAAACGTGATAGAAAATGCCACGACAATTCAGCAGTTGTGTAACCTAAGTCTCAACATGTGCATATGTGTACATGTATGTGTGCATATGAGAGAGAGAGAACACACTTTGATTTAAAGTCCAAGGGTCAAATTCTATTCCTAGTTACAATGGTGAAAATCCCTTTGAAGTCAATGAAACTTGCATCTGTGTAACTAAGAGCAGAAATTGCCCTCTGGTTGTTTTAGCACGTAGAATTCAGACTGCTGCTATAGCAAAATAGACAAACAAAAAAGAACAACCCCACCACCCCAAAACACATGCTTGATCTTTTTATTTTTTAAAAGACATTTTAAACAAAGGTAGAAAGATCAATCCATGTGACCAGAGTTTTTCTTTTCCTTTTCTCTGCAGTTGAAATGTTTTTTTCTTTAAAAAATAAAAAATGCACAACAATACAACAGTTCTGATAGGTTCTATTCTACAACTGTCCTTAAGCCAGTAGCCCACCAGGGTGAATAAAGGAATGTCTTGAATGGCAAATGTATGTAGAAGCACCGTGTTCTCCTCTTAGGAATATGTTCTGGACTGTTAGCCTCCACAGGGGTTGTTCTGTTACATGGCACTATAATGGGAGAAAACAAGTACAATTTTCTCAAAGTTATGCTTACAATACTTCCACTTATCAAATGGAAAACATAAAATGAGCTGATGTTAACTTATTCAGCTGGAAATTTCATAGTAACTTACCTTTACTGAGACATTTTGGGCCATGCTGGCTCAAATCTAAGTCTCCCCTACACATTACACTTAAGGCATGATTAACCAGGTAATCATGCCTTAAACTATAATCTATCTATACATTCAACCAATGAATGGCATAATAAAACATACAGCTAGCTACAAAGTTATTCCAGAAAAAATAACCTGGGAAGAAATTTGTATCTTGTTCTAATCATGGCATTAATTGAAAATGAGGTCAAGTGCTCCTCTGTGGCTGGGAGCCCCATCAATGGAGGGGCTCAGGGGTGCAGCACCCACTGCCAGCCCTGCAGCTAACAAAGCTCGTAGTGGTGGCAGCATTCTTCCTGCTGCCCCTGTTCTAAGCCCCACTGCCTCTGCTGCAAGCCCCACAGCTGTTAAGGCATCTGGGTGAAGCTGGTAACTGACACCCAGGAAAAAGCCAATCGCCCTAATGACTATTTTGTGTCGGTCTTCAGTTGGCTCAAGTGGATCACCCTGCCTAACAGGATGCAGGTTCACCAGGGGAAGGGCAAACATGCACCCATCATTGGTGCTGATCTTGTGAAGGAACGCCTTGAGAGGCTGGATATCCACAAATCAGCTGGCCCAGACAGAATGCACCCAAGACTGCTAAAGGAACTGGCTGACTTCGTAGCATGGCCAATAGCAAGGGTATTTGAGAACTTGTGGTGCTTGTATGAGGTGCCTGACAATTGGAAGAGGGCCAATGTGGTGCCTATCTTCTAGAAAGGGAGGAAGGAAGATCCAGGGAACTAAACGACAATCAATTTGACCTCAGTCCCTGGAAAGATCTTGTAGAAAATCATAAAGGAAACCATTAACAACAGACTAACAGTAAGTAACTATCTGAGAGATAGCCAATACAGCTTTGTCATGTGTAGGTCTTGTCTGACCAATCTCATTTCCTTCTATGACCAGGTGCTGCATCACCTGGACACAGAAGAGGTGGATATCATATTTTTGGACTTCAGGAAAGCCTTTGAGCTGGTGTCCCATGATGTCCTCATGGAAAAATTAGGGAATTGTGGCCTTGACATTTTCACGGTCCAATGGCTGGGGAACTGGCTCCATGGACAGACCCAGAGCTGATTGAAACAAATAAACACGGCACATGATGACCATTGGAATCTCCAGGGCTCCGTTCTTAGACCTGTACTCTTTGATGTGTTTATAAATTATATGGACTCTGGTGTCAGAATTGGACTGGTTAAGTTTGCTGATGACACCAAGCTATGGGGAAGTGCGGTCACCCTAGTGGATAGACTGGCAATCCAGGCCGACCTCGACAGGCTTACAAGATGGGTGGATCAAAACCTGATAGCGTTCAACATGGAGAAATTCAAGGTGCTACATCTCCGGAGGAATAACCCACACCACACTTATATGCTTGGCACTGCTACACTCACTAGCACTATGACCAAAAGAGACTTGGGGGTCATGATTGACCCCAAAAGGAACATGAGCCACAAGTGTGATGCTGCATCTGGCAAAGCAAAGAAAACTCTGGCTTGCATCTATCAATGCATCTCAAGCCAGACCCAGGAAGTCGTCCTCCCACCTTACTCGGCCTTGGTGAGACCACAGATGGAATACTGTATCCAGTTCTGGGTTGCACAATTCAGAAAGGATGTGGAGAAGCTTGAGAGAGTCCAGAGGAGAGCCACATGCGTGATTAGAGGATAAGAGAGCAGGCCTTATGAGTAGAGGCTGAGAGACATGGGACTTTTCAGCCTGTAAAAGCGTAGGCTCAGGGGTGACTTGGTGGCAACCTATAAGTACGCAAGTGGTGTGAATCAGGAACTGGGAGAATATCTGTTCACCAGAGCACCCCATGGGAAGACAAGATCTAATGGTCACAATTTCTTAAAAGACCATTTTAGGCTGGACATAAGGAAAAACTTCTTTACTGTCTGAGTCCTCACAGCCTGAAATAGACCTCCCCTAGAGGTGATGCAAGTACCTACTCTGGATACTTTCAAAAAACACTTGGATGCCGATTTTGCTGGGTCATGTCCAGGGGGCTGGACATGATGATTTTGCCAGGTCCCTTCTATCCCTAATGTCTATGAAATCTAGGAAGTCTATGAAATCTATGCTGAGGTGAAACATTCCCAGCACTCCTCCCACCACTGCAAGCCCCACAATCCAGGTTGACTGTGAGGCTTGCAGTGGGGGTAGCTCAGGAAATGCTGCCATTGGTGTGAGCTCTGCATCTCCAAGGCTCACAGCAGTGTCAGTGTTCTCCCTGTTGCCCCTGCTGTGAGCCCTGTCAGCTGCAGGGCTTGCAGCCATGGAAGCCAATACAAGGGGACCCAGGGATTGGTCCCAGGCTCCCTCTGCACTTCTGATAAGGCAAGATGGGATCTAATGCACAATCCACACACTCATGCCTGTTGCCATGCACATGTGGCATAGCAGGAGGTGTGATTGTATGGATCATGTATTCAAACCCATTGCACCTTTACCTGTATGTGTAGTGGGGCCTTAAAAGAGGGAGAGAGAATCCACATGATGACCTCTAACAGAGACTTAAGGCTTTGAAACAACTACACATTTTTTTAATAAAAATTAAACACAACGAAGAATGGTCTTTTATTATTTTAGGGATGAAATTCTCCCAAGTCCTAGAAATTCTTTTGGGGGTAAGAGAGATGTTGCCAATATAGTACTAGAGAGAGGCTTTTACTAATGGTGTATGAAGCCTGGGTCTTTATACTGGCACTAAACAAACTAGGATGAAGCTTTTGAATTTTTTATCAATCTGAAAATGGGACAAATATCAAATCTCAAAAATGTTCATAATGGGGAGAAATAAAAGGAAACAAAATGAAGATGTAGGAAATAAATTTTGATAATTTATATTAATTTTTTTATTTTGACCCCTTCTGTTTTTCAAAAAATATATAGTTAGCTTTAGCTTACAAAATGAAAAGTAATTTAAAACTAACAAATTCTACTTTTTTTTCAAAAAAGGAATGCAGCTGACAATTTTTTCATATTTTCTGAATACAATAATTATGATGTGGGCTGATTTCTACCCATACATACACACAAAAAGATTTGTTTTCAATAAATCATTATTTTCAAACAAAATTCCCTACTTTGTCCATCATCTACTCCTATCCTTAACCCAGAAAACAAGCTAGTTAACAAAATTTGTGTGAGGATGAGCAATTTTCATTCTGTAAAAAAATAACAGTAAAATATATTTGTGTAGTGTATAAGTAACTTGCAATAAGTATAGCCATTTAGGGAATATCTGCTAAATCAGTAAAACAATAGCCTATACTTCAAAGAGTTATATTGTAATTTTTTGGATGCAAATCTATATCTATTAAAAGAACATATACACTGACTTCTTGGGAGCAGTAGATTGCTTCCAATATTCAAACTTAATTAAAGTGTCACCACACACTTGTCCAAGCACTGTCAGTTGTGACTAAAGTATCTAACCTGGGGATCCAATTAATTAGTCATTCATTTATTATTTATATAAATAAACATCTTCATCTACAGCTAAAAATTTAAATACCAATGTTTACATGCATTGCTTTCCACAGAACATCATAAAACAGCAGAAAAAAGTTTTAATTTTCTCCTTGTAGATAGAACATAAGACAGACATGAAAAAGACATGAACGCTAACACATACAACTTTCACTGATAAGACATTAGAAATAAAGAAAGACTAAAAATAGAAAACAGTGGGTGTGTAGTGTTTAGTGGAAAAGAAATCTATTAAGTATTCAATTAAAAGTATCTTGGTGCGGGAGGACCCATGATCAATCAACCTATTCAATCACCACAACATACCATTATAAAGAAATGTCAGTTTCACAGACTGTTGCATTTATAACCAAAGAGCATTAATAAATAATAAAAACAATACTTTGCTTACCTACCACAAGCTCATAGATAATAGTGATATGTAACACTACAGAATACATAAAGCATTTAGAGCACATGTAATTTGTGGGTGGCATGTTAATTAGGAATGGAAAGTATAAGTTTACTTTCATGTTTTTATCGTGATATTCTGTTGATGCGTCCACAGGTTCATTAATGCGTAGTAGTTACTGTACATTTAGCTTACTACTTGCTTAATGAAGTACTAATTAAATGCATAGTAACTACAGTTACTGTGCAGTAGCATTGGTGTACAGTTTTTTGTGACCCTTACTGTGCAGTAGCCTGAGAACACTGCACAGTAGTGTATTAGTATATTTTATGACCAGCATGCTACTGCACAGTGTTAGTAGGCTACTACACAATATACATCTCATATGGATGTGCCGTGTGTTCCCTAAAGACCCAGGCTCTGAAGTGATATAAAAATCTTATATTTCATTTAAAAACAGAGTCCAGCTCTTGCAATTGCACATACAAAGTTAAAAAGCATGTGCTAGTAATATAAAATCAAGACTACACTAAATATTGTGTTTTTTAAAAATCATGTGATTAAGCCAATCACATGATTTAACAGATATGACTCATAATTGTTAAAAGCTGGGATTATCACTAGCTAAGATTATAAAACTGTCTTATTATAATAATGATTCTGAACCAGAGTACTGCAGCCAGGGGTGCCATGGGGTGCCATATAATGTTAGCACTGTTAGGTGTGCAAACAGGATTCACAAGATAAATGTTGAGATTTCTCATAGGAATCCATAGTGTGAAAAACATTCTGACTTGCTGTGTTCTTTTTGAGTTCTTTACAATAGGGTTGTTTGTCCCTAGATGGAGCACTTTGAATTTCTCCATATTGAACTTCATCTACTCTGACTCGCTGAACTTGCTAGCCTGTCATATATATATGACTAAGTGAAAACTTTAGTTGCCTCTTTCTTTGTTTCTGAGTTGTCTGATATTGTGACTTAACAAGGATGAAAGGATGTTTGCTAATTTTTTTTATGCATTTAATCTCTGAACCCCTTACCAATACTGAAGTTGCCTGACTGAAAAGTGAAATAATATTCATAGTTTTGTAAGGGTAACTTCACTGAAAATGAAGTTCATAGTTTTGTCATGAACATAGGATGTTCATAAATTTATATGGGTAACTTCATTGCAAATTATTTTATTGAGGGGCAAATTCTATATCCAGCACTACACATTGCAGATTCAAGCATTTCCTGTGCAGCCACCTTGCAGCATGGGGGAGGAGGGCTGTTATTGACCACTGGAGATCCAGGGGTAAAAAAAATCTGCACAGAAAAAGCATTGGATGGCACATGGGGAGGCAGCACATGCTGTCCAAAACCAAAGACTGGCTGGCCAAAGCCATTCTCCAGCTGCTGGCCAGACTCCAAGCTGCAGGAGCGATGTAGCTGCAGCTTCTCCAGCTCCTAAGCTCCTAAGACCCCAGCTTAAGAAGAGTTTCTGGCCCTAGTCTCCCCTACCCCACCTGTGGTAACCTGCCGGATGCCAGGGGGTGCGTGGCATGGGTGTCCCCCTGGGACAAGTAGCAGCAGCACAAGGTGTGCCACTGCTGCTTCCCCCTGGGGAACCAAATGGCCATACTTATCTGGACATGGCCAGGGGGCAAAATGGCTCCTGCCAGCATAAATGGTGTAGGGAAGGCAAAGCATGTATTTCTCTTCTAGTGGGAGAAGCACAATCTGAGGGTTTGTGCTTGTAGGGATTAGTTTAAGCCCTCTAAACCTGAGTTGGGATCCATTCATGCAGGTGTTGGTTGCTTGCTGGGAGTAGGTGTAGGCAGCTGGAAGGAAATAAGGTGGAGTAGGAGGGGGAGGGAAGGGCTGGAAGATCTGACGGGATGTCACTAATTTTCTTGCATCTCTGCCTGTCCTTCTGGGCCAGCAAATTTAAAATTGAATATACAGAACTCAGATATTTCAGTAATTAGTGATATATGCCCATGGCATTTGGTTCCTGTCCTGTTACTTTAACTTCTGCTGTAAGTCTTTCCAGACAACTTTGCCTCATCAAATAC
The DNA here is from genome assembly GCF_001723895.1 of Crocodylus porosus. NCBI lineage: Eukaryota > Metazoa > Chordata > Crocodylia > Crocodylidae > Crocodylus > Crocodylus porosus. The sequence goes on from NW_017728918.1 coordinate 38,172,121, forward strand.
AACAGGTGAACAGGAAAGACTTAGTGGTAATGTAGCAGTGAAGGTTGTACAAGAGCTATTCTTTAATTGAATGATCCCATACCACTGGATATCTTGACAATCTTTGGCAAATGCTTATATTAATAAGCTTCTTTATATAGTCTATACTGATAATGGTAGCACAATACATTAAGAAGTAATCAGCTGTAATGGAGGACATCCTGGGTGCATCTATACATGTGCTTTAATGTGCAGTAACCTATTCTACTGCACATTAAAGTGTCACATCAAAAAACAGTGCTAATATGATAAAGCAAAGCAGAATTAGTCTACTGCATATTAAGCATCACTAAAAGCCATTCAGTTTTGCTACTGTGCATCCTAATGCACTTTTACATAGTTCCTCATATTATAGGTATGCAACTCAATGCTCAGTAGCAAAAGCGCATCAATGAGCATGTAGACATTAGGGCTGTGCAAAGCTTCGGTAGCTGATTTGATTCGGAGGACATTTAGCCCAATTAGGAGACCAAATCTCTGAATCTGAATCAAATTAGGAGACCAATTAAAAGCTCCAAATCAATTTGAAGCAGCCAAATCAATTTGGAAAAGCTTCAGAAATGATTTGGCTGCTTTGGAGATTTGGCCATAGACTAAACAGGCAACTGACATGGCTGCCTCCAGCTGGTAAATCTGCTGGGATTGGAGAAGTGCGGGAGGGAAGGGGCATGGAGGAGGGAGGGAATGGGGCTGTGGCTGGGGCTGGGACAAGCTGCCCAGCTGGGGAATGGGGCACGTTACTTGGGGAGGGGGGTGGAGGGGGTGCAGGATGTGGGCACGACAGCACTGGGAGTGGGGGCTCTGTCTGCTGCTGCTTGCCCAGCTGGGGTTGGGGCGGGAGGGATGCTTGCACGGCTTGCTTCAGACAAAAGCAGGCAACTGGCATAATCCCCACTCCCACCATAGTTGGGCATAGTAGGCCAGAGTCCTCACTCCCAGCACTGCCACGCCCGCATCCAGCGCCCCCCCCCCCCACGCCAGCTAGCAAGTGGCAGCAGGGCAGAGCTCCCACTCCCAGTGCTGATGTATGTGTGGCAAGTGGCCCTTCTGCCACCCAGAGTGAGCTGTACCTACATCGTGCCTCCACCCCATGCCTGCTGGACAAGCGGCAGCAGGACATAACTGGGAGTGGGGGCTAAGTCCTGTTAGCACTTGGAGCTAGCTGTGCCTGCATCGCAACTCCCTATGCCAACTGAGCTAGACAGGGGATGAGGCCAGGCAAGGTGGCCATGGGGGCTCCCCCCACCAGGGCAGAGGCAGGCACAGCAGGAAGCCCCAAACTCACCAGCACTGGCAGCAGCAATCAGAGCCCCGCCATGCAGCCCCTAATCCCTGATTGTGACCCCCCACCCCCAGCAGTCCAGGAATCAAAAAAGAAAAGGCCTGTGCTCACTGGTGTAGCAGGGACTGTGGGACTTCTGGGGCCATGCATCACGTGCATGCAGTGTGACTCAGCAGGGTGCTGCACACTAGGCCAGCTTCAGTAGTCACCCAGCACTGCTCAGCCCCAGCTCTCAGACTGTGCGCAGTGCTCTGCCCAGGAATGCTGTACCCACACCATGGGGCAGCTGCTGTGCATGTGCCAGGTGGGTGGGAATGATTCCCGCTGCCCTCCACTGCTTTGCACTGCATGGTGGGGCTCTGCCATGAGCCCTCAGAGGCACTGATCCCTGCTGCTGCAGTCGCTGAGCGCAGGGCTTTTTTTTTTTAAAGTGCTGGCAGGCTGGGGCCAGGTGGGGCAGCCAAGGGGGCTTCCTCAACATCTCCCCCTGCCTGGGGAGAGGCAAGCATAGCTGGAGGGGCTGCAGTAGAACCTGCAGCCACTTGGCTGTGCTTGCTTCTCTCCAGCTGATCTGAATCTCTGGATCATCTTCGAGTCTCTGATTCTGATTTGGCTGAATCGAATGGGGACAGTAATTCGAATCACCAAATTGAATCACTGTCCTCTGGATTGGCTGAATCTGAACCCAAATTGAATACTTTCCTATTTACACAGGCTGAGTAGACATGCCTCCTGTAATATAGGTAAATAGACATACGGAGATAATAAGATTGCTCCTTCCTAAGGCCCCTCTACATGTGCAGGTAAGGATGCCATAGGATCTAATGCACAATGTACACTTGTGAGCTGTGGGGCTCTCAGTGGGGTCAGCACAGGGAATGCTGCTGCTGTGAGCCCTGTACCTGAGGATTGTTTGATTTTGTTTTCTAAGTTGCTAGCCACTGCATATTTGAATCTCCAGTCTACGGAACAGATATATTTTGGGTATAGACAGTAATGTCTTTGGGTAGGAACTATGCCTTTATCTATAGATTTTCATAGACTTTCATAGACGTCAGGGCTGGAAGGGACCTCGGGAGATCATCGAGTCCAGCCCCCCTGCCCAAAGCTATATATAGCTATTAACTCAATAATGAAGAGAATGTAAGAAAAGATTATCTATAATTCAGTACAGATGGAAACATGTTTTTAGGTAGGTTTCACATTGATGCTGTACCGTGCCTTTATTTTCTCCTTTTGTTAGAGCTTGACCAACCTGCTTTCTTTTTAGGGTTTGAAAAACCTCATTTTCTCGGCACTGCACTGTAGCATGTTATTTATTTAAAGGACATGATTAATGCCATTGACGCCTTCCAGAGAATGACTTCATCTGTCCATGAGTATAAACATACTAAGACAGGACATTTGTCTGTTTTCTGTGGTAGAATTATAAATGCAGAAGGATCTGGATTTTTTTAGAAATATACTGATATAGAACATAAGATATAGAACCACAGAAAATGAGGGTTAGAAGGGACCTCAGGATATCATTCAGCCTAACCCCCTGCTCAAAGCAGGACCATCCCTAATTAGATTATTCCAGCTATATAATAAGCACATTATTTTCCTTTTGTGATGATAAATCATATTTGACAAATTAATAGAGCTTTCATATAATTATAGTACTAAAACTGTATATTTTCTTGAGTATATATACACAATTTTTCAGTGTAAGTGTAGTATAGAGAGAGCAGAAATCAAACCAGTGGTTCTCAATCAGGATGCTCTGGTCCCCTCAGTTGTGCCAGGGTAAACTTCCCTGTGCACTCTCCCTGAATTAGGGTTCTCTAATGAGCCTAAAGCAGGCAACAAAACTGCCTTGTGTTGTACAGTGCTTCCTGGTCTGGCATTCCTTATACTCCTCCCAGGAAGAGGCATTCACTTCTGTTTCTAAGAGGAGTGTAGAGGGTGCTGTAAGGTAGGGTTATATAGCACAAGGCAGCTCCTACCTGCTTTAGGATAATTAGCGAAACTTAATGCAGGAGTAGCATGTGCATGTGGCACTGCCTTTCCTGGGTTGGCTGTGCAGGAGGCATGCAGGGCAGTTTCATCTGGAGGCAACAGAACCCAGCTGAGAATCACTCAGGTAAGCTGGGGCAGCACCACTAGTGCTTCTCAACCTAGATACTGCCATATTCAAAAAAGTTATCCTAAAAAGTTTGAGAACCACTGAGTTAAACAGAGCACCTTCAAAAATAAACCCTGGTTAGGAAGTAAGGAATCTATACAAAAACACAGTAAAACATAGTAGCTAGATGCACATTTGTAGGTTTGCTTGCTGGTTTCAAGCTGGTTGTTGCAGATCCAACTTTCAAACAGTCTCTATGGGTTGTTATTAAAAAAAAGCAATTACACTGTAATATGTTTTTTCCCATTTGATATGACACCATATTGTGATATGCACTGTCTGACAGACTAAGAGATATATGTAATAGGAATAAGTACAGATAAAGGAAGCAGTTTCCTTAGCAACAGGAACTCTGTGTGAAAGCTCTCAGAATAGTTGTCTTCCCCTTCCCTATTTATGCCTTGCTCATTGTTAAGTATACACTGTACAAATAAATCTTTTGAGTCTTTCAAAACATTTATAGTACCAACGTGGGGAAAGGAGCGGGGCAAGTTTCAAAACTAAGCCCTGTTGAAACTATTTTAATGAACTTTAAATTATTCACAAAAAAGGTACATTGTACATTTCAACAGCTTTTGGGGAGACTATTTTGTATATTATTTAGGATCTGTATTACAAAATTATTCTTATTCATCAAGTTCATTACGAAGTTCAGTTTAATAATTTTCTATGTAAAATTATATGTAAGATTTAACAGCTGTAATTGGACTAAAAGTTCTCATCTCACTACATCTATAGATACGAGTAGGATAATGGTTTACTGGATTAGTTGAAAGGGTCTACAGCTCTTTAAACTTCTGTTAGTATGACAAACTAGCTCACATGTCAAAGTGGCCTGAAAACCTAGGGCCTCCAATGGCAGGCTTAGATGCCTGTACACTAACACCAGATGCATGGGAAACAAGAAGGAGGAACTGGCCCTCCTACTAACCAACAAATAATGGTGCCATAGGGATCACAGAGACCTGGTGGGACTCCATCTATCACTGGACTTGTATAGGAGGCATACAAGGGATTGTGTATACAAGGGATTGTGTTGGGAAAAAGGGTAATGAGGTTGCTTTCTATGTGAAGGAACATTACACCTCCTAGAAGCAAAGGTTGGAAAAAAAGAAGGGTGACTTGAGACCCTCTGGGCTGAGATACGGGGAGAGCATGGGGAAGGGAATTTGACTGTAGGAGTTTATTAAAGACCTCCAAACCAAGAGGAACAGCTTGACCAGGAATTCTCTGGAGAACTGGCAGAGTCTGCATGCTTTCAGAGCATGGTCATAATGGGTGCCTTCAATTACCCAGACATCTCATGGGATGAGCACTCAGCTAGATCCAGTTGCTCACAAAACTTCCTTACTTGTGCTGAGGAGCTCTATCTAACACTAGAAGTCTATGGGCTGACCAGGGCAAGACACTCCTAGATTTGGTTCTGGCCAAAGGGGATGGTCTAGTGAGCAACTTGAGGATCAAAGGGAAACTGGGCTACAGTGACTATGAGATGATTGCTTTCTCCTTCCCCTGGAAGTCAGGGAAATTGTCCAGTAGGGTAGAGATCCTTGATTTTAGGTAATCTGACTTTCACAAGTTTAGGGAATTGGTTGGTGAGGCATGCGGGACCGTGGTCCGATGAGGAAGGGGGTACAAGAAGAGTGGTCATTTCTCAAGCAAGCAATTGTAAAATCTCAAAGGGAATCCAGTCCCTTTCATAAGAAAGACAGCCAAATGTCTGGGAGACCCCCTTGGTTCAACAGGAAAGTCATGGACCTCCTGAAATTAAAATGAAAAGCCTACAAAGGATGGAAGTCAGGAATAACTTCCAAAGAGGAGTACTTGGAAACAGCCCACACCTGTAGGGAGCATACCAAGACAGCAAAAGCACAAACTGAATACAGATTGGAAACCATAATCAAGGACAAAAAAAGTCCTTCTTTAGATATGTAGGAAGTTGGGGAAAAAATGAGGGAAACATAGGACTTCTGCTGAATGGAATGGGACAGCTGATAACCGACACTCAGGACAAATCCAAACTCCTGAATGAATACTTCACATCAGTATTCCACCAGTCCAAAGGTGCTAGCTTGCTTGACAGGATACAGGATGAACCTGGTGGGGTTGACCCTGCCTCCCCCCATAGTTGGCATAGATCTTGTGGGGGAGCACCTACAAAGGCCAAATATCTACAAGTCAGCAGGACCAGATAAACTACACCCCAGGGTGCTAAAAGAACTGGACAATGTCATCACAAGACTGATGGCAAAGTTATTTGAAAACTCGTGGCACTTGGGAGAGGCCCCAGAAGACTGGAAGAAGGCCAATGTGGAGCCTTTAAGAAAGGGAGAAAGGAGGACCTGGGAAAATACAGGCCAGCCAATCAATTTGACCTCAATCCTTGGTAAAATCCTGGAGAAAATTAAAGACAGGCTAGCAGAAGGCAGTATTCTGAAGGATAACTGTGACAGGGCACCTTTGGTGCCTACCACTTTAAGGGCAGAAAATAGGCAGTAGCCAAGTGCCTGAGGAGGGCAGCCATTTTGGACCCAGGGATATAAACTGGGCTGCAGTTTGCTGCTGGAAGGAAGGAAGTAACATTAGCCTGGGAGGATGTTCTGGCCATAGTCAGGAGATAAGTGCAGGGGCTATGGGGTGGAGGTGGCCCTTTGTTGTGGGTAAGATGTAAAACTGCACCCTGCCAGTTACTTTATTGCTGTGTCAATATCAGGTTAAAAGGAAACTGATAAACGTGTTCCTTAGAGTAGTGCTTCTCAAACTATCTAATGTGGCGGACCAGTAATTTTTTTTCCAGTGGGTCAGGAACTGGTGTCCAGTTCGGCCAGTGGCAGCAACTGCGTGTAACAGTGCCATACAAATGCACAACCGGCTGTTTCTTTCTTTTTCCTCACCTCACACGATGTGACATCACCTGGAGTGTTGGAACGTACAAACTGTGGCGCTATGACATATCAATGTTATGCTTCTAAAAATATATTTCTTTCTTTCCTGGCAACTCGCTGCAGAACCAGTGCTGGACCACAGATCACCACTTTGAGAAGCACTGCATTAGGGTATCCTATGTCAGGTTCCCTGGATTCTTACTCATCCTCCATGCCTCCAAACCTGCATGAGACCAGCTCAGCCAAACGAAATTCACGCAGTGCCTAATTAGTCATCCTCAACCATTTCCAACTCCCAGTTTTTAATACAAATTCTATCTATTAATCCCTATATGCAGAACCTTGCAATTTGTATTTGTGACCGCCGGGCTGAAAGAGGTGGGGGTGAACCCCCTTAGGAATAGCGGCTTGAAGGTGGGAGGGTGCCGCTATTCACCCTGGAACGCCGTTGGTCCGGAGTAAACGTTGGATCATCAGGTTCCTGCCCTGGTTCTCGCCCGCCACGAGTTGCTGTTAGGTTCAGTAGGACGGCTCCTGGTTACTCCACAGCCCGGGGTCCCCGGCGGTCACGTTGCGGGGCTCCGCCACCCCTTTCAACCTGGCCTCACGCTTCCTCGGGTATCCTTGTACTCGATGCCCCGGCTCCTGATCCCCGAGGCCGGTTGCCTCACCGGCCCCACTGACCCTTATCTTCAGGCACCCCGTGCCCAGGGCTCCAGGACCGGGTCCCGGCCAAGGCTGGCTTCCTCCCTGGGCCCCTGCCCGGACCTTCCCGGTGATACTCCTCACCGGGTTCCTGGCCACTAGTGTCCGGCACCGGTCTAGGCCCTACAGTGCCTCGTCAGAGCCCTCCCGGGCCCACGCCCTGACCCCAGACCTGCAAGTCCCGCAAGCTGGGGGTTCACAGTCCCAGAACTCTCCATCGCTGGAACCCTCATCCTCTGGGCCAGTCTGCCACTCCCCGCTCATGGTACTGGGTCCGGCTGCCACAGATGTCCTTCCCTCTGCCTGGGCGGGTGGCCACTCCCCGCCGGGGTCCGCACTCCTGCCTGGTGCGGAGTTGTCTGCTTGCTCCCCTCCGGGATCCTCCGCCTCCATGGCAGAGAGTCCTCTCTCCAGGCCCCGCCCCCGTTCTTCCTCGGTGGCCGCTTTTATCGCCGGCTTCCGGCTGCCGGCACTGGCACCGGCTTCCGGCGTAAACAAGCGGCGAATGTCTTGCTCGGGCTCCGCCACTGCCGTGGGTAAGCTCCGCTCCGTCTCCCCGGGACAGTATTATTACATTTCTTCCAGTTTGTATTATTCCAGTCCTCAAGGTCAGCCACTTCTGTCTATATGATATTCTCACCTTCATCTGTATTGATGCTGCTTAGTTTTGTGTCACCAAAAGACTGCATCAGCATATCTATACTTTTCATGCCGAGACCATTAATGTAAACAAAAATGATTTGTCCTAAGATGGATCCTTGAGGAACTTTTGTAGTAACCTCCTGCAGGTCGCTTCAACATCATCTGTTTTTGTTTCCTACAAAGCTAGTTCCTTACCTATATTATAATTCCTGTACTAATCTTCACCTTCTTAATTTTTAATTAAAAATTCACATGTAGTATCATATCAAATGATGAAAGTTTTTACTAAGTTTACTAAATTCCAGATGAATGATATCTAATATTGCCTTTGTCTAAAAATAAAATTATTGGACTGGCTTAGCTCAATCTACTTTTGGTAAAGCAACATTGCAATTTATCCCATCTTCTATTTAATATCATGTCGTTATTAGTCTTCATGAGAGAAGGGCTTAACCTCCTGTTGGTTGGGAAACAGAGTGAAGTCCACAGTTCCAAGCAGCACATTAGACAGTCTTTTCAGTAAAGGTAGCTATTGGGGCCAAGCTACCCAGCCAGAAGTTCTCTGCCCCTTCTGAATGGGTTAATCAGTTCCTTTGTCCCCAGTACAGCCCACACAGCCCCGAGGACCCCCCAAAACACCCAGATGTTCTTTTGTCAGGCTTTCCATCTTCAAAGAGTTGCTCTACTTGCCTTATTCCCCAGACTCTTCTGGCCAGGAGCTGTCAGGCTGTTTTGTTTCCAACCTTCTCTCCTGTTGTCATATTTATCTCCTCCTGACACCTAGGGGTTGGGCATATTACCTTAGTTGATATGTCAACAAAGTCATTTAAGACTCTGTGGATGCTATAGGTCTGTCTTGTCTCTTCCTGCAAGTAGCCAGCCCTGGCACTTAACACTTCATTTGCTGTGCACAAGCTAATGCAGTAAACTGAGTCACACTATGTTATAACAACAGGAACACAGTTAACACCGAAATATCACAGTAAGCCCCACAGTCCATCACATCTCTCTATACTTTATAAATGAATTGAGCAGCATCACTATAACCAGTAGGTTTGGGAAGTTCAAACCTTCCCCACCCTTTCCTCTCCTCTCTTCTCCACCAGCCCCCACTTTTTTCATGACAAAGCATCTGCAGCAGCTTGTCTATAGTGTGCCCTTCCTGGGGAGCAGGTTTCACTTTAGAAGGACCATGGGTGCCTCTGTGCCTGGAGCAGTACAATATCCAACACTGATTCTTCCTCTGGAAGGATTTTTTCCCCTCCCAGTCTTCCATCACTAACTCTAGAGATCCTTTCACTCTCTGGAAAGCATGAGGCTTTTACTTTCTGGCTTTGACTCCTAGTAAGGACTAATACATTATAGGTGTCACTATGCCTTTTCCTCAAATCAGTCCCTAATATCACACCAGGTGACCCCTAGTCAATCACTTCAACATCTCTGAAGCTTTTCTTCTTACCCCTGAACTATTTACAACAGGTTCCCTTTTTATGCCTTTTTGTTACCCCTGCAACAAGAAACAAGCCATTCTTGGTACCCCTGTCCTCACACAAATTGGCTGGGGATAAACTTGTTGGGGTTCACTACCCTTCAGTGGACCTAAGATCTTAGCCCCAGTGTCCCAAAGATCCCATCCACCTCCACAGAGACAAGACCCAAATTGCATTCTGTGGATGCCTCTAAAGCAACCTGCGAGCCCCATATGCTCAGAGCCCAAGCAGGGACGTCTCTCTGCTGGGCTTCAGGAAGAGTATCAATGCCCCCTGGTCCATAGTCTGTTTCTTCCCCATTACCTATTTTAAGTCTTTTTGGGTTCCAGGTATATCCCATGAATTCCAGCTTGGCACAGTTTGCCATTTTGTGTCCCAGATCTTTACAAAAATGACAGAAAAATTATTTCTCTCCAGAGTTAGTTCCCCAGATCAGTCCCTCTGGATTTGGGCTTGCCTGCCTCTCCCTAGTAGGGAGTTTCTGTCTGGACACACTTCTGGGATTCTAGACTTTTCTCAGTCTCAGGTCTTTTGTCCAGACCACATCAAGTCCCTTATTTTCTCTGCAGCACAGGAACTAGTACCTTTTCTTAACTTCAGGAAATATTCTTTAAGCCTGGCTGTAAATTTTACATACGTTATATCCTTAGATTTTTCCATACAACAAAACTTTTTTTCCTGGTCAGTTTAAATGTTAGCAGAAGGACTGTTCATAGAGCAAGGCTGATGGAAAGGACTGTTGGTTCAGCTTGGGTCCAGGTATAACCACATAACCAGCCCTGGTACTTAACCTTTCATTCTCTATGCAGAAGCTAATAAGGTAAACTGCAATATTATTACAAATAGAAAACAACTATGTTACAATTGTGTAACAATTATTACAAATAATTGTGAAAACAATACAGAAATATTGTAATGCCACCCATAGTCATTACACCATTATTAATACAATCTGTTCCCCCATCTACAGCAGAAAGCTAAGTATTCCTCTACATAACTTCCACAGCAATCTCTATCCCTATGTATAGCTGTCCCTGGGAGATCCATAACAGGTTCCTAGCACTACCCAGGGATCTTTTACTAATTACCCCCAAGTTAGTTTTGACTCAGGTGGATTTTATCTATTTTATTCTTTTCATTTCTTTATAAACTATTACATATTTAATATATAATACTACCTCACCACGTTCACTTTCTTCTGCCTTTCCTAAATGATACCTGTCTTTCAATGTCCATGTCACCATACCTGCTTTTCCATCATGTTCCTCCAATCCCTATAAAATAGTCCTACATCCTTTTTCATTGTCCCTTAGATCTACTTCTCCTCTGCTAGATAGCCTTTTCCTCCCTCCAGTACACTGGTGGATTGTTCTCTTCATCTGAGGATCTGCCCTCTAATCTTCTCATTGATCAGCTTTTTCTTTTTTTCCAGCTTTGCCATTTTTGTGGTATCTGCTATCATGTCCACAAGTACCCCTCTGAACTTCACTGGCTACGTCTGTAGTCTTTACTTTTTCTTTCAACACTAATTTTCTATTACAAATATAAAATAGATTGATACAATTAGTTGCATTAGAGACCAGTCTCATGAGAAATAATGGCCTCTTTAGCATCTTATATTAAATGTGCTGAGCAGTTTTCTGTTTATGAAAATCTTTGTAATCAGCATCCACTGCAGTCCAAAAGAAGAAAAAATCTGTACTTAAGCTTACATTTCCTATGAATGACCTTAGTCACTATAGAATAAGATCTTACCTTTAAAATCAGATTGTCTATGAGTGTTAGCAGAAAGAACTTTAGTACTATAGTACAGATCCTCAAAGATATTTAGGCACCTTACTCCCTTTGTCACATGTAGCAGACAAATGTTTTTGCTTTTGGTAAACAGGAAAGAAAGTTTTGAGCAAAGTGGATTATAGACTTTTATACAAATGCATGTTTTTTCTGTGAATTCTTTGATACAAGTACTCAATGTAGACATTATTAAATTAACTTGGACCTTAAAACTTTTCCTATTAGCATATTCAGTAGTGAAATATTCTTATGACAACACATTTTAAATTGCAGTGTCTAACAACAATCATATTTCTACAGCTGTAGCATTCTTTATAACTTTTGTATGTGCTAACATTTTTATACATTTTTGAGCAGTGTGTAGTTTTCTTCCATAAATGTAAGGAACATAGTAGGTATAGTGACTTACTGTAAGATGTCACTAGAGTGCATCTACCAGAAATGCCATCTTTTTATTTACATCATTGCATGCCAGCAGGAATGTGCTCACAATTATCTTCTTTATTTTGGTAAAAGGAGAAACTTTTTTCATAGATAAAGCCAGAAAAGACCATTGTGACCATATAGTCTGACCTCCTGCATAATACAGGTCATTAGGTCTCCCCCAGATTAGTTGCTGATCAAGGATACAGTGCATATTAGAAATATCCAATCCCAGTATAAAAATGTTTAGTTACAGAACTCAGGGTAAGTCACTGAATGGATTAAAGTTGAAAGTAGATAATTTCAGACTAGAAATAAGGTGTATTTTGCTGTATTGGGGTAAATTAACTTTCAGCTTTCATTCTTTGCAACTTGTTAGACCTTTTTCTGACAAACTGAAAAGCCTTTTATTACCAAATTTCTGTCCCTCATATCTTTATTTATAGATTAATCAATACCTAACTTCCTCTTTGTTAAGCCACATATAGTGGGCTCCTTGACTTTTTTCCACTAGAAGGCACGTTTTCTAATAGTTTTCATGGCTTTTCTCAGAACCCTCTCCATTTTATCAACTCCATTCAGGTTCTGGTCATCAGAATTCAAGATATATTACTTGTTTAGCTGTTGTAACAATTCCAAAAGCAGAGGTGATACAATCTTTATATTTCTGCTTGAGATTCCTGTGTTTCTACACCAATAAACAAATATCAAATCAAGAAGCCACAAATTAGTCTCTGTATTAGATTGAAGTTAGATTGATTAGCAAACAGTCAAATATCAAAAGGCTATCACTGTAAATTCTAATGAATATTCTAAGAACAGTGGCTGCTTATTTGGTTCTAAATACTTAATAATTTTTTTTTTTGCCAAAATCATTTGGAATTTATTAAATATCTTGTTATTGAAACCTAACTATTATCACATGTCTGAACCACAATCTCAGAATCAACTGTAAAATTCCTGATTGAATTCACTTATTGTATGATAGTTAAACTTTCCTGTTATCTAATAAACACGTGACGCTGATATTAAAAGAATTCTCAATCAACTGATATTTGGCATTTCAAATCTGTCAAAAATCACAGATGACACTCTTATTCTTTGCAAGACTTAAAAACAAAAAACACATTAAATAATATTATGACAATATTTATGGATTCTTACCTAGGCAACTTTATTTTCTGATCCTTTCCTGTGTTAAGCCAAATACACAAATTACACTTATTGCATGGTAGGCACACAGAAAGTTCTCTATAGCTGTAACTGAAGGGGCAGTTAGAGCACATAAAGCATTGTGAAAATGGCAGATTCTGCTCTAGGATAACCACAGTTGGATGTGATATCAGATTTCAGCACTGTAGGCTAGAGCATCCTAATAAACATCTATACTGCATCCATCATGACTCATGGTGGGCCACATTCTGCCGACATCGCATGGAGTACTGCAGCACCCCGCTTACCCCCTCATCCCCAGCAGGGTGACAGTCTAACCTAAGCCAGAGGGCATTTCCTCTGCCTGAGTGCTGGCATTTAGAGACCCAAGCCTCTGTTCCCACCTTCAGCTTGTTCCCTCCAGTCAGCTATGAGCCACTGCCTCGTATTATCACTCAGTGTACCGATTCCATCTACCCCGCCAGGGCATTTGCAAAGATTGCAGCTTTTGATTAAGTGCTGTGCTAACTGCTGGATGCTTCATTCATGCAGGAGTGCACATCCAAGATGTCCATCTTGTAAGGTGTCTTGAAGCATCTGTATCCAGATCTCAGTCTGTTCAGTTTGACCCACACTTCTCTGTCACGATCATGCCCAATGAGGGACGTGTTTGATGTTGATATAAAATGCTGTAGGAATAGATTACAGACTGTATTACTCTGAACAGTCATTTAATTTCCATTCACCTCATTCCTTATCTGAATTTAGTGTAACACACAACATCACAATGCCTGTCCTGTCAGACTCTCCAAGGGCTTAGAAACCAGACAGCAGGAGAGCACTTAGGGTCTGTTTTTTATGTCACTTGGTCAAATGCCCTAGAGTGCAGGGAGCACATCTGTGTATGTTTAAGTTGTACAGCCTGTTATGAGTCTCTGTATAAATTTAAGTACAGTGTTGAGCTTTTTAGTGAGACAACTTCTGGGCTATACAGAGGTACTGTAATCTGCTGGAGCATATACCATTGCAAGTGCAACGGTTCTGAGCACTTTGAAGATGGTACACCAAGTTATGCTGACTGAACATCATAAGGCAGCTACCTATGCAGAGACTTCTCCTGATGTTCTGAATATGATGTTTGTAGGTGAGGGAATGGTCTAATATGACTCCTTGGTAAATTGAGGTATGTTCATGGGGAATGCCGTGGTTGTTCTGATATTTAGCATGCTTTTGGCTCAGTGAGTGTCAAGGTGGAAGACTCTTGATACTGATTTACTGATGTTCCCCTCTGACCTTGTGCCTCTCAAACATGATCCCTACAGTGACCATGCCACTGGCCTGGAACAAAGCAGAGTCACCAGGGCTAGTAGCCCTACTGTTGTTGGGGGCTTATCAGTCTGTATTACACTGACTGGGACTGTAACTTTGGTTAATTGATAGCTGGGCACCCAATCCCTCAAGGTTGTATTGCTTTTCTGAGAGAGGCTAATGTGTTGACGCAGAACCAATTTATGCAAAATGGCAGCCAAACAGACCATGAAAGACACTGAAAGCTTTTTTTGAGCCCTACAGCCAAGGTGTAACCAATGGTCACAACTGTGGTTTTTCATTGGGGTGTCTTCAGGCACCATTCGGCAGAGTACCTACATATGAGCACCACTGAAGTCAAAGTGCAGTGGGAAACAGGAGTTCTTCCTAGGAAAACCCACCCCACTCCCTCCCTTCCTCGCCTCCCAGCAAACTGGAGAAATCCTAGATGCTTCAGTTCCCAGCTCCCACAGCAGGGAAATGGAACCCAGGTGCCTGGGTTTTCCCAGCTTGGAGGCAGAACACAAGCATTTCATAGCATATTCAATGCTAAATTATAATCAGCTGTGTAGCTTCTAGCCCTGGATGGGGGAAAGGATCTGGACAGGGGAGTTGTCATAGGTCTCTTGGTATCTCCCTTGTCAACAGACTTCCTACTTGTGCATGGGAGGCCTGGTCATGGAGCCAGAGATGCTGGATCCAGGATGGTCAGCTGGAGACATGTGGGTAGACAGCACCAGTGAAAGGACCAATCGGAGGGGACCCTCAATGTGGGTGGTTGGAATGTATAGGTTGGTGACTTGTACTCACGCTGCCACAGCACTTGAAGGAGCCATCCAGGCCCAGGAACATGATGCAAAGGTCTAAGAATGAGGTCTCCAGTTGGCTACCCACTGTCTGTGGGAGGCCACTCTCACTACTACAGAGTTGAGAGAGTCAGAGCACCAGGATAAGGAGTTTATGAGCAGGGTCAAAAACTGTTTGGGATCTAGCTATGACACCCATGAGTAGCATCAGTGTCTCTTCCCATGTGAAGGCCATTGCCTTCCCCACTCTAAGGACTCCTTCCTGGAGTGATGTTGCTGTAAGTACCATGGGAGGGGACCCTGGATGGTGGCTGTGGGAGAACACTCCACATCACACAATGATTGGGAGATGCTGTGGGGTGGGGAAACCCTGGAACAGGAGATCTGGTGTGTGGGAGCCCCTGAACCATGGTCCAAGGAACTAGTAAAGTGTCCAGTGGGGCCTGCTCTGGAGAGCAGCAGTGCAGGAGGGGAGGGGGACTAGGCTACTAGTCTAGTGTTGCCACGGTCAGCACTGACTCTGTCTTTCAGGGCCAACTCACTACCCTCAGCCACTGTCGGTTGCTGGCATAGGTGCAGGGCTCCAAAGAGGTTCCAAGCCAGTCCTGGAAAAGCACAGGACTGCTCAAAATGAGGGAGCAGTCTACCAGCCCAGGTCACATGGGTCCTGCTACAGGGAACAGTGCAGCCTTTGTAAGGATAGGCAGCCCACCAGGCCAGGCCACTCTGGGCCTGGGTCCCACTGCAAGGGAGCAGTGCAACCTCTGTAAAGACAGGCAGCCCCCTGGTGTTGGGTCCAAGTTCCAGAGGAGGCAGTGTTCCACAGTTTTTCTTTATTACGCATATGAAAAGTTTATTAGCTGCAACATTTAGTTCAATCAAAGGTTGTAAGTTTTGCACATGGCAAACTTGGTGCCAGGGCAGGGGCACTCAAAGTCCTCAGGCCCTACTCATCCCATGGATGAAGAGCTAGTCTGCCAGGGATTTATAGACCTGAACAGTCTGCCACTCTGCAGGGTTGAGGCTACCAACATTGGCTGGGATGGAACACAGGCATCTGGGGGGGAACATAGGCATCTGTCTGACATACATGTGCACACTTGGTGAGCTCAGAGTGCACTGGGTGGCCATGCATGGGATGGCAGGCTGAAGTAGCTATCTCAATCTCCATGCTAGGCTCTTAGTGCTCTTGACCACCCTCTTCTGTTAAGTTAATGGTGCTGTTTGTCTGTTACTTGTAAATACTATATATATTGTTTTACCTTATGATTCCTATTTGTTGTTATTGTTAGTGCTGTTAGTGACTGCATTTGTTATATTTTCACTGATCTTATATCCAATTGTCTTGGAATTATTGGTTTATTTCCCTCTGGGTGGGACCAGGCCATAGGTCTATACCCAGGGAAGTCCCTTTTTTAGGCCCATCAAAAATTTAGTTGATAGGGTAAGAGGCACAACAACCCTCTGTGTCTCAGAGGCTGCTCCATCCACTACATGTGGACATGTTACATGGGGCCCTGGAGCCCAGGGGCAGGTGCCTGCCAGGTTCTGCTGCCTGGAGGCACCTCAGGTAGCCCTGCCAGACCAGCCGGGCCCTTCGTGGAAGGAACTGCAGGCTGCAGGCTTCCAGGTGGAATTGGGACTGCTCTATCCACTCCACTCCTCTGAATAAGCCCAGAGACCCTACTGGTTTCCTGTCAACATCTCTCTCTCTCTCTCTCTATATATATATATATACACACACACACACTATATAGACAAAAAGCCTATTTTTTATAATAGTTTGAGTTTCACCCATTTTCTAATTAAGATATCTATATTACTACTGTTGGAAATAATAAACTCATTCCTTAAGTGATAGCTTTTCAAAATATAACTGATTTTAATACATCACATAAAATTGAGTTATACAAGCATGCGACTGGATATTCCCATTCCCTTCAGGACACAGGCTGAATCCAGACATGCAGGCATGTGCATTTCTCCAGGGACAAACAGCAGTGGCACAATATTTGTCCCCAGGCCATGCCCATGCATATGTACTGTGGTGTGTGGCATGTTGGCCAGGGTAGGAGAGTCCTTCTGATGCTCCAGCAGTGGCAATCTGGCAGCAGGGAGCCTGGCCAGCAGCCAGAACATGGCTCCAGTTTTAGGCCATTCTGCTTTTTTCTTCTGGGGGTTTTTTGACATCAGGATCTCCTGGTGTAACCCACCAACCCCCACCACATGCTGTGTATTAGCAGTTCAGGGAATGTCTGCCTGTGTGGCATGTGGAGTGTGCAGCACTGCTGACAGGTACAGAATACTGCCTGTGCTCACCCATCTGGATGTGCCTATGACATCTAAATGTTCCATGTATGTATTGCTAATTAACATAGCAATTATGTTAATTGCTATGGGGCCATGTGGCCTGCAGCCCTGTGCAAAATTATGAAACCTTACTTATGGATAAAGATTGGAGCCAGAGGGCCCACAAGCCCAAGAAGGACAGAAACCAATCTAGAGAGCTCACTGCCCAGAAAGACTGGGGCTAGAGGGCCCATAGCCAAGAAAGGGCAGAAATAAGAGCCCAAGAGAGCAAAAGAGGGGCTGGAGCCCAAAAATCCAGGCCCAGTGCACTGGGTCTAGGTTAAAGACCAGAGGGGTGAGGGCTGAGAAGGCCAAGGCCCCAACATAGGAGTGAAGGCCTGAAGTGGCCTGGTTGTTTGGTGGTGAAGTCCCTACTGATGATTGGAAACACTTGTGAATCATGGGCACAGCTGCACAGCTCTAGGAGAGGGTCAGAGGCCAAGATTTGCCCCTAAGGCAATGGCAGGCGAGAGGAAAGGGAGGGTACCTTAGATAGTGAGCAGCCCCAGAACTGAGTTGCCACCAGGGTTCATGATGGCTGCCCCTGGTGTGACCCTGGTGGGCTGGGTCTTTTACAGTGCCAATAAGGGCTTACCCATGTAGTGAACCTAGCAGAAATGCAGTCCCTATTGGCAACTTTATGTGGCAGGGACTGTCCGCCAGCTTACTGCTTATACACAGGGATCTACTTAAGTGTACAGAGGGAAAGTAAAAATTGCAGGCCACTTCTGGCACCCGGAGCCATTTTTATGGCCTTCTCACAGTGAGCCCTACCCCCTACACCATGGCTGATTAGTTGTTAGGGCTGCCTTTTAAGTGGCCCTGCCCCTTGCTGGTGATTGATGGAGAAGGCTATCCTTTATGCAGCCCCACCCCTCACTGCTAATTGGTGGAATTGGGGGGCTGCACAAAAGGCAGCCTTCTTGGTCAATCAGTGGTGAAAGAAGGAGGGGATGGCCGCTGCCTTGGCTGCTACCCTTCATGGCATTGGCCCACCCTTCATAGCAGTGGCTGCAGCAGCCACTGGCTCCTGCTGAGGAGTCAGCATTTTATTTTCATTAGTTTTCCCCGCTCCCCGCCAATGGTTCTGTGCAAAATCATGGGGAATGCCAGATAATTGCAGAAACTGTCTTTTTTTTCATTTTCCATGAAAACTGTGAACTCATGAAACCCTACTTATACAGCACCCAATGCAACAGTTTCATGATCAATTGAAGGCTCTTAATGGAACTGAAGATATGACTCATATGTTTGTTTTTCTATTTTTTTAAGGTTAATGTTAGACTGAATTTTGGTATTTCAATTTCTGGGAACAACAGAGATGTGTGTTTGTATGCTTTTTTTTTAATTACCTTTATGCCCTTTTTTTAAACTGCGGGGCATGCATGAGGATTTTCCTTTACCATTTTAAGATCACCTCAGTGTTGTAAATATGGTTCAGTAAATTATAGTGACAACAGGGCAGCAAGATTTGTACATTGAACATCAAGAGTTTTGTCACAGATACACCCACTGGCATGGAAATAGATTTTTCAGAGGATTCTGTTTATCTAAACTGACATCCAAAGTGCCATCAGACCTGCTTAATACATTTTAGGGATGGCAAAAAAATGAAGAGAAAATAAACCAAATCCTAGAAACAGAGCAATACAGGGAAAAAAGAAATTCAGCTATATTCTGTCCACTTATTTAACTGCCCAAATAGGAGCTGGTGGATACTGAAGTCTTGAAGCATTACTGTAAATTTCTATTTTTAATAACCTTGACCAAGTATTTTATTATTTCCACTGCCCATGCCCACAGAGGAAAAATACAAGTTATGTTTAATAGTTTTTGTCTTTTTTGCTCATTGTGAACTTGTGAAGAAATAATTATAAAAATTTGTGTTTATGACATAAGACAAAGTACTATCTTTACAGTGTAGCAGCAGAACAACTGGGATTCAATTTGCTGGAAAATGATGTCCAATTTCTACACTCATCAAGGTAATAATGAAGACTGAAAATCACTAAGCATTATCTGAGTTGACAGTGTCACTTATTTATTTATGATGATCTCCTTATGAATGCATAGCAAATGGAATTTTTTGGCTTGAACTAAAATTGTTATTCAGAATCTGACCTGAAGAGTCTTTTAAATAAATTAACTTTTTCAGTGTTCTCAAAGTTCATATTTTGCACTGCATACTCTAAAACATAAAAAAAAAAAAAAATAATTGCCGCCCACAATTAAGTACATTCATAAAGGAATTACTATTTTTCTATCATTTGGGGGAATTATAGTTTTTTTCATTACAGCTTCCTCTGTATTCTTGTTTATTAGTAGTCATAGTAATAGTACTCATACTATTACTATGCTAATTATTAGGTCCATATGTGTTATAGACAGTCATTTTTGCAATGCTTTTATTTTAACAGTAGTTTTAACTTCAGACAATATTTAATACCTCCTCAAAGATACCCTTAAATAAAGAACAATGAACATCATATGTAATAAAGAGAATCTCACCTAAACTTACGTTGTCTGTAGTAAAATATACACATTGTAAATAATAAGTGCATAACATGAACATATTTTAGGCAACCTCTGTACACTGATCTCATTCACACTAGTCTACTAGGGCTGTGCAAAGCTTTGGTTCCTGATTCGATTTGGTGGAGATTCGGCCTGATTTGGTGGTTGACTCTCTAAATCTGAACTGAATCAGAGGACCATTTAATCTCTCTGAATTGATTTGGACAGATTTGAAAGCTTTGGCGATTCAGACATAGACACAGCTTTGAATGTTTCTTCTACATACCTTTAGGTAGCAAGTGGCTCTTGAATGCTGCAATGCTGGGGCGGATGGAGTGTCCCACAGAAGCATTGGGAGCTCCCCAGCACACTCAGCATCAGACTTGGAAGTGGATCAGAAGCATTTTGGGTCCATTGGAGAGTGCACAGGGTCCCCTCTCCCCCAGAACTCCCCAGCTCAGTGACTCATGCCTCTTGGGTCAGGGGGGCACTTGGGGTCCCCCCACGGCTGATCACTGAGCCAGGGAGGCACAGGGAAGACCTCAGCATGCTCCTTGGTGGAATACTTCTGGTCCACTTTCAGGTTTGCCGCTGAGCTCGTGGAGGGGCCCCCCCTTGCACTTCTGTGGGATGCTCCATCTGCCCCAGCATTGCAGCATTTACAAGTCATGCTGGTACCTTGAGGTATGTAGAAAAAACTTTTAAAGCTGTGTCTATGTCCAATTCGGTGATTCTCTGAATTAGCATTGAATCTTCAGATTCAGCCAAATCTAATCAGGGACAGTGATCCGAATCACTGTCCCTGATTTGGACCAATCTGAATCCAAATTGAATAGGGCCCACTTCTCACACCCTTACAGTCTGCATGTAGAGAAGTTCTACTGGAATAGGCCTGAGTCATATTGAAAATTAAGATCAATATGATTCTGTATTGGTTTATATATTGTGCATTAGATGGTGGTTAAAAAAAAACAAAGGTCAGTACTTGATTAGCAGAAGTTTATCTACTGGAGTCTACATTCTGGGTGGTGGTGTCTGGGCTGCTATAGGCAGCAGCAGCAGTTTTAGTAGCTGTTGTTCTTTTGTCCTCTCTAAGTGGGTGACTCGGTTTGAGTGATTAGTATCACAAAGTCTGTCAGGATAATTGGCAGCAGGAATGAAGCAGAAGTGCAGGAGGCACAGAAACTGAAAACTAATTGTTTAAAAATTAAACATGACCATAGGTAGATGGGTGAACATATCTGCACTTCATACCCTCCCTCTGTCCCAGGTGGTCAAAGGTAGTCAAACCCCACCATTATTCCTCTCCACCCCCTGTCTTTTGAGCTGTTGCAGGATGCTATTTTGAGACTTACAGCATTAAAGGGAGGAGTAGAAGCCTAATTAAAAAAACAAAACCCAACTGTGAAATACTAACAGCTGATCTTAGTTAAAGGAGGGATCTGTAGTGTTCTGCCATTGATACTGGTTTCAGAAAAAAACTCTTGTTATACAAGCATTTCAGAAAGACATCCTAGTGCAAAATAAACACACTTAGACAATGAATAAAAAATGCCCCCCAGAAGCATTAGATTATCAGAACAGTCACCACTAGCTAAACACTTCCTGAAGCCAGAATACTGCTTTCTAGCTATTGGAGTGGGCTGATTAACCCACTCATCAAGGTCATATCCACCACAAAAAGTGATAATTTCTAAAACACACAAAAACAAGGGGTTTTTTGTTTGTTTGTTTTTTTAGTTTGCCATAAGAAAACCACACACACAAAAAGACAAATTCTGTCTAATGGGAAAACACTATAAAATTCACCAGAGAAGACATTCACATTTTATATAGTTTGCTTTGTTTTTAATTTGCCATTTTTAGAGTATTTAGAGCTTTTACACTTTACGTTTTAGTATTTATAAGATGTCTTTTACTTTCACAGGGGTGAAACAAAATTTATTTCACCTTTTAGATAAACCACAAATGGGTTTCTAACAGTTTACTGAGTTTTTTTGAAATGGCAAGCATTCTTTTATTTTGTTACAAATTTTAAAGTTGCAATTTATTTCTTGCATTTACATAGTATATTCAAGTATTACATACTGTATTTACTCAAATGTACAACTAGGTCTTTTTCATGATCAGCATGAGGAAACAAGCTCCTTGGCTTATATTTGCTTTTAAGAAAACTGCATAAAAATATATTGTATACAATTAAACCGCCGCCAAAAGCAGTACGAACTTATTAATGGAAAACAACTATGAAGCTGATTACATGTAGCCAACTCTGAGCAGGCTTATAAAACATGTGGCCCATATTGGGCAAGCATCCTGATGGGAACTTTTAAAAAAAATTATGGAAGTATCAAAAACTTTAAAACCTGCTTACATCAACTCATGTTGCATTAGAAGAAAAGCTACATAAATTACAAGACAACAAAACAATAAAGTATCAAAGCTGAAAACATACATTAACTTAGAAAAATTACATTGACTAAGAAGAAAAAAAAACAATAAGGTCTCAAAAGTTAAAATACGCTTCCCTCAGCTTTCAAAACTTTAACAAATAAGACGATTCCCTCCTTCCCCAAATTTTCATTAATCTAGGGGCCTGGGCCCTTTTGTTTCTTAATACTGCATTATTCCCTGTTGCCTTCCAAGTTCATCTATTAGGCTGTATACAGACATCCTCCCCCCACTCCTCCCTCCCCCAAAAACCCAGTGCTTTACTTAAAACTCAGTGTGTTCCTAACACTGAGCCCAACACATGCCCATAAGAGGTATCATGTTAGTCTGCCCCAGTTTGCGCAATGTCTATATGGATCAGGTGCTTCAGCAGGGCTATTTTGGCATTTTTATCTAATAGCCAATTCAATCAGCTATTACACAAAAGTGCCAAAAAAAGCCCTGTTGATGTGTACAATCTATACAGACGCAGAAGACCTAGGTTGAATTAACATGCTGCATCTTCTGGTAAAGCACTTTTTTTTTTCACGTCTGTCAGTAGCCTTAATGCCTCTTACCCCTTATCTGATATATGTCTTGTCTATAATGCCTTACTCTAGCCAACCCCTAGCCTGTGGCTATAGTTCTCCTGCTGCTCAGGCCTCATTATCTTTTCATACTCTTAAATCTACTACGTAACTCTATTTTTGTCTTTTTCCATAAATCCAGTGCGTGCTTCTTAGTTAGTTCTCTTGCTGGGATCCTATGACCCTAGCTAACTTCCTGCCCTTTGGGCAGGGGGCTGGACTCGATCTTCTGAGCTCCCTTCCAGCCCTAATGTCTGTGAAATCTATGAAATGTCTCACCAGCAATACAACTGTAGCTTGCTCAAGCCGAAACACAGGGTATGTTCTACCATGAGTTCCAGGTGCAAAACTAGTTTTTTGCTTTCTACAATGGTATGCGAGAGCACACTACAGCTTTCTCTACCCCTCCTCTGTCTTTTCTCTGGGCCTTGGCCGACACTCTGCAGACAACCACTTCTAATTGAGTTGCCTCTTAGCACCCAGCTGCTATAAGACTTTCTTTGCCTTTCCTCAGACCATTTGGGCAAACTGACACTCCCACATTACAAGGCATATTCTTTCTTACTCATGACGTTTACCTGGGGCATTTGGCTGTTTTATACAGTCCTGAGCTGTAATGTAAAACACACATGGGTACAATCCAAAGTGCTGACAGCTAGCTGAAGTCCTGGTGCTGCTCCTGTAAACTTTTTTCAAGTTATTTTTTTTTTCAAATTCCAAATTTTCCATGTTTCTTCCCCTGTGCATCTCTCCACATAGGATACAGTCACCTTTTTTCTGACCTGGGAATGTTTCCTTGACCTGGGTATAGTCCACTAACTCTGATGTGGCTACCGGCTTACAATTCTATAATTTTTTCATACATTGGCGGCATTATCCAGGCCTAGGGCCATGAATGTGACTGTTTACATACATTCTATTTATGCAATACTGCATAGTACTGGACAAACCCAGTCCATTTGGTGCTCCACTTTTATCCCTTCTCTGCATAGACTGACATATTTTTTCCTAAACAAACAAAAACACATCTGGGAAGCCCTATCTTCCTTTCGGTTTCTCCTTCCATAATGCCATGCTCCTAAGCTTTTCCCTTTTGGCTTTTCAAAAGAACATTATCAGTTCCCATTGAATTGTATATATGCTGGTTTACAATGGAGGGATTACCATGCTTACATATAGTATGATAGGGAATACCACCACCTCAGTTACATTTACTTGTCCTTCCATCAATAGTTGTTGGTCCTACCCACTCCCCAGTTTTTGTTTAACTTTCCATTTCACTTTCTCCCAGATGATTAGGAGTGGTGACTAGGGGAACCCCTGTCTCATGCCTGATCTGACTTTGACCTTAGATGGTGGGACCACCAGCTTGTTCAGAGTGCCAAATATAAACTCATCTTCTACCCAATCAGACATTTTTTTAAAATCAAGATTCAGGATGCCACATTCAGTCTTTTTTCTTGACACTGCTAGGTTGCATCTCTTATTAGATGCAGGTTGATATCTCTTACATCATAGCTGCTACTCTTCCAGTGACTGCACAAGCCAGTTCACTGTGGACCACATTGCTCCTGACTTTTTGAAATCTATTTGCTAACACATTGGCCATTATCTTATAATCTAGGTTCAGTAAAGTAACTGATCTCCAGTTATTCAGTTTTTCCTGCTCTCCTTTTTATACAATAGCATTGTTATTCCTGTGCCCATGCCTTCCCCCACCCACTTCCTCTCCAGACACTCCTGAAACACCGCAAACGGTTCCAAGTTTAGAATGTCCCAAAAAGTCTTCTTGTAAAATTCTCCTAGGAGCCTGTCATTCCTATGGGCCTTTCTTGTCTTGAAGGTTCAGGTTGCCTCCCATAGTTCATCCAATATCCGTGCCTTTTCCATCTGATACCTCTCCCTTTCCTCCAAGTTCACATCTAATCCCACCAAAAACTGTCCCACTGTCTTCATTAGCCATACTCCCCTCTCATCCTACACTGCTCTAATGCTTTTTCCTCGTCTCCTTTAAGCCAACTAAAAGGACCATACTTCCTTCACCCAGGTAGCCTTTACAAGGAAGGTGTTCCTCTGTTCTTTCTCTCTAAACTTCTTCATATCTTCAATGTCCTTTACTACCAGGAATCCCTTTTCAACCAGTTATAGGAGATGCTGCAGTCTAATCCAGGAACTGCCCTTTGGGTGTCCTGTAGTTTATGTTCCACTACCATCCATGCTAGTATCCATGAGGACCTATCTAATCCTAAGGCACCATTGCTCATCCTATTCCCTTCCTCCAATCTATAATAATAATAATAATAATAATAATAGGGTTATTCTGTCTGTCTGGAGCACTTTGATTGGTTGTCTCAGGAGCCAATCACAATACTTATTAAAACAACCAATCAGAGTGCTCCAGGCAGACAGAATAAGTGTGTTATTACTATAGAAGAACTGAGGCATTTCAAACAGATATTCAGGCAAGTCAGAACTGGAATGAAACACCAGGGCCATATACCACAGAGTGGGCAGGCTCCACTGAAGGAAAAAAACTGGTGAATAATCCTCCCCCCCCCCCAACTAGAGCCATCCTGCTTCTCCTGCAGCCAGGGAGTGAGCTGCCTGTGGCCCCTGAGTTGAGGGGGCCACAGTGCTTCCCTTACAGTAGCAGCACCCCTGAGACCCAGGCAGGGTGCCAGCAGGTGGGTGCTGCCCTGGGGGTGCCACTACCACAGAGGGAAGCACCGGAGTCCTCTGCAGCTCAGGGGATGTGTGAGTCACTGGCAGCTCACTCCCTGGTCATGGCAGATGCAGGCAGGCTTCAAAAGAAATAAAAAAAGATCAGGCCTTTCCCTGCTTCCTCCCCACCCCCAGTGGAGTCTGCCCATGTGCAGCCCTGAGCTTCAGGGGGCCCCGGTGCTTCCTTCTGGCAGCAGTGCCTCTTGGGGCTACCCAGGTGAGATGCTACCTGCTCAGGTGCAGCTCGAGCCTGCAGGCAGCACCCACCAAATCCAATGGTGCATGGGGTGCTGGAAGCTTGAGCTTGCTCAGAGAAGCTTGACCTTGGTGGGCTTCCAATGCCATATGCACCATCCTCCCTGCCTTCTCACTGCCTGGGACTACCCAGGAAAGGGCTGGCTGCCCCATGAAGGTGGTAAGAGGGTGGCTGGGTGTCCTGGCAGCTGGAGAAGGTGGCAGGGATGGTGCACAGGTTATTGGAAGCCTGCCAAACCAGAGCTTCCCTGAGCATGCCCAGGCTCCCACCACTCCCTGCAGCATCCCTGCTGCCTTTCCAGATAGGGCCCTTGTACACATGAGAAAGATCACTGAAATTTGTTATGTAGCAAACTAAAATGCATGCGATGTGTTTTATTTTGCTATGTTAAAAAGTCATTTAAATCAAATTATGCCGAACACTGTTACAAAATTTAATCATAACATGCTGCTGAATGTGTACCATTATGCAATTAAATCATTAAAAAGGGCAATTAAATCATTAAAAGAGACAATTTCCTCATGTGTACAAGCCCCCTCTTATTCTATGACTATACACAAGTCACAAGGTCAGACTTTTGACAAAATATGTATTTATATTCCTAACTCTGTATTTACAAATGGACAGCTTTATATAGACTTTTTGAGGGTAAGAAGTTTTGATTCTGTTAAAGTATTTAAAGAAATACTCCTGCAAAAAAAAAAAAAATTAAGCACAAATGTTTTGTGGGTTTCAGCTAGTATGTACTGGCTCTGGATTTAGGACCCAGAGGCCTTGTGCCCAGTGGAAGGTGGGGGGCCTTGTACCCATGAACTTTCCATTTAATAATGGACAAACTTATTGATACACAGTGATAACAAAAAAGATACAATACAAATAATCAAACAATTCTATAAATCTACCAAATCCTATGGCTGTCATCCGAGTCAAAGTACATCTGGCCAGGATGCAGTCTTCACTCTGAGACGTTTTCTTAGGTATCAGCAGTCTGGAGGTAGGATGCCGAGGCCCACAGCCCCTACACCTCCAGTGGGGTGCATGACATAGGCTGATAGTATGACCTTTGTCCATGGTGGTCTCAGGGGCCCTTCCCAGGGGATGGGGACAGGGAGAGAGGGAAGGATGAGAGAAAAGGAGGGACAGAAAGGAAGAGAAGGAGGGCTCCCTTTTTTACTATCAAGTGTTTGCTTTTGTATTGTCCTTCCCTCTTGATGACTCTTCATCCATGCCTATCTCTGGTTAATCCCTTTGTGTGGTCACATGTCCATGTAGCCTTCTAGGTCTTCTCCTAATTTGGTCTTTTCACCCCAAACCGGGACTCAGCCCTCCCCCACCACCTCTGCTCTGGGCCTTGTGTCTGGTGTCACTTTTTCTTGTGTTATGGGCCTGCACTGTATATGGTCCTAGTTCCTAGACTCTGTGTCCTTGTTGTGTTAGACAACCTGTCTGCCTCCAAGGCTATGAGACACTTTGTGTGTGAAACCGAAACTTCTTCATAGATTCATAGTTACTAGGGCTGGAAGTGACCTCAGAAGATCATTGAGTCTAGCCCCTCAGCCAAAGAGCAGGAAGTCAGCTGGGGTCATAGGATCCCAGCAAGATAAGCATCCAATTTTTTCTTGAAGGTGCTCAATGTAGGTGCTTGAACCACCTCCGATGGCAGGCTATTCCAGACCTTGGGGGCTTGGACAGTAAAGAAATTCTTCCTTATGTCCAGCCAGAAACAGTCTTGCAGTACTTTATAACCATTCGACCTTGTCATCCTTTGGGGTGCTCTGGTGAACAAATGTTCCCCCAGATACTGGTGGTCACCCCTGATAAACTTGTAAGTGGCCATCAGATCACCCCTGAGCCTTCGCTTTTCCAGGCTAAAGAGCTCCATAGCTCTTAGAAATCAATTAACATTTGCTGCCCATCTTAAACTCTTCTAATGCATATATCTATACCCATAAGCCAGTTCCCCAAAAACAAATCTTTAAATATCATTTCTAAGCCAACAGTATACAATAAATTCTCCAACTAGTACTAGGGGCAGTGCTCCCAGTAGGAGCAGTTCCTCCAGGATGGTGAAGAGTGCCTCCTGCTCTGCTCAGTTCAGTATTGTAAACCTTTTCCTTCACTTGTCCCTGATCATTTGTAATATTCTTCCTCCAATTATCTCCTGATAGCTTATCAGTTGCAGCTGTTGATCTTTAATTAGTACCTTCACACCCACTGTCTGATGGCTAGAAAATGATATTTAGAGGTTTGTTTTCAGGAATTGCCTTTCAGAGATGGTAGATATTGTATTAGAACAATTTTCTAAGGGAATGGCAAGGGTTAATTGATTTCTAAAAGCCTGTTTGTCACATGGTTTAACAGCCTGGAAGGCGGACAGAATGTCTGAGGTTAATAGGCATATACATCCTGGGAAACTCAAAATGCTCAAACTTTATTTTCATAATAGAGATAGTCCTGGCTACTGGGTTAGTGTTCAATTGCAAAAACCTTTGGGATTTCCAGTTTGGAATGAAATGAGTAAATTAAAATGTGCGCATGTAATGGGTTTATGAAGATAGGATTTTGGCTGACAAAACAAAGCATGGACAGTATGACAATCACAAGGAAACCAATCAACACTACCTGGTAATGAAGAATCAACAGAGGAAAAAGAATACAAGAGGAAGAGTTTTCAAAGTAACAAGTTGGCATTGTCCCTTGAACTCCAAGGTTGCTGGCATTGGACATTCAAGCAAAGAACCTCAGGTAGTGTTTATGTACCAGCCAGATGAACCACTCAGCTTATGTATATTCTGGGTACTGGAATTTGTGTAATGTATTTTGTAATCATTTTGCTTGCTTTGCCTGCATTTCTCTTATTTCTTATCACTATGTATCAAAAAAATTCACCTAAGGCCCATTCATCTACCTATAGCCAAATAGAGGACTTGATGTTATAAACTGTTCTTCAGCCTAGGCTGTCCATCTCACTGCTGTTCTGTAAAAGTGATCTCATACAGTCTGCTGGGATAACTGCTGGTGATTCTGCTATCTGCAGAGGTACAGACACATGCAATGATACTATATCTATAAAAACAAAATGTCTCCTTGAGGCCAGAGAAAATTAAGTAATTGACAGAGACAGGTGCTAAAAACTAAATTAATCCTTCATCCCCTTGTACTAGGTGTTAGGGCTTAGCCCGGCTTGTTCTACATGTCTGGCTGCCCAGTACCTTGGCTGCCCTGCTTGAGTGTCTCACAACCATTTGCCTGTTATCCACTGCAGTGAGTCCTGACTCTCGTCTGTCATGTCCTGGTGTTCTTAGAAGTTAATGATTGGAAGGTGTTCATTGACACCACAGCTGGCCAACAGCAAAACTGCTTGGCTTCTTTCTGGGGCTCCAACCTCCCCTACACCTTGTCCTAGTGCCACCCAGATGTTATGCACCACCACATGCACATTTAGGTCTTCCTGGATGATTTGATTTATTTACTTTATCTTCTAGGTTCATTATTTTGTTACCACCTATCTCAACAGAATGGGACAGAACAGACTATTGGGTTTTCTTTCAGTCACAGGTAAGTCTCCTGTGAGTTTAGATAACCCTCTCTTCCTTTCAGAGGGTTTGTACACCCCTTGTGGAGAAAGCATGTGTCCAAAAAAAAAAAAAAAAAGAAAAGAAAAATGGGAAAAAAGAAAGAAATCCTTCTCAGTTTAGTTGCCAGCTCAATCTTTATCTCCCTTTCTTCTTTCAGGAAGGATCTCTGGCAATCAGCTCCATTTCCCCTTTTTGCCCGCTTGGGGCTGAATAAAGTAAACTAAGTTCATCGGGGGATGGGGATCCACAGGAGAGGGAAAAAACTCAACCAGGTATAGGACCTGCCCAGGCAAGAGCTCAGGGACTAGGTAGGGAGCCTGCCCATGGCTCCCACAGAGGGATTAAGGTGTCTCTTCACTAATGCAAGAAGCATGGGGAACAAGCAGAAGGAGCTTGCAAATAGTAAAATTGACCTGGTTGGCCTAGTGGAGACATGGTGGGATGAAAAATTTGACTCAGCATTAGACATAGAGGGCTATAGGTTGTTTAAAAGAGGAAGGGGAAAAAAGGTAGGGGGGTTGCACTCTATGTTAGGGAACAGTATACCAGTTCTACCTTCCAAATGGGACCAGAGGGTCAAACTGAGACCCTATGGGTCAAACTTCAAGGAGAGGGGGGGAGAGGGATCTGGTGGTAGGGGTTTACTACAGGCCACCATGTCAGGAGGAAGAGCTGGATCTGGAATTTTCCAGGCAGCTTGGGGAGGCCATGTGTGCAAAGGATGTTGTAGTCATGGGTGATATGAATTACCCAGACATCAACTAGGAGGAGCAGTTGGCCAGGTCTAGCCACTCATGAAGGTTCCTGAGATGCGTACAGGTCCTACACCTTGTGCAGGAGGTACTCGTCCCTATTAGGGAAAATGCCATACTGAATCTGATGTTAGCCTCTGGGGACAACCTCGTGGGGGAGGTGCTAGTACAAGGGAGGCTAGGGGACAGTGATTATGAAATGATCCAGTTTGCTATTCAGAGAAAGGTGGGGAGGGTAACTAGCCCAGCGTACATGCTTGACTTTAGGAAAGACAACTTTGATGTGCTCCAGGCAGTAGTCAGGGAGGCACTAGGAGCCCAGGGTGTAGCTAGTACGGGGGTCCAGGAAAGGTGGTCCTTCCTAAAGGAGGCTATCCTTGGGGCACAGCAGGATGCAATCCCACTGTGAAGGAAGGTGGGAAAAGGGTTTAAGAAACTGTCATGGCTGAGCACGGATATCCAGGCTGGCCTGAAGGCAAAGAAAAAAGCGTACTGGCGGTGGAAGCAAGGGGCAGGGACAAAAAAGGAGTACACCTCCCAGACCCGAGCTTATAGTTTCATAGTTTCTAGGGTGGGAAGGGACCTGAGCAGATCATCGAGTCCGACCCCCTGCCATGGCAGGAAAGAGTACTGGGGTCAAATGACCCCAGCAAGGTGTACATCTAGCCTCCTCTT
>NW_017728918.1:38202775-38204490 GCF_001723895.1 Crocodylus porosus
TGCCTGCTGGTCCCCTCTGACTAGTTTGTAACAGGCCACTAGATCCACCCCCTCAGCCTTCTCTTGTGAACTGGATGCAGTACTCCAACTGTGGCCTGACCAGTGCTGCATAGAGGGGGAGTATCACCTCCTTGGACCTGCTTGAGATGAATCTGCAGATGCATGACAAGGTGTGATTAGTCTTCCTGACTGCATCCACACACTACCGGCCCAAGTTCATCTTGGCATCAATGATGACTCTAAGATCCTTTTCTGCCTCTGTACTGACGAGAACGGAGTTCCCCAGCCTGTAGGTATGGTGCTGGTTCTTCCTCCCCAGGTGCATCACGTTGCACTTGTTGGTGTTGAATCCTGTTCTGGGGAGCAGCCAAGGGAAAGACCCCAAGGAGCCCCGGAGGAACTCGGGGAACAGGAATGGGACGGGAAGGAAAGTGGAAGAAAAGAAAAATGTAGATTCTTACCTTCAGAGAGCATCGCAGCGAGACCAGAAGTGGCAGCGGGACCCAAGCAGCTCAGCCATGTTTTTATAAAATTGTGACCAGCTGACAGCCACAGTGGCAGGAGCCCACCAGGGGATTTAAAAGCAGCTGAGCACAGCCCCAGTGGGAAGGGAGAAGGAGGAGCACCGGTGAGGGAAGCAGTCTTTGAGTTCCCTCAGGGCAAAGAAGTATGGAGGCTTGCAGCCGGCAGCACGGGTGGAGAAAGCAAGACCCCACAAGAGGTGAACGCCACCGGTGGCAAGGAAGAATGCAATCAAGGAAGCTTGAATTGTGGAGGCCGAGGAGGGTCGGAGAACCCGAGACCTGGAGGAGCCCTCAAAGGGGAAGAAGAGGAGGCAAGCTCCAGATCACCACAACAAGTGGGACCACAGAAGGTATGGGTAACCCCAAAGAGAAGCAGTAGGGGAGACGTGCCAAGGGGACCTACCAAGAACATAGTAGGCTTACCCCAGACCCCAGCTAGGCTGGTTGGGGCTGGAGAGGCGGCAACCGGGGCCAAAGGAGCAAGCGATAGGAGCAGGAAAAGGGGCAAAGGGATAGTCCCTATTGTTAGCGGTTGCTGCTAGTGATTTATTTTGTGTTTTGTTTGGTTACACACTGTTGGAGGGGAGGCGGAGTAGGTAGCACTGACAGGGTGCAGCTGAGGTCGGAGCAGGAGGCTGGGAGGAGGAGTGTATATAGCTGAATTTGTGGAGCCAATTGGGAAGAGGGCCCCAAGTCCAACTATCAGAGGAAAAAGGCCAAAGACGGACAAGATCCATCAAGGTGTGGTGTAAGGGCGAGGTAGAGGGGAAGAGGAGCCTCGCAGAAGACCAACGTCCCATGGTCCTTGGAATGAGGAGCACCTTTAGTCAATTCCCACCACTGTGATAAAATAAAAGTTGTGGCGGGTGAGTTTGGTGAGAGACTATTCGGGTCAACACTACCAACTCACTGAGGTCACAGGGATGGAAGGGCGGACCACTCCGAACATCTGGGGACGTAGAGCACATGACCGGATGTTCAAGACCAGGCAGGTACAAATCCCATTCTATTCTCATCCGCCCACCCCTGTAACCTGTCTAAGTCCGATATGCAGCCTATTCCTCCCTTCTAGCATGCCCACATCCCCCCACATCTTAATGTCATCAGCAAATTTGAACAGGGTGCTTTTTACCACCTCGTCCAAGTCACTGATGAAAATGTTGAACAGTGCAGGCCCGAGGACCAAGTCCT
>NW_017728918.1:38204600-38206287 GCF_001723895.1 Crocodylus porosus
TGTGTGGGTGTCAACACCTCAGTCCCCCAGTTTCTTAATGAGAACGGGGTGAGAGACAGTGTCGAAGGCCTTCCAAAAGTCCAGAAAGACTATGTCCACTGCTACCCCTGCATCTAAGGATTTGGTGATCTGGTCATAGAAGGCCACCAGGTTGGTCTGACACGACCTGCCACTAATGAACCCATGTTGATTGCCCCTAAGCATAATCTCCCTTGCTGGCCCCTCGTAGACATGTGCCAGAATAATTTTCTCAAAAAGCTTGCCCAGGATTGAGGTAAGACTAACTGGCCTATAGTTTCCTGGGTCCTCCTTCCTTCCCTTTTTGAAGATGGGAACACATTGGCCCTTTTCCGGTCCTCTGGCACGACACCAGAGCACCACAAGTGCTCATAAAACCATGCCGGGGTCCCAAAATGACCTCAGTCAATTCTCTCAGTACTCTAGGTTGGAGATCATCCAGACCAGCTGATTTGAATACATCCAGTCCCTCCAGAAGTTCCCTAACTAGTTCCTCACTGACCCTTGGCCTAGATATGCCTCCCCTGGGGTCTAAGGGGGGCCCAGAGGGGAGGTGACTGTTCCAGTCACTGCTCGGGAAAATGGAGGCAAAGAAATCATTAAATATGTTGGTGTTGTCATCTGGTGTGACAACCAAATTTCCTAGCGTGTCCTGCAGGGGTCCCACATTACCCGGAATGTTCTTTTTGCCCCCTATGTATTTAAAAAAGGACTTCTTGTTGTCTTTGATCTAGGAAGCTAGTCCCAGTTCTATCTCCACCTTGGCCTTCCTGACCACCCCCTGCATCCCTGAGCAACCACAGTATAATCCTCCCTGGGGCTGGCCCCTCCCTTCCATTGGGTGTGCGCCTCCCTTTTAGCTAGATTTGGTAAGGAAGGCTCCCTTTTAGATTTGGTAAGGAATGCTGAAGCAGCACTGGATCTTAGATTAGCTTCTGGGGTTAAGGATAATAAAAAGTCCTTCTTCAAGTATATAGGTATCAAGAAGAAGTCTCGGGGTACCATTGGACCCCTACAAGGCAGGCCAGTGCAGATGGTAATGGATGCGCGAGAGAAGGCAGAACACTTTAACAAGTTCCTTGCCTCCGTGTTCCTGTCTGTTGACAACGGGACGCTTTCGGGTGATAGCGTAGAGAGGCCCAGGAAGGATGCGAGTACCCTGACTATTAGTTCAGACCTAGTTAAGGATTACCTGGAGGACTTAGATGTATCCAAGTCAACAGGCCCAGATGACTTAAATCTGCGGCTGCTGAGGGAATTGGCTGGTGTCATTGCAGAGCCATTGGCACGGGTGTTTGAGGACTCCTGGTGCTTGGGCCAAGTCCCTGAGGACTGGAAAAGGGCCAATGTGGTCCCTATTTTCAAGAAGGGGAGGAAGGAAGAGGCAGGCAACTACAGGCCAGTCAGCCTCACTTCTATCCTGGGGAAGGTCTTTGAAAAAATTATCAAGGGCCACATTTCTGAGAGCCCTGTAGGGGAAGTGATGTTGAGGGGTAACCAACATGGGTTTGTGCCAGGCTGATTCTGCCTGACTAACCTGGTCTCTTTCTATGACCAGGTAACAAAAAGCTTAGATGTGAAGGAGGAAGTCGATGTCATCTTCTTCGACTTCCAGAAGGCCTTCAACACAGTGTCCCACCCAATTCTGGTGGGCAAGCTGAGGGACTGC
>NW_017728918.1:38207222-38209840 GCF_001723895.1 Crocodylus porosus
TAGGCTTCCCAGAGGGGTCATGCTTACACTTTCCCTGGAAATCTTCAAGAGGAGACTGGATAGGCACCTGGCTAGGGTCTTATGACCCCTCCCACCCCCCAGTGCTCCTTCCTGCCCATGGCAGGGGGTCGGACTCGATGATCTATCTAGGTCCCTTTCAACTCATTGATTCTATGAAAATAGCAGAAAGAATAAAAACAACTCAAAGTGCTGACTCACTTGTTGGGCTTGGCCACTTGTCTTGGGCTGGCTCATCTCCATCAGAGTTCCTTGCTTCCTGTGCTGCTTCTCTTTGTGGTGTTCTCATGGCTGGGTCTCCCAGCTCTCTCAGAGCTCTATTGTTGACACCCTGTCAGCTTTTTGGGAATGGGAGAGTCCCACCCAATGTCTTGGGTCCCAGGATGCCACTCCTCACTCCCTGGCTCTCTTTACGGCTTGTGAGTACTTCCTTTTCTTTGAGGCTTCTATAACTGGATGGAGCAGCTGCTGTGAAATTTTGGCTCCAGGGGTGCTCCCTGTCATGCCCCTAATGCCAGTGCACCCTTGACCTGTGAGCCTGGGTCGGCACGACCGGCTTGGCGCGAGGAGGGGGATTTATGACTGAGCAAGTGGGTGATAACGGTGAGCAGGAGTCAGTATGGTGGTTACACAGTGTGGTGGTCACACAGAAAAGTTTATTTTACTTACACTACTGATAGCTTGCAGCGTAGGCAGAGGAGTTGATTTATTCAGTTACAGCATGCACATATCATGTTACCCAGCATTTACAGGGTGGGTAAGAGAGTTGCTTGTTACAGATTCTGAGTGATTCACATAAGCCATTGCAGTCTGCAGATTACCGGGAGCTCTTGATAAGAAAGATAATGCCAGAGATAGAGAGATAGACGGGCCGGCAAGATGGGGTTACACCAGAAAAATAATGTAGGTGGATAGATAACATTCGTTGTGCACGATCTGTTCTTCTTGACTGTATACACAGTTCTCTGTTCTCTGCTTTGGGTGGAAGTTCTTTCAAAGTTATATTAGGCGAAGGTGACCAATTACTATATACCAAATATGAATAATTAATGAGTTGGCACTTGTGCTCTCTTTGTTTGCTCAGGTTTCATAAAAAAGGGGGGTTATTTTTACTTGGGTGGTACTGGTTCTGTTTGGTCACAGGATGGCGCGCATAGTATATTATTTAATTTTACAACTTCACTAAAGTCAGCTAATCTTGTTACTATAGGTACTTTATCTTTCGTGCTGGGCTGTCAAGGTCAGTTTCTCTCTCTCGTACGAGAAGCTCAAGCGATTTGAAGTGAGGCACAGATAGGGGTGTGTATATGCATCACTGTTAATACAGAGGGATAAATTACAATTGCAGAGTTTGTTGTGCTAGCTTCTGACCTTTTGCCATCTGACCTTTTGCCATTGGCATCTGAAATCAAAGACTTTGATCTTTGACACTCCCCACTTGTTTGGCTCTGAGGTCTTGCCACCAGTCATGGGTTTTCTTGAATTTTTTTTTTTCTCCTTCACATTAGCCAACAGGAGTAGAGAAACCACTTTCTCCCATAAATGTTCCTTCATGTACTAATAAAGGTGGGGCTCTGGTTCACTTCTCCCCTCATTAGTCATAAAGAGGAGGAAAAGCCCCATGTTTTAGTCCCCGTATCTGGGTGGTTAGGGTACTTCTCCAGGAAATCAGACACCTGGGCTCTAACCACTATATGAATACATGCTTGCAAACCCAGGGCAGAAAATGCCAGGCAAAAAGCTAGATACGTAAAAGTAAGTAGTATTCTACCTGAGGCAGGGGAAGGGTAAAGTGCAGGACAAGTTCAGAGGGATGGAGGTTCAGCTATAAGTCTGTGTCTAGTGGTATCTTTAAGCTTTGTGAAATACCCTTGGAAGGCCTCTGCTTCTCATTCTTTGCACAAAGCACCCAAACAGCTACACTTGATCAAGTTGTATGGTACCCAAATTCCTCCTGTGGAAGAAATCAAATTTTGTGTTGTGGTTGAATCAGAACTGACAGAGCCAGCTTTCTTTATTTAAGGCTATACTGTGATCACAGCAAGGGGAATCACCCACTTGTCTGTTTCAAAGGATTTCTCAGTCTCTCTAAGGTTACAAGCATATTTATACTTAAGACAGAGAAAGAGATAAAAAATACACCTTGGAGAAACAAAACAATAGTAAATTACACAGAAATTTAGGAAGTTTACTTAAACAAACTATCTTTGCACAGAGCAAGATATCAAGATAACCTAAGGATAACCTTAGGTGTGCGGGATTCCTTATCTCAGAACATTTTACTGAATTAAGCAGTATCAGCACGTCTGGTCTTTGTCTGTTTTTCTAGTCAAGTAAGCTAATTACTGCTACATTCCCTAATTTTTTTTTAAACAAGTTAGATATTTATAGCCATTAGAAAACTAAGCACCATTCATTTTAAATTCTACCTCATACTTACTGACTCCTACTACAACATGAGATCTATTACAGGTCCAACAGAACTTTCCAGGGGTGGCATAAGCTAATCGTACATAGTCAGACTGGTTGCAACTTACATTCTGCCAAGTTTCATTTCTATGAAAATCTGAATAGTAAGGGGCTAGCATCTGAGTTGCATT
>NW_017728918.1:38209851-38219245 GCF_001723895.1 Crocodylus porosus
AGAAAGAGATATAAAATACACCTTGGAGAAACAAAACAATAGTAAATTACACAGAAATTTAGGAAGTTTACTTAAACAAACTATCTATGCACAGGGCAAGATATCAAGATAACCTAAGGATAACCCAAGGTGTGCGGGATTCCTTATCTCAGAACATTTAACTGAATTAAGAAGTATCAGCACGTCTGGTCTTTGTCTGTTTTTCTAGTCAAGTAAGCTATTTACTTCTACACTCCAGTGACTATGACTATGGATACTAAGCATCATAACTTCATAAAAGTGTGGGTTGCTCCTGGGCCAAGGTACTTAGGGTATCTATACACATGCTCCGGGTGTGTGTGTTTATGTGTGTGTGTGGGGGGGGCATGTTTTAATTAGAGCAGCTCTTGGGATGCTCTAATTAAATGTCTTGTATTTCAGTGTCCTGCACTGTGACATGGTGGTGTGGGTGCTTTAACTAATGCTTATTCGATGAATATGAAACACAGGACACTAAATACATGAGATGCTGCAGCACTCCAGCAGACTCAATTAATTCCAGTCAGAACTCACTGAAGCAGACATAAAAGTGCCCTTAGATACTAGGTCTAGATGTCTAAGTGTGAACACCTGCAAACTGGGCATTAACTTTAATTTTACATTTTCCAAAGAGTGCTTTAAAATGCTATTTTTGAGACATTCAGTAGATAGTTGTAAAACAGTATTAAAATATATCATAAAAATTCAAATTTTAATGCAAAAGCATACAGTTTCCAAAGAAAGTGTTGCCATTAGGAACCAATTTACTAATATTGAAAAAGTACCCTAAACATGCATAAAGATAATGAGGAAGACATAATTTCCCTAAAAGAAAACAGCTGTTCCTGGTTCCTTGCAAGAAAATACATTTAATGAGACAGGAGGTCCTTTCCAGTTGTATATTCCTATTATTATGATCCTCTTTATGAGATTAGAAAAGAGGATTTTTAAAATCTGTGATTTTAAAAATTGTAGAAGCTCATAAGTAGTATTTCCAAGCAACTGCAACCTCTCCCACTCCAAAAAAACTCCAGGCCAGTTGCCTTTTTCCCTATACAATTAATTAAAAAACAAAAAAATATTTAAGAATACCCACATGAAGGCTGTTTGGCTTATTACTTTGAAAGATGAATTGTATCAATTTTGAAGGAAATTTTTTTTTATTGTAGGCTGGTATTCATTACCAGATCTTCCATAATACATGACCACAGCTATTTTAATTCATGATTCAGGAAGCACTGCAATGTCTCAGTTCACCCAATTATAGCTGAACTGTTTGACACATACCTGACTATACAGATAAAAGTTAAGTGATATTACACTCCTATTTAATTTCCAAATTTCAAATATTTAAAACAAACCAGTCAACAATCTGGGAAAGGAACTGAAAACCACTTTATAGATCTACAAAAATCCCTTATGTTTTATACCTTAATAGCTTTGGTTTGATGCACTAGTGCATAGGGAGCCTGGGATAGTCACCTGAGAGATAGGCAAAGTCCAGGAGCTGGGTTCCCAGGGAGCCAGGAGTCAAGATACACAATACCACAGAACTGGAGTCAGGAGTCACAGCTAGAGCTAGAGCTAGAGCTAGGATATGCCAGGAGCCAAACTGAAATCAGAATCCAAAGGTAGAGCCAGAACATGCCAAGAAACAACCGAAAGTTGAGCCTGGAATCAGAAGTCAAGATTCTGAACTAGAGATCCAAAACGAGACAGCAAGGAAACACACAGGGCTAAAGGCCTGTTGCCTCAGTGGACTGGCCACTCTGATTACCCTATTAGGTAATCATCTGGGGCCTGGGCACTGCCCACAACAGGTGGTGCTTGTTTCCCTGCAGCCTCAGGGGATGAATTGCCCTGATTCACTGATTGGGATCAACTGGGCACAGACATCTGATCTGGCATCATTACATTTGGCTTCTAACACAGGAAGCAATAGAACCAGTCTCTCAGCCCACTTTTGTCTAGAGTAGACTTGAACCTGAGGATAAAGTTACACATTACACTTAGACCATGATAAATTTGTTGAAAGTTAAACAGGATTAAAGTTCCAGTGTGCTGTGAGCAGTCGCATGTTTCTTGTCTGCATGGCTCTGACTTGCCACTAGAGAGCTGGTAAGTAGGGGTGTGGCTAGGAGCCAGGACTCCTGGCCTCTATCCCTGCTCTGGGTTGGTGGGGAGAACTGGGAGAGGTGCATCCTGAGATGCCTAAAGTCTATGAAGTTTTATCTCCATAGAGCAGACTGAAGTTATTCTAATGTGAGCTAGGTAGCATGGGCCAGAGTTAACCCTTGCCTTAAGTGTTGTCACTTTGAGAAGCTTAAAGGGCACTTAGCATACATTAGCAAGCTTTAATGTACAGACAGTTGCACATTAAAGTGCCCATAGTATGGTCTAAGTGTAACATGTAACCTTGCTCTGACTCTCTCTGACCTTCTATCACAGCAGTCTTAACTGCAAGACTAGGTATTATCATCCACCCTAATGTTACTTATGGCATGGAAAGTATTTCCTTACCATTGTAAGGATACATTATCCATATATAGAGCAAAGATATTTACTGATCAACATGTATCAGCTTCCATATTTCCCATTTTTAATTTGTGATTTCTAGGTTATCTTTTTTTCTGAAGCTGGATGGATATGAAGCTTTAAGTAACCGTGGGTTTAGATCTAACCAAAATGACTATCTGGAAAACTTTGGAAGACTCATTAGGTTTGTGCTCTCTCAAGGCACCAAAAATATTACCTTGTCAAAATGCAGCACCTCAGTCTTCTCAAAAAAATTGTTTCAGTGCTTTCTCACAGAAATTTTATACACAATTTAAACATTTACATTGTATCAAATCAAGATATTCTTAATGGAAAATTGTTTTGTTGGAAAGGTTTTTGCTTAGCTCTTGTAAGAAGGAACTATTAATGAAAAGCAGTATCAAATCAATAGGACTAGATATTGAAACTTCAAATAATAAGGGGAGGATCCAAGAGCTCTTTCAACAATCGATGCTGATATTTAAAAAAACCTTGGGAGACACAATATTCTAAGGTTTTACTATTAAACTGTATTTTGATTTTGACTTAGCCCCTCAGGACCTTTGGAGAAAAAATAGCATTATACAAAATTGATATAATTTGTTTTAAATAGTTTAAAAATCAGTCAAGCAATAAATTACAAAAATAGTGTTAAAGGTATATGCTAGATGCAGATCACTTAAGAAAAAGGGGCTTATATGAATAATATTTGTCACAATATATTCAAATATAAGGTTACTTATTTAGAAGAAAAGGGCATCATGTTCATTCAACATGGGGAGATATCCTAATATACCAGACTTTGTCATTTGAAAGATTCAAATTAAGAACCTAACAGACATTTTTAAGTTACCTAGAAATATAGTAAAGTCTTCATTACTTGAAATTTTTAGATGGAGACTAGATATGAATATAAAAAGTATGTTATTACTCACAAAGAAGTTATAGGATTAATGCAGAAAATTGTGGGAGAACCTATGTGGCCTGAGTTATCCAAAAGATCAGTTTAGATTGTCACAGTGATTCTGTCTGATAGTAAAATCTATGAATATCAGAGTGGACACAACATACTGCACTAACTGAAGTCTCAGTGATTAGAATGATGAGCAGAAGGTCCATAATAAGTCTGCAGGAAGTGCATTATAATTGTTTTACTACTATTGTGTGGCAGAATATGAATTAGTAGATGCACTAGTATCAGGTTGTGGAGCCAACTGCCTGATGTACTTCAGAAAATCTATCGTTATCACAGTGAATTTCCTTAGGAAATGAAAATCCAGGACAATACCCAGTTCGAATCAGTCTTAGGAAATATACTGGTTTCTAACATAATATTTT
This sequence comes from Crocodylus porosus, assembly GCF_001723895.1. Classification (NCBI taxonomy): domain Eukaryota; kingdom Metazoa; phylum Chordata; order Crocodylia; family Crocodylidae; genus Crocodylus; species Crocodylus porosus. The sequence goes on from NW_017728918.1 coordinate 38,213,743, forward strand.
ACTTTATGATTCAGAATCTTGTTTCGTTTTAGGCTCCCAGCCCAGTGGCCCAGGCACAACACCAGTAGTGTAGCTACATGCAGGGGACTTGGGCACCAGTCATGGGCATCACATTTGTTGTGGGGCACAGCAATAGCAGCCACTACACTGCTGGACCAGCTGCCACTCAGAGCACAGCCACTGATGCTGCCCTGTGTGCTTCTGCTACCCAGGGACCAGAACCTTCAGCTGCTACACCACTGCAAAGTCAGAAGGGATGTAGGCTCAAACCCTATTAAGGTTAAAAAGGAGCCTAGAACTGCTTCTTGATCAACTGTCCTAACCACAAGACTGAAAAATAGAAGGATCCTCCTCCTCTTTATTTTTCCAGGCCACAGTTTTGGTGACTACATTTAGGTAAATGTGTTTAGATCCCTGTACCTGCCAGCTAGAACATAATCCACTGTGCCGGCTTAGTAGCCAGGTGGACACATAAGCATGAGGACTAAGATTGCAAAATGTGCTTAAATGTTAAACCTGCCTAAGTGCCAGAGCAAAGTGAGAAACATCTCTGCCCTTAGTATATAGCACAGGATCTACAAAGCCAGGCCCCTGTGTTCTACTATTTCAAAATTCCACCCACGGCATAGATTTCTTTGGTGTCTTACCCACTTCCAAGGTGCCCGAAGCTGATACCTACAAATTTCTTAAAGATTTTAGAATAGTTCTGAGATTCAAAAATAACAACATTGACAAAGTACCTGTGTCTGAAGGTAGTGGGAGGCAAGGCTATTCTGGAAGCAGAGTATTGGTCTTTTCAGATCATCTATAGTGTGCATGTGCACATTTTCAATATTTGGGTTTCTTTTAAGTTTAACTTGAACTCAGGATTACCTCCCTTTCTCATGCTATTTTGGTAAGCACAATATTCTTGTAGGAATTTTGACTCTCAGGTGTCATTTCTGAAATGAACAGTTTCTCCATCCTCCACCCGCTTGGGTATAGAGTCATAGTTCCTTACATACAACTTATGACTATAATCTTGCAAAGCAATTGACTCACAGATGATTACAGAATCATGTTGTATTAAGGAGATACAAGGCAAGTGAAAGAAAATAATTTAATTTTATTATACATAATGATAGTCATAGCGCAGTACTATCAAAAGAAAGCCGAAGTAAGGAAACCTATTGGATAAGGTAATGATGCTACCAAAAGCGAAAGGTCAGTTTTATGCTTCTGAAGCTTTGTAAACTTCACACAGTTGTGGTGAACTATCTGAATGGAAAAGACTTTTGTTCCTACGCATCTGTCCGTACTCAAGTGGGATTCCAGTGAAAAAGAGAGATCTGTTCTAGTTTTCTCTTCTCTGCTCTTTATCCCTGAATCTCTTGATTTTGGTTTTCACTGTACTGGCTCTGTACCAGCACTTCATCCTATATCTATTCCCACCCTCCTGCACCCCCGCCCCCATTTTTTTTTGCTGGAATGTTTTTTTCTGATCTCATCCTCTGATATTTTTATTATGTGAGCCCTTGTCAGTCAGGTGACTCCACAACATATAACGCTCCCAAAGTAGATCAAATGAGTGGCTTTTGCATTCCCCAAAATGAAAGGTGTTCAGCTATGTTTCTGCTCATTTTCTCATTGCTGCTATCCCAAAATGCAACACAAAGGCAAGCTAGATACTACCCTAAAGAGGAATTTCTTCCCCAAAGTTAAATTTGAACCATTTAACATTTTTAGTAGGGCTGTCAGTTAATCTCAGTTAACTTACGCAATTAATACAAAAACAAATTAATGCATTTTTTAAAATTGTATTAATCATGCACATCATTTTCACCAGTGGAGCAGATCAGGTCTGGACCAGCTGGAACCCAGGTGCACAGCCCTGACGCCGGCTTGCCCTGTGCCTGCTCCAGACCCACCTGTCCATGCTGAGGAGCAGCAACAGCTGGGCAGAAGCTCCCACACTGCTGCCAGACCCTACTTGCTGCAGCTGCTCCGAGGCCAATCCCAGGCTGCCTGTAGTACCTTTCCACTGCCATCACAGCTACCTCTGAGCTGCACAGCAGGGCAGCTGTAGCAGCGCAGAGGAGTCACAGGGCAGCTTGGGTGTGGGCTCTGGGCAGCTGCAGCAAAAATAGCCCAGCAGTGATGAGGAGTAGGGGCCACAATACCTCCCTGCTGAGGAGCAGCTTCTGCCTGACCACTGCCACTACTCAGCATGGGCAAGTGAGTTTGGAAAAGGCACAGGGCAGGGCAGAGTCAGGGCTGTTCACATGGGTTCCAGCTGGTCCGCTCCAGTCAGGCCAAGTGTGGAGCGAGTTTGGAGCAGGCCAGGGGCAGAATCAGGGCTTGGGCTGTGTGCTGTTGGTGGTGGTGGGGAGAACTGCAGGTCACACAGGCTCTGGGCTGTTGTGTGGGGAAGTGCTGACTATTGTTTAACTGTGCAGTTAAAATGATGATTGTTACTATTATTTTTAATCTTGCCATTAATTGCAATTAATTTTTAATGGTTTGTCAGCCCTAATTTTTAGTATTTCTGTCAAAGTCTTTTTTCAATGTGTCTTTGGTCCTTTATACAAGCAGGTCAAAATTAGGAACATTATCATAGAGAAATTTAGAATTATTTAATGAAAAAGTCCAATAAAATTATATTGTGGGGAAAAACTAACCTACTTCAGTAAATATTTATATACCCTACCTATTTAAATTAATGGATAGCACAGCAAGTAATTACAGGGCCTTTATTTCTATTAACTTTAGAATGTAGAGTGCTAAAGAAAAGTTCAAATAAATATTGTAATATACAGAAATAAATAGTGAATACAAAATCCTGTAAACATTACAGTAATGATTATACCAATTTATGGATAAGATAATGCTTACTTATGTTATATAAACTCTAAGCCATGTCTATAGGCTTGTGTAAACTCATAGCCCATGTCCAGATGAGTGTGCAGACTTGTCTGCAGCACCACACACCATGCATGCAGATTTTCCCTGTACTGCTACTTTGTGGTGTGGGGGGTTGGGGTGGGGGCTGACCCCAGGAGATCCTGGAGTAAAAAAAACCCACTCAGAAAAATGTGTGGTGGCACAGAGATTGGCTAGCTGGAGCCATGCTCTAGCTGCTGGCCAGACTTCCTACTGCAGTTGCAGCCCTGGGAGGCCCCCAGAACCCCAGGTAAGGCTCCTTGGGCCCGCACAGGTGCTGGCCCCAGCTTCCACTACCCCACCGTGGGTAACCAGCCACCCATAGACCACATGTAACATGGGCATTAGGGAAGCAGTGATCCATGACACAAGGTGTGCCAAAGCTGCCAGGCAGGCTTTGGGTTCCTTGATAATGACTCATGCTTTCCGGCGGGGGACTTGCTGGGGTGGGATGGGCTTCATCTCTCTCCTAAAGGCAAGCATGTGTTCTCTTCCAGGTTGGCTGATCTCATACAGCAAGCTTTAAACTAGCTTCGCCGGGAGAGGGGGCCTCAGGAAGATGAGGACATGCCATCCGAGCAAGGCAGGTGACAAAGGCAAGGAGTGCTAAGGTAAGGAATGGGGGTCCAGACAGTCTCTCCAATTGGGGGGTGGCACACACAGTCTTCAAAGGCCTTAAATGCCTATATACCAATGCTCACAGTATGGGGAATAAACAGGAGGAAATCACCCTCAGAATATCTAGTTCAAACCCAGATGTCATAGGGCTAACAGAAACATGGTGGGATTCTCCCATGCCTGGGCAGTTAGCCTTAAGGGCTTTAGGCTTTACAGGTGGGATAGAGAAAGAAAGGTGGGGGTGTGGCACTCTGTGTCAAGGAGCAATACACATCCTCTGCCAGCAGAATGGGGTCAGAGGAAGGGCAGGCTGAAGTGCTCTGGGTCAAGATTCAAGGGGGCCATGGGGAGAGCTATTTGATAGTGGGGGTCCACTACAGACCCCCCAACCAAGGGGAAGAGATGGACCGGGAATTTTCAAGCCAGCTTGCAGAGGTATTTAAGGCGGAGGGATGTAGTTGTCATGGGTGATTTTAATTACTTGGACATCTGCTGGGAGGAACAGTCAGCCAAGATGGACCATTCCAGGATGTTCCTGGCTGAGATACAGGACCTCCACTTAATCCAGGAGGTGCACGGTCCCACCAGAGGAAACAGCCTGTTGGACCTGGTCCTGGCCACAGGTGATGACCTGGTAAGGGGCCTACAGGTTCTTGACCACCTGCGATAGCGATCATTGCTTGCTGGAATTCACCATCCAGTGCAGGGTGTCAAGGGCCTGCAACAAGACGGTAGCCCTAGACTTTAGGAGGGCCAACTTCAATAAGTTGAGGAGACTAGTGGGAGAGGCGCTGGGGTCCTTGAGGGCAGGGGAACTCAGTGTCCAGGATGAGTGGCCCTTCCTTAAGGAAACGATACTCAGGGCCCAAGGGGTGACCATCCCAACAAGAAGCAAGTGGGGCAAGAGTGCCCAAAATCCCCGCTGGCTCACCAAGGGCATCCCGGAATGCCTGCTTAACAGAAAGGCGGCATACACCCAGTGAAAGGGGGGTGCTTTCTCCAAAGAGGAGTATACTTCCTCTGCTCGGGCCTGTAGGGGAGCTGTCAGGAAAGCTAAGGCAGACATAGAGCTAGGACTTGAGTCCAAGATCAAGGATAATAAAAAGTCCTTTTTCAAATATATAGGAAGGATGAAGAAGGCACCGGGTAATGTGGGGCCCCTGCAAGGTACGCTGGGCAATCTGGTGGTTGTGCCAGTGGAGAAAGTAGAACTCTTTAACCAATTCTTCACCTCTGTTTTCTTGTGCAGGGACCAGGACCTCCCCGCTGTGATGCCAGACCGACTCGAGGGGAACACCTCCAGACCTCAGGTTGGGGAGGACCAGGTTAGAGAGCTTCTGGAGGGGCTGGACATCTTCAAGTCAGCAGGTCCAGATGCTCTCCACCCCAGGGTGTTGAGGGAGCTAGCTGGGGTTATTGCAGGGCCCTTGGCATGGCTTTATGAGCACTCGTGGTTCTTGGGCCAGGTGCCAGATGACTGGAAGATAGCTAACGTGGTCCCCATCTTCAAAAAAGGGAAGAAAGAGGACCCGGGCAACTATAGGCCCGTCAGTCTTACCTCAGTCCTAGGGAAACTCTTTGAGAAGATCCTCAAGGAGCACATCTGTGATGGGCCGGCTTCAGGGATGATGCTCAAAGGCAACCAGCACAGTTTTATTACAGGCAGGTCATGTCAGACCAACCTGATTGCCTTTTATGATCAGGTCACAAAAGCTTTGGGTCCAGGTGTTGCCGTGGATGTAGTCTTTCTGGACTTCAGCAAGGCCTTTGAAACGGTCTCTCACCCCATCCTCATTAAAAAACTAGGTGACTGTGGCATTGATGCCTACACAGTCAGACGGATTGCAGATTGGCTCAAGGGTCGTACTCAGAGGGTGGTCGTGGATGGGTCATATTCAACCTGGGGGGAAGTGGGCAGTGGAGTCCCCCAGGGCTCGGTCCTTGGGTCTGTGCTGTTCAATTTCTT
>NW_017728918.1:38219948-38221944 GCF_001723895.1 Crocodylus porosus
CTATAAACTCACCAGGGGGACCAGAAGGGTTTGGGGGAGACACTGTTTCCCCTAGTGCCCTGTGGTATAACAATGAATAATGGACACAAATTATTGGAGAATAGGTTTAGATTAGACATCCGCAAGAACTGCTTCACAGTTAGGGCAGCTAGGAGCTGGAACCAACTTCCAAGGGAAGTGGTGCTGGTTTCTACCCTGGGGGTCTTTAAGAAGAGGCTTGATGCCTACCTGGCTGAATGCATTTGAGTCCAGGTTTTCTCCCGCCCAGGTGTGGGGCGGACTTGAAGATCTAGAGGAGAGCCATGCACATGATCAGAGGTCAGGAAATCAGATCTTACGATGATAGGCTAAGAGACATGGGACTCTTTAGCCTGGAAAAGCGCAGGCTCAGGGGTAATCTGACGGCCACCTATAAGTTTATCGGGGTGACCACCAGGATCTGGGGGAACGTTTGTTCACCAGAGCGCCCCAAGGGATGACTAGGTTGAATAGTCACAAACTCCTGCAAGACCGTTTCAGGCTGGACAAAAGGAAGAATTTCTTTACTGTCCAAGCTATTCCCATGGCTCTTCTAACTGCCTCCTTCTGCCCCAGCGAAGGAAACCATGGGAGCTATGCCCTGCTGCCACTTGCCCAGCAGGCATGGGGCGGGTACGATGCAGGCATGACTTACTGTGCATGGCAGCAGGGCAGAGTCCCTGGTCCCAGTGCTGCCACACCTGCATCAGTGCTGGGAGTGGGGGGCAGGGGCTCTGCTCTGCTGCCACTTGCTAGCCAGCATGGAAGGTATGGGATGTGGGCACGGCAGCACTGGAAGTGGGGGCTATGCCCTGCTGCCATTTGTCCCCTTCAGCCTGGACTGAGCAATGACTGCTTCCTGCCCCCTCCTCCCTGGCTGGGCATGTAGCAGCAGGGCAGAGCCCCTGCTCCCAGTGCTGCTGTGCCCGCATCCCGTATCATCCACTCTCCTCCCTGAGAAATGCACCTCCTGCCCTGGCTGCAAAGCTTGTCCCAGCCCCAGCCCCAGCCCCAGCCCCAAACCTTCCCTCCCTCAACCCAAACAGACTTACCAGCTGGAGGCAGCTGTTGCAGCTGCCTGTTTAGTTTATGGCCAAATCTCTGAAGTGGCTGGATCATTTCTGAAGCTTTTCCAACTCAATTCAGAGCTTTTAATTGGTTTCCCAGTTTAATTCAGGTTCAGAGATTCAGTCCCCGAATCAGGCCAAATCGCCACTGAATCTAGTCAGATACTGAAGTTTTGCGCATGTTCCCATATAAGTAATTTGAAAGAATGCTTCTAAAGTAGCATTTGTTTTTTTCGTGTTGGTATTGGGCCAAAGTTGAAACTAATTGCGAAGGTTACTATCAGTATGCCAAATGCATGTCCTCAACCCCTTCAAAATCTGAATGGAATCTAAACTAATCTATACAGCTCATTTAAACAAATACCTCAGTTATCCTGTTCACAAAAGGTAGGGAAGTGGGGAGGGGGACAGAAAAGAAAAACAGAGAATATAAAACCACTACAATGTTATAGTGTGATTCATTATTTTGGCTTTTCAAATTTCCTACCAGTATCTTACTACTTTTATCATGTTAACATAGTACTAACTTGACATATTCATTAGGCAGAATAAAAGCCAATAAAGGATCAATAATACGTTAAATGAAGTACTATATAATGAATGGAGAAACTTTTTCTTGATGAGAGAAAATTTGCTGTCCTGTAGCTGTCTGTCATACATCAAACTTGTGTGTCACACAGTAAGAACTAGAGAATATAACATTTGATTTGCCAAATTATTGGATAATTCGAATTTCACATCTATATCTATTTTAATTTGTATTACTTCTCTAGAATATTTAAAAAAACATTTTGTTAGCTTATTCCTGTTGCAGCTTTTGACATTTGGCCATATCATTAATTCCTTAGGGATTGTCAGAGACAGTTGTCACTTGAATTTCATAGATTTCATAGACATTAGGGCTGGAAGGG
>NW_017728918.1:38221955-38227323 GCF_001723895.1 Crocodylus porosus
CTGGCATTAGTGTACAGGCAGGCAAGTGTGCCCTTAGGGGCTCTTGCCTTGCCCAGAGATTGTGCCAGGGCTGGGGCAGGGGTGAGCTCTCTTTAGTGCCCCCTTAAGTGCCTTGGTCCACTGGCTTTGCAAGGGCTGTTCAGTGGGCCAGCAGTGGCAGTAGTCCCCCCATCCCCCAGCGGGCTTAGTTTAAAGCCCAGTGGAGCAGGTCAGCTCAGAATTGACAGAAGCTTGCGAGTAACATCTTACTTTTCTACATACATTTAAAAATGTACATCATCGCATCCATTTCCCCAATAATACAAGAAAATATAGAACTTCTCAGTAGTGGAACTAAGGAAAGGGTGGGAGGGTAAATCCAGCACTAGCCCCAGCCACTGACTTTGCAGGGTGGGGAGGACCACAAAAATAGCAGATTCCATGCTGTGGATCCGGCCACTACCACTACTACCCGCAGCCCAGCTGCATCTGCTGCCCTGTTTGCCAGCACTGCCGAGAGGAAAAAAATGCCTGGTTATACTTTTGGAATGTCCAGCTCTACAATATCATTTAGAACAAGATTGCTATCATTTCTATATCTGGAACATCTCAGGAGGCCTCTTGCTTTTCTAACAAAACACGGGGTTTCTGTTCAGCAATACATGAATTTCTAGGTGGCTGTGATCCTCTCACCCTTGTGTAACTTTCAGTTTGAAAACTCATGCCTCAGTTTGAAGAAATATCTGCCCCTGAAAAGAAGCATTCGGAACAGGGCATTACTGGAAAGGGAATTATTCTGAAGGGGTAAAGCCACATTCAGTAAGGAAAACTTGCTCTTTTTTTTGAGTGCAAAAATGTAAGAATTTGGCACATGAAAGGCAAGGGATTTCATTTCAATGGACAAAACATTCAATGCTGAGTTAAACATTTCTTTACAAAGACCTGCAAAGAATTCTATTAAACTTATCTATATTAAAATTCAAAAACCATTTTTGTCTCATCAGGTAAAGCATTATTATTGGAAAGGTTCAAAGATATTTTCCCTGTAGCACATCTTTTGACAGTTTGACTTTCCCATCCACTCCTACTGAACTGATGTTGAAAGCTGGGCAGAAGAAGAAACATAAGCAGGGATCCTGGTTTTCTGTGATTTAAAAAAAATTCCCTAATTTTTTATTTAATAAAGTAACCCCAAGTCCACATTTTTCCATGATTTAAATGAAACACCACTATATACATATCTATATATTAGTGCTATTTCATTTAAATCATGGAAAAATGTGGATTTGGGGTTACTTTTTTTAAACCAGAAATTGGGGAATTTTAGATCACAGAAAACCAGGATCCCTGAATATCAATAATGTCCTCCAGTTTTATCAATGGGTCCTAGTTCTCCTGAACTCTGTTTCTGAACATCTGCAGCTATGTTATGAATTCATTAGCTTGCTCTATCAATGGAGGAAGGAATTATTTTTACTTGGCTGTCATTGGCAGATCCCAACTTTAAAAAGCTAACATTCACTGCATAGAGACTGAAGGATGTAGGCCTGATATCTTTTAAAGTATGCAGGTGTAAAAGGGAGCTTGTGGCAGGGGCTTCATAGGCAGCGAGTGCCTATTGTGGAGTTAACTGTCTAGCAACAGGACAATAAGGCATAGCCCTGATTAAGCAGTTGGGACACTTGCTAAAGCAGAAAGGGCAGCATCAGTAAGCTGCCCTCAAAACAGCTTGGTTATCAGGCACAGAATGGAAACCTCTGTGAGTGGCTGGAGAGTCACCTGACAAGAAACAGTTGGACTTAGGAGGAAGATAAAGCCAGTATCTGAGACTGGGGAGGCAGTCTGGGTCTGCAGGGAGCAGAAGGAAAGGTTTTTTGACCAGGAAGGCTACAGAGGAGTGACTGGCTGACAGCTGAGCTATATGGGACTTGCGGAGAAATACAGCCCAAGGTAGGGGGAAGTTTTGTTATACAGCCAGTGAGCTGGAACTTCTGTTTGGACCCAGTGTGGGGATAGTTGTCATTATAGTCAGTGGGCATACTCTTTTACTATGGTTTACACTGTCAGACTGGGTTGGACTGTCATGGTAGAGATCTTGGTAGTTCCTGAGCAGGGTGGAGGCAGGGTCTGGGGCCCCAGTGCTTGAATTGGGCAGAAACAGGGCCAGAAGGCGCAGAGCCAAAGTAGGTGTGACAAAGGCTAGACCCTGGAAGCCAAATCTGACAGTGAACCAGGAGGAGAAGGCCAAGACCCCACCAAAGGAGAACGACATCTGAGAGTCATGGGCATGGCTACAATGGAGTCAGAGGACATAAAATTAGTCCTTAAGGTTATTAGTTTCACTGGGGGTATAGATGGGCCAGGAGGGCCTACTGACCATCAGAGACCATGAATGGAGTCTGAGAGGAATACACTGGCTGGAAGTTAGACTAGAACTCACTCTGGGACACTAGGGCAGCCACCCTTTTCACCAATCAACTCATTACATCAAGGCATGATAGACGAGGGAAAAGGAAGGGAACCCAGAGAGCTGGCGAGGGGTAGGCGCTGCGTGACCAGCAATGGGCATCTCAGCTATCTCTGGGGCCCAACACGTGCTATGGCATGCTGTATGGTTATACTGGATTATAGGATTATTTACTTCATGAATACATGGGGTTAATTCAATGGCTAACAGATAAAGAAGGTAAGAACAATACTGGTATATTTGTTAGGAAGATATTTTCTAGCTCCAGCCAGTTGCACAACTGTTTTTACTAAGTCTGGCAGCAAATAGATTAACAGGACTTTAAAAGCTCTATCTGTCAGCAGGTAGAGAAACAGATGTCCCTATATATACCCCTGGTCACAGATCTAAAAGAGAAGATTTGTTGGTGCCAAATGTAGTCAGACCTTCTGGGCCAGTTTAGTTGTTATGCAGGATTCTGTAACCTCAGTGGGTGCCTATAGATGTGCCGGATGCTTGCTCTGATGTGCTGTAATGGCAATACTTCGGAGCAGGCACGATTAACTAAATGAATACACAAGAAGCTGTGGGTACATTAAATAGAGTGGCTCCTGGGAGCCAATCTAGTTAAAGCACCTGCTCTTCCCATGACCACCCCGTAGCACTTGTAAAGATGCTCAGAGTGTGGACACAGGCAAGTTTAGAGCCCCTTTAAAGCTGAATATTTCAAAAGGGCAGCAACTAGTATTTTCTAACTGTTACATGTGAACAAGCTGCGAACAATTGAAATGCAACAAAACCACTCCAACTTTAACCTTGGATGAAGTAATGTTAACGCTGGAGCTGATTTGCTGCATTTGAATTGTTCTAAGCTCATACACACTTAACAATTAGAATGTACCAGCTGCCACCCTTTTGAAATCTTCCCCTTTTGCAAGGGCTCCAAGCATTCATGTGTCTACAATAAGAGTGAAAGAATAATCAGCACATAATGTGTAATCCATGAGAGGGTAGTAAAGTGTGCAGCTAGCCCTGAAGCTGTGATACAGACCAAAACCAATGTTTCCCCAACTATAAATAACCTTGGCAATTTCTGAAATGTTCACTGAAACCAAATTTGGGAATCGGGAACCTGATATATTATTGATAATAATGATAATAATAATAATAAAAAATCCATAAATCCATAAGGCTTTTCTTGGAGAATTCAGTGCAATTTTTCTGTTAAGACAGGTGCTTGATCTCCAGATGACTTTGTCTCACCTCTTTTTAATTGCTTCATCAATGCTTCATGATCTTTTGCCAGGTTGCATGTGGCAGACTGGGGGGGGAGGAGGGAGGGGAAAGGGAAGGGTACAGGAAGAAAGGGAGGGGAATCCAGGGATGCTGACATAAAATGCCATGAGTTAGAACACGCCCCCTCCCATCCCAGCAGGCATTCACTTGTTGAGCTGTGAGGGAGGAGGGGGAGATCAAGCCTGCCTGCAGCCAAGGAGCCACCCATCTCCCCTAACCCCATCTGCACCCTTGCCCTCCAGCTCAGGAAGAGAAGGAGGAAGAGGGATGGGGAGCAAGCTGTGGACCAGGGTTTGCCCTTCCTGAGCTGTGGGGGCGGGGGTTAAACAGGGCCATGAGGTGTAGGAGCTCCAGTCCACACCCCCCGCTCCAACTCAGGCTAGACAAAACTCAGCTCACAGCTTGCTGATAGCCTGGGGGGCGGGGCTGGGCTGCATCAGCTGAGCCCCAATCATGTGACAGATAAACTCTAGGGAATACAAGTTCCCTAAAGCACTCCAAAGTGGAGTGCCTTCATCTGATACCTCATTTGATGAGGGGTAATTTGTCACAGAATGTTTGGTGGGGGGGCACTGGAAAAGTGCCCTGCACCATGCACGTGTCATGGAATGGCTGTAAAGCACTTTCAGGGGGTGGATCATGCTACAAATGCAACTTTTGTCTGTGCCCAAGAGCTCCCTGATACCTGTCTTTGTGGAACAGTTGGGTGCCAAACTACCTAAAAATTATGAACTCCGTTACAAAATCTTCCATTATATGGTTTCATGGGAAAATGCCAGTTCTTCTGGTATTTCCTAAAATTGATGGGGTGCTTAGCAGCTTGTAGAGTTTTGTTTCAGATTGTCTGCAGTTTCAGACTGGCATCATAGAATCAGAGGAAATTAGAATCATCTGATCCAACTCTCATCCTCCAAGCAGGACCATCCCCAACTGGATCATCCTAGCCAAAGTTTTGTCTAGCCAGGTCTTAAAAATCTCCCGGGATGGAGAGTCCACCACCTCTCTGGGTAACCTCTTCCAGTGTTTCTAGTGATAAAATTCTTCATAATATCTAACCTAAACTTACCTTGCTGCAACTTAAGACAATTGTTCCTTGTTCTGTCATCTGCCACCACTAAGAACAGTCTAGCTCAATACTGTTTTGCAGCCCCCTCCAGGTAGTTGAAGGCTGCTATTAAATCCCCTCTCAGTCTTCTCTTCTCTAGACTAAGCAAGTCCAGCTCCCTCAGCCTTTCCTCATAAGTCATGTGCCCCAGCCCCTTCACCATTTTATTGCCCTCTGCTAAACTCTCTCCAATTTGGCCACATCCTTTTTATGGTGGGGTGCCCAGAACTAAAACAAAGTACAAATTTGGTGACACTACAATGTGGGGGGATGTGGGTACACTAGAAGGAAGGAATCAATCAGATCTAGACAGGTTCCAGGGGTGGGCGGATGAGAATAGGATGGGATTTAACACTGACAAGCGCAAGGTACTGCACCTGGGGAGGAAGAACCAGCAGCATACCTAGAGGCTGAGGAACTCCCTTCTCATCATTGCAGAGGCAGAAAAGGATCTTGGAGTCATCATTGATGTCAAGATGAACATGGGCCGGCAGTGTGGGGAGGCAGTCAGGAAGGCCAACCGCACCTTGTCATGCATCCAC
>NW_017728918.1:38227423-38241298 GCF_001723895.1 Crocodylus porosus
TTCAGCCTCCACAAGAGAAGGCTGAGGGGGGATCTAGTGGCCTATTATGAACTAGTCAGGGGGGACCAGCAGGCATTGGGGAAGTCCCTGTTCCCCTGAGCACTACCAGGAGTTACTAGAAATAATGGTCACAAGCTGGCAAAGGGTAGATTTAGGCTAGATATCAGGAGGCACTACTTCACGGTCAGGCGGCTAAGATGTAGAACCAGCTTCCAAGCTAAGCGGTGCTGGCTCCTACCCTGGGGGTCTTTAAGACAAGGCTAGACAATCACCTTGCTGGGGTCATTTGACCCCAGTACTCTTTCCTGCTATGGCAGGACTTGATGATCTGCTCAGGTCCCTTCTGCCCTACTAACTATGAAACTATGAATAGATCAAGAATCACTTCCCTTGACCTGCTGGCAACACTCCTACCAATGCAGCTCAGTATCCCATTAGCCTTCTTTGCAACAAGGGATCACTGTTGTGTCTTATTCAGTTCATTGTCCATTGTAACCCCCAGGTCCTTTTCTGGAAAGCTGAAGCCCAGCCAGTTAGCCCTCAGCTGGTACTAGTGCACAGGACTGTTCTGTCCTAAATGAAGGATTTTGCACTTTTCCTTGTTGAACCTCATGAGATTAATTTTGGCCCAATCTTCCAATTTGTCTTGGTCTGGTCATCTGAATTTCTAGCCCTACCCTCCAGCATATCTACTACTCCCCCCAGCTTGGTGTCATCTGCAAATTAGCTGAGGGTGCATTATGCCATCTTTCAGGTAGTTGATGAAGACATTGACAAAACTGACCCCAGTGCCAAGCCCTGGTGCACTCCACTTGGTACAAGCTATCAACTAGACATTGAGCCATTGATTATTACTCTTCAGGTCTGATGCTTCAGCTGATTTTTCTATCCACTGTTCAGACCATTCTTCCAGCTTACTTCCTTAGCTTCTCTGAGGGAATGTTGTGGGAGATAATATCAAAAGCCTTGCTAAAATCAAGGTATATCACATCAAGATATACCACTATTCACCCCTCATCCACAGTACTAGTTTTCTTGCCCTGGAAGGCAGTCAAGTTGGTCAGGCATGACTTGCCCTTGATGAGTCGATGCTGACTGTTCCTAATCAACGTCTCCTCCAAGTGCTTAGAAATGTATTCCTTGAAGATCTGCTCGATGATTTTACAGGGACTGAGGTTATGCTAACTTGTCTGTAGCTCCCTGGATCTTCATTTTCCCCTTTCCTAAAGGTGGGCACAATGTTTGCCCTTTTCCAGTTATCTGGGACCTCTCCCGATCACCATAGGTTTTCAAGATGATGGGTAGTGTGGTCTGCAATCTCATCCACCAACTCCCTCAGCACCCTTGGGTGCATCCCATCTAGCCCCATGGACTTGTATATTTCCAGTTGTTTTAAATAGACCCTAACCTTTTTCACCATTGTTGGCTGATCACTACTTCTGCCCCAAACTGTGCTACCAGCTGCAGCAGTCAGGAAGTTAACCAGGCCTGTGAAGATTGAGGTGAAAAAAGCATCAAGTACTTCAGCCTTTTCTACATCCTCTGTCACTAGGTTTTCTTCCCCATTCAGTAAAGGGCCCACACTTTCCCTGATCTTCCTCTTGTTACTGACATACTTGTAGAAACCCTTCTTGTTACCCTTCACATGCCTTGCTAGCTACAACTCTGATTGTGCTGTGGCCTCCCTGACTTCATCCTTGCATGCCCAAGCAATAGTCTTATACTTCTCCCTAGTCGCTTGTCCAAGTTTCTACTTTTAATTTTCCATTTTGAAATATAGTTGACTGAAGAGTTCCCTGCTAAGCTAAGCTGGTCTTTTGCCAGACTTGCTAGTTTTCCTGCTCATTGGGATGGTTTGTTCCTGCACTCTCAGTAAGGCTTCTTTGAAGTACAGCCAGCTGTCCTGGACTCCTCTCCCCCTCAGACTGGCCTCCCAGGGATTGCTGCCCATGAGTTCCCTGAGCAAGTCAAATTCTGCTTTTCTGAAGTCCTTACTCTGCTGCTCTCCATCCTTCCTTTCCTCAGGATCTGGAACTCAATCATCTCATGGTCACTGCTGCTCAAGTTGCCATTCCCCACCAATTACTTCCCATTTGTGAGTAGCAGGTCAAGAAGAGCACTGTTCTTAGTTGGCTGCTCCACTACTTGCATCAGGAAGCTGTCCCCAAAACTCTTCAAAAACTCCCTAGATTGCCTGTGCACTGCTGTATTGCTGTCCCAGCAGATTTCAGGGTAATTGAAATCCCCCACAAGAATTAGGGCCTGTGATCTGGAAACTTCTGCTAGTTGTCTGAAGAAAGCCTCATCTACCTCATTGTATTGTTCTGGTGATTTATAGAACATACCCACTGCAACATCACCCTAGTTGCTCTCCCCTCTAACCTTAACCCAAATACTTTTGACAGGCTTATCTACGGTTTCATACTAGAGCTCTCAGCAATCATACAGGTCTTTTACATACAGCGCAACTCCACCTCTTCTCCGTTGATTGTTCTTTCTGAATGTTTTTACTCATCCATGACAATGCTCCACTCATGTGAGCTACCCCACCAACTCTCTGTTATTCTAATCACATCATAGTTCAATGACTAGGAAAAGATTCCAGTTCTTCCTGTTTGTTTCCCAGGCTCTGTGCATTCATGTACAAACATCTAAGGTAGCTAGTTGATTGCCCTGATTTATCAGAAAGTATGATAACCTGTTCCCTGTTGCCTCCTTCTGCCTGTTCTTCCTCCAGGTCTCCTGCTTCCCCATTTGCCTCAGGGCTTCGGTCTCCATCCCCTGATGAACCTAGTTTAAAGCCCTCCTCACTAGGTTAGCGAGCCTGTCTCTGAAGATTCTCTTCCCTCTCTTTGTCAGGTGGATCCCATCTCTTCCCAGCAATCCTTCTTGGAACAACATCCTGTGGTCAAAGAAGCCAAATCACTGCTGGTGACACCATCTACACAGATAGGTATTGATCTGCAGGATGCACCTGTTTTTGAACTTAAGGAAGTGATTAAATTCTTAGTGTACAGTTTACTGCAGTCATAAAGGATAACAATTCATTTAAAAAATCAAAACGCAAAGAAGGGACAAAAAAATAGAGAGCTCAAGATGCCCCTGAAATATGTTCATCCTTACCAAAGAGTGTTGAGACCACAGAAAGAAAAATCTTAAATGTTCATATAGGGCAATTTCATTGGGAAGAACAAGGATAAAGTTGGGAATATTTTAAAATGCTGTTTATTGTTTAAAACAGGATATGAATAAATGAAAGGCATGATAAGGCTTATGCTATGTCTAGTGATGTGCAGCATCTCTTTTATGCTTCCATCCTAGTATGTACTAAGAAGCAGCTAGACCATAGCAGCTGTTTCCTGAATGAAACAGTTACTTGAATGATCACTGCTTAGTTTCTGTGTATAGCAAGACTGAGCGATAATATGAGACAATTACTACAATTATTCCAAAACCAACATACATGTCTACACAGAACCAGCAATCACCTTAAACGTACTAAGAAAGCTTTACTATACAGACAAGCCCTCCAGTACCACTGAATTTGCACTGAGGAGAACACCCATGATCATCACCTTGCAAATCTCAAAAGGGCTTTCACTCAACAAGGATAGTCCACCAGAGAGGGATTACACTTGTGAAAGAGCCACCCATATACCACGTGAAAAACTGCTGCAGTGGTAAAAAGAAAATACTTATGAGTCACACATTAATTATGGCATACCAACCTTTCCTGAAATCTATACGAGAAGTCCTCATGTTGCAACCCATATTAAAGAAGACCTAATTCTTAAGGAAATCTTTCCAAAACCACCCATTCTAGTCTTTCAACAAGCACTAAACCTCACCACTCTCATTACCAGAAGCAAGCTTCCTATGGCCCAAAGCACACCAAATGGATCTACACCATGCCGGGACAAGAAATGTAAAACCTATCAACATACAAGGTCTGTTCAAAAAGTATTGAGATTGTACCCAATATACGTTCAAAGTATTGGGTGGGAGGTGTGGCTTTGCTGAACATGTCTGGGCATGTTGGGACTCCTCTGGACAGGTTTGCAGCTCATGGTGTTCCCCAGTTTTCTGTGGTCAGCAGTTGAAGTAAGATCATGTGTACCTCATGTCCCCTTTCCTTATGTCAGAGTGTCCAGAAGAATACATTTGCATTAAATTTTGCATGTAAATTGGGAAAATGGCAAGTAAAACATTTAAATTACTTAAAATAGCATTTGGTGATGCCACTATGAGCCATGCAAGAGTTTTTTAATGGCATCATTGATGTGACAGGGTGGCTGAAGCACCCTGCCATGAGAACAAGAAGAATAAAACGAAGGAAATAAACTTACTGAGGGAGGCTGGGGAAACCATGGTGAGCCAGGGAGGGAAAGACGCTGCGCCTCAACTAATTAAGGGAACCAGCTGCGGCCACAGCGGATCAAGGGCTGCTGCAGCAAACCCAGCTGCCAGGGTTTGAGCCCCAGATAGGGAGAATGGCATGGCCAAAGAAGAGAGAAAAAACCATGGCAAAAAGTTAAAGAGAATACAGCTGGGCCAGGAAGGCAGCGAATCGGATGCTGCCACAGCAGATCCATCCAGCCATAAAGGAAGTTTAAAGGGATGCCAAGGGAGTGTTGGGGGTTGGATGGAAGGAGGTGGAGATGAGTTGAGAAGAAAGATGATGATGGAGACCAAGGAGAGAGAGAACCAACCCTAGGTCTTAGAGGAAAGCTCCAGTCCCCCGACTTACCTGGTGAGAGCCAGCAAAGAGGCTGCTCTATCAGTGAGAACCAGTGAAGAGGCACAAAAGGCTGTTTTGTCAGTCAGAGCCAGTGCAGAAACAGAGGAGACTGCTCCATCAGTGATTCCAGTCCCAGGGGTGAAGGTAATCACTTTGGAACCTGGAGGAGAACAAAGACACAGATAAGATTACACCCAAGGAGGGGGTAAGTCCATCCTGACCATGAAGACAAGGGCAGGGTTAGAACTAAGAAGTGGCTGTCTTGGGACCTGTGGAGGAAGAATGGGGCAAGCAGCCAACTTAAAAGGAGGACACCAGCAAAGAGGTCCATAAGACTAAATAAGATCCTGATCCTGAGCATTATAGACGAGCAACAACACACCCAGAACGTTTGGTATGGTTAGGGCAGGGTATAGGGATGGGGGAGCCCTGTGAAGAAAAGCTGGCTTCTTGAGCCTTTAACCAAACCTTGTGTCTCACAAGAGTGTTTTGGCACCCTTTCTCAAGCATCAAGGTATGGCATGTACTTTTTCGAAGGACAGAACACTACAATCCCAGAAGAAAGACAACTCGGCTCTAGGCGGTATGCCACTGACCTCTTACAGTTGGTTTAAAGAAGGACAATTATCAGTCAAAAGTGATGAGCATTCTGGAAACCCTTCAACACCACCAAATGATGAAAATGTAGCAGCAGTTTGCAGTTTGGTTCAAAATGATAGTCTAAGAGATAACAGAAGAAGTGGGAATTTCTGTTGGTTCATGTAATTCAATTCTAACCCATAATTTGGGAATTAAAAACCAGAAAAATGATCAGAAAAGTGAGTGTCTGACATTAGGATGCTTCACCATGACAACACGCCTGCCCATTCAGCACAGCTTGTGAAGCAACTTTTAGCCAAATTTTAGCCAAACAGCGTATCCCACAAGTACCACTCCCTCAACTAAAGAAAACCTTGAAAGGAAGAAGATTTTGTGATGTGGAAACTATAGATGACTGGTAGTAGGTGCACGAGAGTGCACATACCCCCCCTGAAGTGTGTGACTGCAGGAGCATACTTTAAAGGAGATTAAGGTGAAACCCCTGTAAATAAAATAACAAGTTACATGTCTCACACCTATTGTCTCCCATGGCCTGTGATTCTCACTGCCTTGTACTTGCATTTCAGACTTGCATTTTGCCTAATGGCTTCTATTTCATCAAGAAGAACACAAAACAACAGCAGACTCTCCTTGGAGTATGCCTGAAGAAGGCTGTTTGTGCCTGAAAGCTTGCAAAAAACACATTTTCCAACTATGTAGTTCATCTAATAAAAGATATTACATTTACCCAAAGAACCTTGTCTGCCTAAAGTGTAGTAAAAAACTTGTCATATGACAAATGAGGAATCATCATTCTATACTTTGGCCCTAATATGAAACTGCTGTGGACCTTTGGCAAGTTATTCAATGTCTCTAAGATGAAGTTTCACTTTCTGTATTCTTTTTTTAAATCTTTCAAGCATGTAAGTAGTAAGTTTATAGTAGCTATGCCACAGTGTTGGCATACATGTAGCTCTTCTATTAAGCATCAACAAGGCATTTATAAATGATACATTTCTGTTGACAAAGAAACCCAAGCCAAGTTTTCACAGGTGTCAACTCTGTTTTGGCACTTGCACAAACAATTAACTGGGGCATCGAGGCTGCTAGAAGCTTCATTGACTATTCACAGCAGGATGGCATCCTATATCATTGGACACAGGCAGCATATTATGGAGTTAAGTTCTGTCTGACAACATACCTGATGCCTAGCTGGAATATTTACACCACTGCAAGGCACTACACACAAATAGTGGTCAAAGCTGGATTTAGAAAGATAAGTATATAAGATGAGAGGAAACAAAAAAGATCACAAAGAGTTCCATAAATATGTACAGAAGGGGAAATGGGGAGAATGAGGAAAGAGGAAATGTGTGGTGGAGTATAGAACTCAGGTCAAGAATGAAATACAGATTCCTGTCTGAGAAAACACGCATCTCTCTTACTTCTGAAAGTCAGCATCAATTTGCCACTCTTCTTGATTCTTACGGCATTGGTTTCACAAGTTATGGGGCCTAGAGACACCACATAAACTTCTGTGCTAAGGAGAAAACATGACCATACTCAAGGAAAATACTACTTCTGGCTGGGCTCTTGTAGTATATTTGCTTATTCCATTTATTATAATTGCTATTAAGGATTTTGCTTAGTATCCAAAGGTGGACTTAAAGTATTTTCCCAAACAGAAATAAGATACAATCCCTACTGGGAGGAGCTTATAGGTATATGAGACATGACATGACTGGAGGGAAAAGAAACCAGTAATAGGGAGGTGGAGATGGAATATCAGTAATGCTCTGGCTATTCAATACAATTATATTCTGTACTATTTCTAATAAATGGATGATAACTAATTGTTTTTTGTTGATAGTGCATTACTTTTTGCTTCAGATTACTGAACAATCATCGTGGAATGGATCTTTATAACAGGTACTTACTCTTAATATTCTTATTTTTGAGGAATTATCTATTTTCTATTAAGGATAGTATCATAGAGCCTTCCAGCTTTAATTTTAGTTTTTATATCTATCTGTTCATTTTGCTTATATGTTATATTACTTTCTTTCATCCTTTTCTACTTAGAGTGTAAAGACTTTGAGTTATGGACTCTTATGGTTCCTATACTGAGAGCCCCACACTTAGTTAACCCCTGGGCAATACTGTAATAAAAATAAATAACAATAATGTTTACTTTCATATCATCATACCCATTAGTGTAAAACTATGTTCACCCAGATACAGAGGGCAAAGAGAATCTCCCAACTAGAACCCCTACAAGTTAGCCAGAAATCATCATGATATACAGAGGCAGTACAAGATCTGCACAAGATCACAAGGAGGCCTTCCAGAGTATGAGTTTGTGTTGGTAACAAGGTCATAGACTGATGGTACTCACCCTGGATGCTGAAACCCCCTGGGGTACTGTGAAATCCTTTTAAGGGTGTCTTAGTGTGTTGTGTAATATTAGCACTGGTGGGTATACTAACATCTATATTAGGGCTGTGCAGAGCAGGTAATATTTGATTCGACAGCCTTGTTGAATATTAAACCAGGTCCTGCTTTGATTTGCTGTCCGCTTTGACTCGAGGTCGAAGCTCAGTCGGATATTCGAGCTGCTTCGACTTCCCCATGGGCTATAATGGAGAAGGTTGAAGCAGGCTATAACTTTGGCATTTCTTGTCTGATCTTTATGAAACTTGCAGGAATGGTAGCTCCTGAGGAACCCACAGTGTGCCAAGTTTCAACAGGATAGGTTCAGGGAGTGCAGAGAAACTGCACACTAAATTCTTGAGAGCAAACCACCTGTAACTTCTATGTGCAAAGCCACAGGGAGCTCAAACTTGCAGGAATGGTAACTCCTGAGGAGCTCACAAAGCCCGCAAACTTTTAACACGATAGGTTCAGGGGGTCCCGAGAAACAACACCCTGAATTCTTGAGAGAAAACCTCCTGTGACTTCTGTGTGGAAAGCCACAGGGAGCTCAAAACTGCAAGCTTGCTAGCCCCTGAGGAGCCCGCAAAGCCTGCCAACTTTCACAATGATGGGTGTAGTGGTTTGGGGGAAGTGACACCTTAGGCTGCTGACAGACAAAAATCGTGATCCAGATGGAGTGAGGAGGGCGGCGTTCACCCTGTAAGCACCTGGAGCTTGGGGAAGCCCAGCAGCAGGAGGTCCACCTTGAGGAACACCAGCTGCTCCACCAAACCAGGATCCAAGCAGGTGCGGTGGGGTGTCACAACATCCCCAGCAATTCTGAACACCCTCCTGCTTGGCACACTGGTCAGTAGGCAGGACAGGTATTCCCGGGCAACTGTGGCCAGGTCCAGCCACATCGGGCTGCGGGTTGCCCAGTAGGCCATGGGGTTGCAGTCCAGGGGCTCCACAGGCTCGGCAAGATAGGCAGACATCACGGTGTGAGGGCTGTCTGCCTGATCCTGGGGTCTGGTGGGTCTGGACCCCCTAATGTTTGCCATGGCCTTAGCCCATATTGGCAGCGCCTGTGGTGGAGGGGAAGACTGGCTTGTGGATGGCAGGCTGGGTTCAGGCAGTGGATCCCCCTGTCTCACTTCCCCCTGCCTCTGCCATTCCACCTCAGTCACTTTCTTAATAAGTAATTTCCTCCAGTGACTCAGTGTCTCACTGACACATATGGTGACCTTCACCTTTGGGTCACAGATGGCAGCCAGCATATGCACTGTGTTGGACCCCAAGGGTTCAAGCCTTTTCCTAAGGCCCTCCTTCAGCTGCCTCACCAGTGCCTGCACATCTGGTGAAAGTGGCCTGCCCCAGCCAGGAATATTGGCCCCTGGGAAGTTCTCCATTTGGCTGCGAAGCTCGTTCACTTTGGGGACCACCTGGCAGAGGAAGGCATCAGCAGCACTGAGGGGCTCAGTGGCCTCGAGGAAGGGCTTGAGGACCAGCAAGATCTGGGAGATGGCATCCCACTCAGCTTTGGTCAGGGGGCCACCGATCCCAATCTCCCCAAGCAAGGTCAGCTCATGGATGACCTTCTGTTGCTCCACCAGCCTCTCGAGCATCAGGTATGAGCATCTTAATCGCTGATGTTTAATAAGTCACCAGAGCAGCCTGTACAGACATTTAATGCTGAGGCCCTAAAGAGCAGAATGCTGACCCCATGCAGCTGGGGCCTCCCCACTCTGCATACATCTCAGCTCTGAAGTCTCTCTTAGTCTTCCTGGTATCAGCAGTGCTAGGGCCACCCTGACTGACAGGGAGGGGCCCACTGCACTGCAATGCACCCCAGCACCGAACCACACCCCAGCTTCTGCACTTCTGTTCTGGCCTGCTGCCCAGCCTGCTGCTAAGCCGCAGTCAGGGGACAGCCTGGGGAGGGAGCCTGTACTGCCACTGGGCCCCTCCTCCACCATCACTACCTAGCCTAAAAGTACCTTGCCTGCCCAGCTGCCTTGGCAGGCCACCCCCACCTGCACCTCTACTTTCATCAGAAGCACACCCTGAGTGCTGAACTGGATGGCCACTGTTGCTGTTGCTGCTTCTGCCATTGTTTCTGCTGCTGTCCCCTCTCAGGAGATAGGGAGATTCCCTGCTGCACCACTTTGCATGACCTGACACCACACCTGTGCTGGAATACTTCCTAATTGACTGACTTCTCCTGTCCTCGCCATATAGCTACCTCACTACAACTGATCCTGATTTGTTTTCCTACCTACTGCTCTGCTGCTTAGTTCCTGGATGGAGGCCTGAGGGGATTCTGGAAAGATCTTCCACAAACAAAGCCCCTGCACTGCACCAGCCATCTTTTACATCTGCCTCAGCAGCCTTCCTTGTGTGTTTTTTACCCTTGTGTGGTAAGTCCTGCAGTCCACTCCCCCTGACCTGGTGTTTGTTGTGTGGCTGAGTAAGCCAGTTTGAGCTTCCCCAGCCCTTGTGTGTTGGAGTTCTGCCCTCCCCTCACATTCTCAAAGCACAGACCTGGATTTTTTTTTTTCCAGTGGGGTTGTAGCTCAGTAAGTTTCATCCCCCTTCCTCCCTATCCCCCTTCTCCCTCACAACCCCATCCTTCCTCTACTAGATTCACCAGCCTCATGGGATATTTTGTTGTAGGAGACCCCCCACATAGCTTTCTGCACTCCTACTATAGGGGTGGATCCCAGCTAAGTCACCAAGGGGATGCATGCCCCTGGATGCAGAATCCAACCAACCTCCTCTGGGGTGAAGAAGCTGGCAACCTCTGCTGCAGGGGCAGGTGGGACTCCAGTAGAGAGCCAGCAGGGCCAGGGGGTCTCCCCTGGTTAGCTCACCAGGAGGGGCCAAGTCCCCTCTCCCATCATCAGGGACCAAGGGGAAGGGCAGTGGGAAGGGGTCCTTTTCAGCCTCCTCCACAACTGGGGTTCAGAAGGGCAAGGGCCCTGCCCGCAAGCCTAGACTAGCAGTGCCTGAGGGTACCAGGTGCACCATCCTGCAAAATCACTTAGCCTGTTCCTGGCCCTAGCCTGGCCCCACGAATGTGGCCCCCTGGGGTGGGGAAGCACAGCTATGCACAGGCAGGTGTGGGGAGATCTGAAGCCAGGTGGCCTGGACCTTCCACTGCTGGCCCTTCCAGCTCGGGCAGTGGGGTCCCCTTTCTGGCACTCACCTACAGGCGTGGGGTGAAGTGACAACTGCCCAAGTGGCTGCACTCTGAGACCTGGATGGAGGCCCTGGCTCAGGTACTGGGGGCCCCCAAGATCGTGGTGGCCTCCTGCTTGGAGGCTGCTGTGCAAAAGACCGTGGAGAGGGGGCTCGTGATGGAGGGTGAATATGTACCCTTCAAGCCTCTAGAAGATCTGGGGACCAGGATGGTCTTCAGCTCCATCCCTCCTGTATCCTCAATCAGGCCCTACTCCCCCAGCTCCAAACCCTAAGGAGAGTTATCTCCCCGGTGGTGGCCCTCTCACTGGCCTCTGCCATGTGTGCTCTTTCTGTCACCAGGTCATGATCCAGCTGGTGGCAGGAACACAACTGGAGGCTGAGGGGTGCCTGGCAATTCTTTATCGGGGGCCCTGGTGAGGATTTTCTATATACTGGGGGATCTGTGGTGCTTGTGGTGCCACGCCCTGGGGCACTTGCATTATGAGTTCCCCATGGGCCAGGCGGGGAGGGCATCTGCAGGTCCCACTGGAAAAGGGGTGCCCCTACCACCAGTGATCCACCCCTCTTAGGTCCCCCTGGCACCCCAGCCACAACTATGAGCCCTTGCGGTTCATGCTGACAAACGTGACCCATCCTGACCAGATGTACACAGTGCCTGGACTTTTCATCTTCAACAACCTGTACCTGGTTCAGGACCTCCTGCAGCTAGCACGCTGAGAGGACCTGTCTTTTGCCCTCCTTCCTGGACCAGGAGAAAGTGGACCACAGGTACCTCATAGGTATGCTGCAGGCCTTTGGCTTTGGGCCCCGCTTTGTGTGACCTATCCACGTGCTGTATGCCTCTTCAGGATGGTTGCTGTATCTCAACTGGACCCTGATGGAGCCCATCCGATTCAGGAGAGGGGTGTATAAAGAATTTCCACTGTTAGGCCAGCTGTATGCCTTGGCCCTGGAGCCTTTCCTCATTTTCCTGAGGAAGCAGGTGTGGGGTTGATGCTCTGGGAGCCAGTGGTGCAGCTGATCCTGTCAATATATGCTGACAATGTACTCCTCTTGGTCTAGGACTCAGGTGACCTGGTGCAGGTGGAGGGGAGGTGCCTAGCCAGGCGTTGTACCAGCAGCCTCCTCTGCCCGGGTCATCTGGGTCAAGAGCTTTGGCCTGGTTGTGGCTAATGGGTGGCAGGTGGGCTCACTCCCACCCTCCCACTCTGTGGGATCCAGTGGAGTGCAGGGTTGCTGCTCTACCTGTCTCCCCACCGGGGAACTGGTACCAACTAGAGGCAAGGGTTGTGGAGTGGCTCCATGCATAGGCAGGGCTCCTGAGATGTCTCTCCCTGCATGGCAGAATGCTGGTGCTAAAACATCTGGTCCTGTCCATGCTCTGGCACTGCTTATACACCCTACCTGTGCCTGGTGAGGTCCTTGTGGGACTCCAGAGATGGGTGCTGGAGTTTTTCTGGCCGGGTCGGCACTGGGTCACTGCAAAAGTCCTGAGACTCCTCTTGCAGGAGGGTTGCAAGGGCCTGGTTTGCCTGTGCAGCCAGGTCTTGGTACCACCTTCAGGCCCTGCAGCTACTGCTGTATGTTGTCGGTAGCCATGTGGCATGGGCCCACCCAGGGCGTGCTTCTCTCCACCACTTCTGGGGGCTCCAATACGATGGGCAGCTCCTCAGCCTGTGGGGATTCTCCCTGAAGGACCTGTGAGTACTGCCAGATTTCTACCAGGACCTCCACCAGAGCTGGAGGCTGGTCTCCACCTCCAGGTCCCCCACAACAGTTACCCAGGGTGCCGACCTGCTCATCGAGCCCCTCCTCTAGAACCCCCAGCTGGAGGTGCTGATGGCAGAGGCACTCCGGTTGCAACAGAGGTTGATCCTGGCTGGTGTCACCTGTACTGGAGACCTCCTGGACTACAATACGTGGGAGTGGGTGCACCCCACTGCACTGAGCCAGTGCATGGGTCTACCGACATCGCATGCAACCTGATGTCTGTTCCGGGAGGTGAAATCTTCCCTACCTCCTGATGCCCTTGCCTTTGTTGACCAGGAACTGTGGGGTGATGGCCCCTCCCCCACTTGTCCTCCAGCCCACCAGAGTTTGTTGTGGGCCAGCACCTCATCCAGCTTCATGGCACTCCCTGCTCCACCACCTGAGATGGCTGGAGGACACCCAACCAGTTCATTTTTCCACCATCCATTGCTGCCACCTCTACATGCTTGTGCGCCATGTTGTCCATCATGACACCCTTGCATCCCACCCAGACACCAAGTGGTGGGGCCTGCTCAGTGAGGGCATGTCTGGGGCACCCCAGTGGCTGAGTCTGTACTGCACCCCCGTCCCAAGAGCCACTAGGGACCTCAGCTGGTGGCTCCTCCATGGAGCCATTGCCACAGGCATATATGTGGTGAGCTTCATGGAAACCTCAGTCTCCTTCCCCTTCTGTGGGCAGAGGGAGACCTTTGGTGCACATGACCATCAAGTACACAAGGCTGCAGCCCCTCCACCTCCAAAACCTCCTCTTGATGTCCTGGTTGAATTTCACCTCCCACCTTTCTGTCTTCAGTCACCCCATCTGCAGCCCTACCAAGCCATAATTTCATAGTTGGTAGGGTCAGAAGAGACTTGAGCAGATCATCAAACCTGACCCCCTGCCATGGCAGGAAAGAATACTGGGCAAATGAACCCAGCAAGGTGTTCAACTAGCTTCCTCTTAAAAAGACCCCCAGGATAGGAGCCAGCACCACTTCTCTTGGAAGTTGGTTCCAGATCCTAGCCTCCCTGACCGTGAAGTAGCACCTCCCGCTATCTAGCCCAAATCTACCCTCTGCCAGCTTGTGACCATTATTCCTGGTCACTCCTGGCGGTGCTCGGGGGAACAGGGACTCCCCTAATGCCTGCTGGTCCCCTCTGACTAGTTTGTAACAGGCCACTAGATCCCCCCTCAG
>NW_017728918.1:38241818-38248307 GCF_001723895.1 Crocodylus porosus
TTTTTTTTTTTTTTTTTTTTTATAAAGAGCATTATGGGAGACCATATCAAAGACCTTTTTAAAATCCAAGTATATGACATCAACTCAGTTTCCCACAACTAAGTGATTTGTTACTTTATAGAAGGATATGAGGTTGGTCAGACATGACCTGCCTGCAGTGAAATCATGTCGACTATCCTTCAGCATCATGCCTTATGCCAGTCTCTCACACATGGACTTCTTGATATTTTTTTCCAAATTTTTACCCAGTATTGAGGTCAAAATGACTGGCCTATAGTTTCCTGGATCTTCCCTCCTCCTCTTCTTAAAGATTGGTACCACATTGGCCCTTTTCAAGTCTTCTGGGACCTCTCTTGAGCACCACAAGTCTTTAAATACTTTTGCCAATGGTCCTGCAATTACTCCTGCTAATTCCCTCACCACTCTCTGGTGTAGTCCATCTAGTCCTGCTAACTTGAAGATATTCAGCTACTATGAGAGCTCCCTCACCAATTCAACACTGACTATTGGTTGGCAATTGCCCTCCACCCTGCATCTGTTCAGTTCTGACCAGGAGGGAAACCACCATTTGTATAATTGTATTCAGGAACACCAATGCAAAGTATTCACTGAAGAGTTCAGCTTTCTCCTGACTGTCATCAGCTGTCCTGTCCCATTCTGTAAGAGTTCCACATTTCTCTTGGTTGTCCTCATTCTCCTTATACACCCAAAGAAGGACTTCTTATTGTCTTTAATTTTGGTAGTCAACCTGATCTCAGTCACCACCCTTACCTTCCTTGTCCTCTCCCTACAAATATGGGCAGTATTTATGTATATTCCTCCTTGATGACTACCCCATGTTTCCACTGTCCATAAGCCTCCTTTATCTTTTTTAAAGGACTCCTCTGGTAAGCCAAGAGGGCTTCCTGGCCCCTTTACTACTTTCCTGTATATAGGAATAGACCTTTTCTGTTCTCCAAGGATTTCTCCTTTAAGTAACATTTCCTTCAGTATGTTTCCTGAATTCCCTTCCCTTCCAGTCCCTCTTCCCATAAGATCTTTCCCACTATAATTCTATAATTGAAGTCAGCTTTCATTAAGTCAAGCACCTCTGCCCTACTAGCTGACTTGCCTGCCCTATGACAGATAGTGAAATCTATCTCCCAGATCACCCTCAAACCTCAGATTTCTCATCAGGCCATCCCCTTTGGCTTGAGT
Organism: Crocodylus porosus; assembly: GCF_001723895.1. Lineage (NCBI taxonomy): Eukaryota > Metazoa > Chordata > Crocodylia > Crocodylidae > Crocodylus > Crocodylus porosus. The sequence goes on from NW_017728918.1 coordinate 38,243,016, forward strand.
CAAATCCAACAAATCCCTTCTCTCAAATCAATCTGAGTCTCTGAGGAGGCATACTGCTTCTTTATCTCTTCCCTACCTGATCTCTTCTGTGCAGCCTGTAGCCCTCTATGCATATATCCCAGTCTTGTGTGGCATCCCACCAGGTCTCACATTTTTCTGGTGCAGTTTGTGATGCTTAGTGATTATGCAAGTGTGGCTGTAGGAGTTATCCAAATTATATGAACAATTAAAAGCCTCAGTAGTGTATGCTATACCACGGAATAACTAGAAAGTCAGTTGATTAATCTTTAATTTAGGCTAAGTACTAGGTCAACATTTCCTTAACCCACAGTCATTTTATAGAATAATTTTCCAACAGCAGCTCTTTAGGGAAGACATATTAAGAGTTCTGGAAGAAAATACTTAATGTTCATGAAAAATAGTTATTGCTAAAATTTTAATAATTTTATAATAATTTAAGTAATTACAAATGTGTCTTTATCTTTGCTAAATTTTAGGAAATATGTACAATCAATTTCATGTGCCCGATGGTTCAAATATGTAATTACTCACCTGCTTATGATTCTTGGATGCTTATTCCATTAAATGATATGTTCAAGCTAATCAAAGAGACTCCTAGGAAATCTATGCTTTTTCTGAGTAACAGGAATGAAAATCATCAAAGAAAATAATACATCTTTGATCTTAAAACTATGTTTAGTACATCCAGATCTGAGTGGACTAATAGGAATGAAGTTCTATTCTGTTTCATTTAATATTATTTATTGTTTAATTTATATTATATTTGAAAGACATAAATAAATTATAGTTGTTATGCCTTTGTATTTGATAAGGTATTTGACTGGAATATGACTGCAAATCTTGGGTGGAGCTATTATATACTGTATTCTTGGAAACAGTTTCCTTAATATCAAACAACTGGTATGAATAGCACCCCCATGAGCAGAACACCTTGTATTGCTAAAGATGCAGAAGCATCAACATTTTTCAAAAGGTCTCTTAAATAAAAAAATGTCTATTAACAACATAATAGCTAAAGTAAGAAAACCTTTAGCTCTCTTCCCCCCACCCCCATCTCCAGAAGAGAAATAAACTCAGTTGTAACCCCACATCAAAATGGTTAATTGTCTCTTCTTTCTGAGAAGACTCAAATGTACATCTTTTAGGACACTGCCACACTAAAATTTAAAGCTGGATTTAAAAATTAAACAACTGTAGAGTTGTTACACCTCTCCAAACACTAACTTGGTAGCTGTTTGGCTTTATCATAGCTGAATAGTTAGTTTATAGTGTGATAATTAGTACGGCATGTGAAGCTTTGGTCACTGATTTGATTGGGCGGAGATTAACCTCTATTCAGTGGCCTAATCTTCAAATCAAATCAATTCAGAGAGATTTAAAGGGGCTCCTGAATCAGGAACCTCCGAATTGATTTGGAGCGATTCAATGATTTGGACATAGACACAGCTTTAAAGGTTTTTTCTACATATCTCAAGGTACCAGGTGACTCATGAATGCTGAGACACTGGAGTGGATGGAGCATCCCATGGGAGTACGGGGAGGGGCGGGGTCCCCAGCATGCTTGGCAGTGGACCCAGAAGTGAACTTACTTCTGGGTCCACCAGAGAACATACAGGGGACCCGCCCCCCTCCACCCTCCGGCTTGGCGACTAGTGCCTCCTGGGTTTGGGGGGCACCTAAGGTCCCCACACAGCTGATTGTTGAGCTGGGGAGGGACACAGGGGGACTCCTTCATGCACTCGGTGGTGGACCCAGAAGTGGACCAGAATTACTTCCAGTCCACTTCCAGGATCACCACTCGGAAGGGCACACCCCCCCCCCCCGCACTCCTGTGGGATGCTCCATCTGCCCCACCATCGCAGTGTTCACAAGCTGTGCCTGGTACCTCAAGGTATGTAGAAAAAAACATTTAAAGCTATGTCTATGGCCAAATCATGGATTCTCTGAATCAACATTAAATATTCTGATTCGGCTTCGCCCAAATCAAATGGGGACTGTGATCTGAATCAACAAATCAAATCACTGTCCCTGATATGGGCCAAATCCAAATTGAATATGGACTATTTTGCACACCCCTAATAATTATCACTTGTGACTGTGTGGCTGCCAGGCCTCAAATAGCCGCTTTTGGGTGGCCTTCGCTCTGTTGGTAGACGTCAAGCGCCTTACAGACTTGTGTCGCAGACCGAGTAGATGTTCGGCCCTTGAGTCACCTCCCCATTCTCTCCTGCCATAACTTGTTGTTCCCCAGTAGGCGGGATCAGACATTAAGTGCACTTGGCCCGTGGTTCGCCCGGCGGTCATTCACAGGGCTCTACCACCTCTACAACCTGACCACATGCCTCTTTCAGTGCATTGTTTATCTGTTGGCCTCATCCCCTCTGTTGGGATAATGCCTCCCGACTTGGCATCTAGGTGCTCGTGGCCCATAGCCACATTCGTCCATATGGGCCTACCCCTCAGCCCTCCTTGCTTCCTCCCCTTCTTTTGGGGAAAACACAAAAAAAAAAAAAGGTAAACCTTCCAAGTCTTCTTCTCAGTCCCCTCCCTCAGGGATACCTGCACTCTCCCCCTATGCCCTTTTCATGGGGTAACTAAATAAACATAGTAACAAAACACAGAATAAAAAGCCACTTCCTGACGTGGTGGCCCCTGCCCCCTTGCTATCCTTCCCTGGGCTCTAGCTGGGGGTTACTTTACTCCTGACCCATCACCTCTAGTGTTCACTCCCTTCTGCCCGTCAACCCAGCTGGGACTGGCAGCAATAGCCGCCCCAACTGGGGTCTCCTGGGGTCTTCTCCCCCTGGTGTGGCTTCCTCCTCACCCCTGTCATCCCAACACTCCCACCTGGGATCAGCTCTGCCTCTGGGTGCAGCTCTAGCTCTGCCTCTGGCCAGCGTGCTTGTCACTCCCTCGCCATCCCTTGCGGACTCCAGTTGGAGTGCTCTGCCTTGCACTGCCAGTGTCCGCCCCTGCTTGCCAGGCTCCAAGGGTCCTGTGGGGAGGATCCCTTCCACTCCCTGCTGCAGCTGCAGCTACTCTCCCATGCTGCCTGCTTCCTCCGCGACATCAGCCGCCATTTTTATTTTCACCGGCTGGCATCTGAAGGTAACATCATTGGCTGGCCATAATTGAATAATGAGGTGGCTGACGAGTCATGTGGGCTCTTCATTCCCCACCTTTTGTACTGCATCTTGTGCTGCTGGTAAGTATCCTCTGTTACTTCTGTCCATGGGACAGATTGCTTTAAATTAATTGCATGCTTAACCAATTAATTGCATAATATATGTAACATAGCACAGGCCTTATTCTGGCAATGAGCTGTTTTGGAGACAGGGTGACACAAGAATCACTCAGGCATTCTCAAATGCTCCTGTACAAGCTGTTATACCTTGAATTAGAAAAAAGAAAATAAAGACAATAAAGGGAAAAGAACAGAATATGACTTTTTAGCTTGGTGCTTGGGTAGTCAGCTGGAAAGACAAGACTTCAACTCCAGACCTTTAGCCAGACTTTTTATGCATTTCATCCAATGACTATTTCATACCTAAGCAATATTTTGGTACTCCTTTTTCTTTACTCCTTTTTTCTAAGTGGATATCTTTAGAGCAGCCAAGGAACATGTGTGTTATTTTTCCTGTTTTCTCTCATCTAAGAAACCTCTAAATATATTCCATGGAGACTGGAACATCTTCAGAAGAGAGTTAGCAAGGACAATTAAGATGTCAGCTTGAATGCCCTCTGGCACAGAAGGAAGTGAAACCCGGGTCTGCCATATTGAAAAAAAGTACTCTTACCATGTTATAAAAGGGGGTAGTGGCTGCTACCACCACCTTTTGAAAGAAAGGACTTAAGTGTTTACCATAAGAAGAGGAGTCAGGCTTTACAATCCTGAGTGGGAAGAATTAAGGTTGGAAAGGACCTCAGGAGGTCATTTTGTCCAACCATCTGCTCAAAGCAGGACCATCCCCAACTAGATCACCCCAGGCAGGGCTTTGTCAAGCCAGGCCTTAAAAACCTCCAAGAATGAAGATTCCACCACCTTTCTAGGCAAGTCATTCCAGTGCTTCACAACCCTCCTAGTGAGATATCTTTTTTCCCCCCTAATATCCAACCTAACTGCCCTTGCTGCAATTTGAGACCACTGCTCTTTGTTCTGTCATCTCTCACCACTGAGAAAGAAACAAGTATATGTAGCCAACAGTAAAATGTCTAAGTGCTTGTGAGAAATGCACCTTAAATTTAGGTTGGAAATCAGTTTTCTAGCCAAATACCTATGCATTTTTGGCTTTGTGGGCATTTAAGTATGTAGGCCACATACTAGCCAGACACACGTGTACCTGGGCATAAATCTGTGTGGGGATGGAGTAGGCGGCACAGTATCACACTACTACAGGTCAAGCATCAATCAGAATTCTGCCTGTACTCCCTTTAAGGCTGAGCTATTGCTATTTGTATTTTCTGGTCAGTGAGTTTTCTGCTTGGGCATGTTATCCATTGAGTCACAAGCCTTCTGATTTGTTCTCTTCCTGCTGGCCCCACAGATACTACCTTTTCTTGGTTCTTCAGGAGGCCAGAATCAGAAGGAGTTGTGAAGCAGGAGCTAAAGATGACCTAAACTGGGGTGTAGGTAGTCAAAGAGATGATGGCTCAAACACCATTTTGGCCGACATACCTTAGAGCCCAGGCCTGTTTCCTCAGTGAGTATTCTAATCACTCAAGTTTAGGAGCTAAAACACCTGTTAGTCATGGTTTATGATCAGCTATACATTCACATGATTTACCCCATCTGTGTACCTACACACTGTTTGTATGTTGCATGGAAAGGAGAACCATTACTTACAAACATGTGCCAAAAATATCACTTGCATAGTTAGAAATTTAGATGCACAAAGAGAAACATAACTCAACCTTTGTCTTTCCTTATTAGTAGTTTAAATAGCTCTGAGTTCATCATGCTGTTGTCTGTGGAGCCAATTCAGAGCGACCTCAGTTTCCCCGTGTGATGTCTAAGTATTAGGGCTGTGTGGAGCTTTGGTCACTGATTTGATTCAGAGGAGATTCAGCCTGATTTGGTGGCTGAATCTCCAAATCCAAATCAAATTAGGAGACCCATTAATCTCTCTGAATTGAACTGGAAGCCTCCAAATTGATTTGGAGAGACTTGATGATTCAGCCATAGACAGGTTTATACATTTTTTCTACTTACCTTGAGGTACCGGGCATGGTTTGTGGATGCTGAGATGGTGCAGTGGATGGAGCATCCCATGG
>NW_017728918.1:38248407-38253967 GCF_001723895.1 Crocodylus porosus
GGCAGGGGCGTCCCCTGCAGGCTCAGCAGCAGACCCAGAAGTGCAGCATAAGTACTTGCGATCCACTTCCGGGTACTCTGCAGAGCGTGCAGGAGACTCCTCCCCAGCCTCCTGGCTCAGTGACTGGTGCCTCCTGGGTCTGGGGGGGTACCTGGGGTCCCCCCACAGCTGACCACTGCTGGTATGTCAAGGAAAATAGAAGATGCATATAAAGTTGTGTTTATGGCCGAATCACTGATTCTCTGAATCAGAATTTAATCTTCAGTTTCAGAATTGGCCGAATTGAATTGGGACAGTGATCCAAATCAGCAAATCAAATCACTGTCCCCTGAATTGGGCTGAATCTGAATCAAATACTGCCCACTTTGCACACCCCTAATAGGTACGACAAGCATCTAATTCAGGGCAGTATAATGCTTCATGAGGAGATGCCTAAAAATTAGACACTGCAATACTTAGTGGCACTGCATCTATGTCCCTTAGTAAATTATAGTCTAATGCACTTCTTTTAGTGATGCCCATTTGTTAATGTGTGTTATCTAAATGCATAGGTAATTTATGACACCATTGCTAAGTGACCAATGAGTTGTTTAATTTTTTTATATACGGTAAAAATTATCACTAAAATAATTAGCCATTTGAATATCAAAATTCTTTACATACTGACACATATGGAATGAATATTATTTGACAGTATTTAACTTTCTGGCCAATGTCATGAGAAAAAGAACCAACTCTCAAAGAAGTGCAGGGTAGAAAAAAAAAATAGTATTGAATGATTATTTTAATTTATAGAGCCCTTATACCTGGAGTCTTAAATATAGTGAATAGGAGTAGTAGAGTCATTGGAAACAGACCTTTCACTATCTTTAATCCTTATAGGAAAGAAGAGAAAATACTTAAAAAATGTGAGAGACTGAGGACATGCGATTGTGAGACTGGGTGCAAGTAACTGTGGGTTTGAGGCTGGTGTGGTAATATACACTTTTATTTGGCCTTTATCATGGTGTCTTGTGGTCACTGTTTTATTGCCTTTTGAATGGGGCCAGGCCATAGGCCAATACCCAGAGTAGAGACCCTTTTTGGCCTGCCAGAAATCATACTGACAGGTTAACAACCTTTTGTGCTTGTTAATAGAGGCTCTGCCATCTCCTTTCACCACAATAAAGTGTCACTGTCTATACATGTTCTGGTATTAAGACACAGTAAATTAGTTACTATGGGAACAGTACTATCCTATGGTGGAGAAATTGTGTGTGTTGAAATGCACATGTAGGTAGTAATGGGCTGGCTGGGGCACAAGGATGCTCAAGTGTGCCAGGTTGCCTGGCACACAGCTCTGCACTTTAGCATTCTCGTGCCCTAGCCAGCCCCTCTGTGCCTTCATGCTTCCACCTGTACTCTGGGGCTGACCCCCTGGGTCTGCTGCCAGCCTGGAGCTGCTCTTTTCCAGCTCAGACTGCTATCGTCCTGGGTGTACGTGCAGACACTACGCCGAGGAGCATTGGCTGGCACAAACTGTGCTGGAATCTATCACATCGCTTTAATAGTACATATAAAATGTTCCCAGTGTTACATAAGCATAGATTGGTTGGTTTAAACACAGATTTCAATACGAACCTTCTGTGACCCTGAGCGAACTAGAAAGGAGGATCAACTGGATGATCATCTAAGACTTGAAACTTCTATTTTTTTTTATTTTTTTTTTATGCATATTGACCTATAAGTAAAAAATTATAAATACATAAGGGTTGGATATGCTTTATCAAATCATTTGCAGATTGTGATTAAAATTAGTTCTCACTCAGAAACTGCATGGCAAAATGTAAAGAAAAAACAAGTAAAACCAAAGTGAAAATAGTACTGACCTTTCAAACTTTTCATTTCACACATTGAAGTAGTTCAGTCACATACTCTAAGAGTTTGAGTACTGTGATGGCACAGTAGACCCCATGGAAAGGATTTGCTGTAGGGAAGATAATTGAGAATGAAGAATATATGCTAAATTTCTGAAAGAAAATAATAATTGCCCGTATTCCTAGTTTTTCACTAAAAAAAAAGGTGCTATTTTATAGGAAGCAACACTGTAGTGTCTCAGCTTCTCATACTGACTTCTTTAACTACAAAATTACATTTCTCACTATTTTACCATTTTGTCACACAAAAATTGACCAGAGATAAATAACCTCTGTCTCCATGTTCCTCAACATTTATTGAGATTGATAAAATGTAAAATATTTAAAACTAAATAATACATGGGTGAACCTTAGTCATGGTTCACGATGATTACACATTTCCATACAATAGACAGCTATTTAGAAGTAATCTAAAAATTATATTTCAGTCAATTACATTGCTGTGTCTCATTTTATACTATAGCAATACTTAAGTTGTTTTCTACTGAGGTTATGCCTAAACACAAAGAGCATCTTTTGTATTTGTGTGACCCCAGTGATTTATAATTCAGGCTACAAATAAGGCAGTAAACATTAGGGTTATAATATAAAAGCAGCATCTAGTTTAATATCCTTTTTCTGACGGTAGCTACTATCAGGAAGATCCATACCACTATAGTGAACAAACTGAAAAACCATCCTTAAGCAAATAAATGTTTCTTTATAATTTTATATAAAATATACCTGCTTAAAATATAAGCCTTTAAGTTTCAAGGTATGAAGTAGTATACTGAGTATCTCTCATATATAAATTATACCGGTCAGTGATGCAACAAGCAGAGTTGGTGTATGGGACAAACCCGGCAGGGACTCATGGTTCTGTGACCAGGAGGAAGAAGGTGTGTAGTTCCAAGCGTGGGGGGAGGAAGGGTAGGTTGCTCCCTACTCTCAGAACTGAGGTAACAGTCCTACCCAGTCCTATATGGTCCCTGGTTGAGCTGCTGCCACTGCTACTGCCACATACTCCACCTGCCTGGTTTTTGCTCTTAAAATGGCAGCAGCAGTCAGGGACTATTTTGAAGTTCCCAGCATGGGTATGTTGTTAGGATGTGGGCTCTGCAGAGGTGGTGATGGGAAGGGGTCATTCTGGCACTCATACCTTGGTGCCTGGGGTGGGTGCCTCTCTTGCCCACTCCTAGTTACAGTACCGATATTGGAGTTGGTTCAACAGTATGAAAGGCTACATTTTTCAGTCTGTATAAAGATGCAGTTCAGTCATTCCTAAAATTTTCTGGTCATGACTATATAATAAATTTCACATGATGCCTTGTAGCAGGGATTGGCAGCCTACAAGGGGATTGGATCTGGTACATAAATACCAAATTCAGCCCACCATGGTACATGCAGAGGTAGGGGCAGCTTCTCTGCAGTGTGCCATGCATTCCTCTATCTGCCACCGCTCCTGTCTGTAGCGGTTCTTCTTTCTTGAGGTTTGGGGCCAAAACTGGACACTGTACTCCATATGAGTACTCAAGCCAAGTTGGTCCTGAAGCCACTGTGACCATTGGGGAACCTTAAATGCTGTAACAACTCTCCTCCAGTCTGCCCTGTGTTTGGCTAGCTTTGTGTACTCTGTCAGTTGAAGCCCTGTCCAGTCCTTAATATTGGTACCCCCCCCCCCTTTTCTCTCTCTTTCCACTGTGTCCTAAATTATGGTATTGGCAAAGATGTCTGGTCTTCTCGTGATGTATCCAAGCCATTGCAGCTTCCTTTGCTGCACAACCTCCAACAATGGTTTTCAGGTTCCAGTTTCTTGACTGACTTGCTGCTTGACAGATTCATTGGTCCATTGCTCAGTGTATGAGATGCACAGCAGTCTCCTAAAACAATACATTTCAAATCCCTCAGTTCTGTTCTTTAACTTCTTATTAAGCACCCATGCCTCACAAACACAATGCGTCATAGAGATGACCACATCACGCAGCAGATGTAACTTTACCTTTAATGTAATATTGCTATTTGTCCAGATTTTCTTTATTTTTGCTAGTTGGCTGGCTGCAGTGGCTACTCTGGTCCTGACTTCCTTTTTATAGGTGTTTAGTCTTCTGTTATGGTGGCTCCCAGACACTTTAAACTTGCTAATCTTTCTAGATTTCATTGCCAATTTTCACATCAACATGAGTACTCCCCAGTGCTGACTTTAGTGGAAGAATATTTTCCCTTGATTTGCAAGAGACACTCCAGCATATGGAGTTTCAGTGCTGTAGTGGAATTTCGGCAGTTTTGTAGGGTGGAATATTTAGAGGCTTAGTAGATACTGGAGCTGGGTATTCATGGTCTTAGAACTATACTGCACAGACAGACTGTGAAAAGGGAAATCTTCATCGCTGCTGCAAAAACTGATTCAGCACTTGGACTGATTTCTATGCAAAATGACAGACCCATTATGCAAGGTGATTCATACATCGACCCAGTTTCTATCAAGCCTTTAAGACACTAAATGCCATTTACATCTTTTTTAGTCTCTTAAGTGAGATTCTGCTCCACCCTGCTCAAATGGATGAAGAGGATCATGGCAAGAACATACCTACTTTTTTCCCCCACTACTGTTTAGGGCACTTGTCCAAGAAGTAGAAGATATGGATACTAGCCCTAGTCATGCTGAGTATATTTTAACCCATGCCTCTGACCTCCCAGGAAACTGTCCCAACCATCAGGTTTGTCAGTTTCTATTTCTGTCACCTGCTATCCTTTCTTTTGAGGTTCACTCACTGGACAGCTAAGAATAAGGAATTCATAGGGCCAGAACAGCAGCTAATATGAAGGATCATGAATTTGGCATCTTCTTGGGAGGAAATCCTGGGTTCTAGCCTCTGATCCTCCTGTTCTTTATGTATTTTGCATTAAGTAGCAACTGAATACAAGATATAAACAGGATTAGGGGCACAGATCCATCTCTCCTAGGGAGTACTTACCTCAATGGGCCACAAAGTCCAGGCTCCCTCTCCCTAGCTCCCCTTTTAGGACCCATGGCCCTTGAATTTCTTTCTACCTTGTGGCTCAACTTCAACAGCAAGGAGGTAGTCTGGGGGGTTGTTTACTCCCCTGGGAAGTGGTAGATATGGTTCTAACTACCTTTCGGTGAATATTACTGAAAACTCAGATATCCATTTCCTGAGTGAATGAAGTCAACACCAAACTATTGAGGAAAAGGTAGATTAATAGATGAGTCACTTCCTCTGAAATCCAGGAAAGCAAGTTCCCTAGAATGGAATAGGATGCCGAGATGATGGAATTACATACAGTGAAGCCTTGTGTTCACACATATCCCTGTGCTTTTCACTTGCTTTTGGCTGCCTGTGGTTGAGTCCCTGCATGGTCTGAACATGTATAAGGATAATTATTGAAGAGTGGTTGTGGTATGCAAACATTTTCCCAGGACAAGATATGTATTCTTTTAGTTAAACAGCCCAAGAGGCTTATATGTCTAACTGAATGGATAGGATTTGTGGTTCCCATTTTCAAAAGAGGGAGGGAGGAAGGAGGACCTGGGAAACTATAGGCCAGTTAGTCTTACCTCGATCCTAGGCAAGCTGTTCGAGAAAATTATTCTGGCACACATCCAGGAGGGGCCAGCAGGGGACTGCATGCTTAGGGGCAACCAA